>NC_133464.1:78970000-79270000 GCF_048565385.1 Saimiri boliviensis
CATGAGGATCTCACCAGAAGTCATCAGAGGCAGCCACCCGACCTTGAATTTTCCAACCTGCAGAACCATGAGCTCAATAGGCCTTTATTCTTTATAGAGGCTCCTGTTACAGCAACACAAAGTGAACTAAGACACTGTATGACCCTGACAAACTTGCATAACCTCTCTTCGTCTCAGTTTCCTCATCTATTAATTGAGATTATTTATATACATATGTCTGCCTCATAGGCTCTGTGGCACTTAGCATAGAGTCTGGCACATAGTAAGCACACGGTACATATTGGCTATTATGATCACCAGTGATTTCAGATGGCTTTAAAGCACCACTAGCTTCTACCCCTTAAGTAGAGTCATTGTATTTCATTGCAAAAATAGGAAAACTTCTTCAAAAACTTGACACTTACCCCAAGGATCTGCAATTAGCACTGGGTATTATGCTCTTTTATGTGTGTGTTTCTGGACATCATGCAGGAAAAGCAGGTAGAACTTGTTCACGTAGTAGTTGGGTCTTTGTGAAATGTGACAGCCAAGTCCCTAATTATTCTCAGAATCGTCAGAACTCACTGAATGCAACTGAGCTTGACAGTTTAAGGGCTAATTAACTCTAAACCCTGCTTCTTGGGTTGCCTCATTTGCAATTCTTGGTCACTTATTTTCTTAAGTCTTTCTAAAAATCTATTTAGCAGTTTTATAGAAGGGAGGAATGTGGCATGCAGCAGATCAGTGGCCAGAACCTTGTACCCTGTGGAGGTGCACGTGAGGTGTAGGTATCCAGAGTTGTTCCTGTCCAAAGCCTACTCTTGAAATCTGGAGGGAGCTTCAGCATGTGCAGGACTAGTAAGTAAGAGAAAGTCACACCAGCCAATACTGAGTTCCGATTTTTCTGCTTCAGAGAAGCCTTTCTTTTCTCTTTTCCCTTGACCATCTCCAGTGAGAGAATTTTCCCAGGACTTGCCCTTTTTACCCAAAAGCCTCATTAAAAACAAATCAAAAATATGCTAAATGAAATAAGCTAGTCACAAAAGAACATAGATTGTGTGATTCCATTTATATGAACTATCTGGACTAGGCAAATTCATAGACAGCAAGTAGATTAGAGTTTACCAGGGGCTGGAGGGGAGAGGAATGCAGAGTTATTGCTTAATGGGTATAGCTTCAGTGTAGGGTGACGTGAGGAGAGGAATCACCCTTTTAGAAATGCATAGTGGTTAGCTCAGCATGGTTGTTCATGCCTGTAATATCAGCACTTTGGGAAGCGAAGGCAGGTGGATCATTTGAGGTCAGGAGTTTGAGACCAGCCTAACCAACATGATGAAACACTGTCTATACTAAAATAAAAAAAGGTAGCTGGGCATGGTGACAGATGCTTGCAATCCCAGCTTCTCTGGAGGCTGAGGCAGGAGAATCTCTTGAACCCAGGAGACAGAGCTTGCAAGGAGCGGAGATTGAACCACTGCACACTAGCCTGGGTGACAGAGTGAGACCCCGTCTCAAAAAAAAAAAAAAAAAAAAAAAAAAAAGCCAGGCAGAGTGGTTCATGCCTGTAATCCCAGCATTTTGCGAGGCCAAGGCGTGCAGATCATGGGGTCAGGAGATCAAGACCATCTTGGCCAACATGGTGAAACCTCATCTCTATTAAAAATACAAAAATTAGCTGGTTGTGGTGGTTTGTACCTGTAATTCCAGCTACTTGGGAGTCTGAGACAGGAGAATCATTTGAACCAGGGAGTCAGAGTTGCAGTGAGCCGAGATTATACTACTGCACTGCCTGGCAACAGGGCGAGACTCCGTCTAAAAAAAAAAAAAAAAAAAAAAGAAAGAAAGAAAGAAAAGAAAAAAAGAAATGCATAGTGCTGGTGGAAGCACAGCAACGTGAGTATAATCAGTGCCACTGAACTACAGGCTTAAATTGCTTAAATGGCAAATTTCATGTTACATATATTTTAGCACAATTTTTTAAATGTTGAAAGGGAAATTTTTAAAAATGCATTGTTTCCACCCTTTAGCATCACACGTAGGACTGACCATGCTCAGACTCCTGCAGGTGGGCTAGATGTACCATGAGGTGTAGCTCACAGAACAGGTGGGGCTTGCTTGCCTGACCTCCGAGCCTGTGTGCCTGCCGCTGCCGCTACACAAGATGTTCTGCCTCCCCTGTCTCCCTGGTAAACTCCTGTCATCTTTAGAAGCACAAGTTAACTGTTCTTTTCTCTGTAAAGTCTCCCTGATTCCCTTTCCCATACCCTTTCAGGAAGAGACGCTTACCTCCTGCCCTGTGTCTTTTTGTGCATTATGCCATTATAGTGCTTACCAGATTTGATTACAATTTATTTTCCTTTTGTGAATATCAACTTAACAATACATACAGTAAAATTCACTCCTTTTAGTGTACATTTCTGTGAGTTTTGATAAAAACAGTTCGTAGTGTAATCAACACCAACGACATAGTTTCATTCCTGCCCCCACCCAAAAAATTCCTCACATCTCTCCGTAGTCAATTCTTCCCCCCAGCTCCTGACAACTACGGATCTGTCTTTGGCCTCTAGTTTGGCCTCTCATATGACATTTTCAGGAATGTCATATAATGAAAATCATGCAGTAGGTATCACAGTCTGAGGCCACTGGTTCTTGTTTGTATAGCTGTTTCCTTCTAGACTTGAGCTCCTAAGATCAGACCTTGTCTTACTTAGTTTTTCCCAGCACCAAGCATGGTGTGTGCTCCATGGTGGTGTTCTGTGCCTGTCAGTAAAATGATTGAATGAAAACATGACGTTAGAACCTGTTTCTAATAAAAACAATCCCAACGCAGTGTCCTTGGCATGGGGTTCAGTGGGAGGCTCCAGGCGGGAGCAGAAGTAGCTGGTTGCAAGGCAGTCATGACCAGACACGGCAGAGAGAAGTGAAGTCCTCCAGCCCGTTTTTTCCAGGAGATTGATAAAGAGCCGCATGCAGGGAGGCAATTGGCACCAGGCTGCCCGGATCTGGAGCCCTCCTTCCTGCCAGCAATGGTCACTCATGAGGCCGCCATAGCCCCACGAGGCCACACCTGTTGACAGTACTTCTAGACTGGGCAGTCCAGTCTGGTCCTGACCCAGGGCCTCCCTGCTGCAGGGCAGCTCTGGGACTACCAGTCAGCCAGCCTGGAAGCAGCCCAAAGGCATGCAAGCATGGGCAGTAATGAACCAGGGTGCTGGGAGGAGCAGGTTCAGAACCTCAGAACCACCTCGCTTTTGCCCCTTCCCGCACTCTCCTCTATTCCCACCCCTCCCTACTCATTCCTACCTCCACTCTCATACACCAAGCCACACATAACATATCCAGAGGATCTTCTGCTTGGTCTATACCACCCTCATTTCAGGGAAATAAGGCATGCCATGTAGCCATCTGAGTGCTATTTTCCACGATGGTTTTCTATTTTAGCCTTCATGGGGGACCCTGGGGAATCTCTCATCCCCCCACATCTCCATCTTGTAGTTATTGTCTCAGTAGGAACAAAAGTCCTGCATCCTTATGACTCCTCTTTCCTTCCATGCGTTATTAAATCTTTTATTAGCCCCTCAATGAGAGCTCCTTGAAGGCCAGCAGCACAACCAGGTCTCAGACCTTCGTGCGAGCACCATCTGTTAATAAAGAGAAATCTTAACACAGTAAGGGCCATGAGGTAAACACTAAATAAATGTCTGTTAAATAAACAGGTTCAATAATTCATGATCAAACAAATACAGATTATGGAAGCTGCCTGCATCTTTACTGGCCCTCGGTTTGGAATGACCACGACCTCTGGATCATACCCTGGGGCTGAGCAAGAAGAAACCATTCACTCCTTAAGGCATGATGAACTTCAGTTCAATAATTCATAGGCAAAAGGATAGGAACCCGTGGTTAAAATGACATGTGGAGAATATGGTATGAAGGTTACCTCTATTTCTTATTATTGCAACAATTGAGAATTGTCTTTTAAAATAACTTTATTAATTTGTTTTTCAGTGGAAGTGAAAATTTTTAAAAATTTCTATTGTGGGTCAGAGGACCAAGAATATGTTCCAGGATTTTGACATTCAAAGGGGTGTTTCTTTTTAAGTATGTAGCCTTTGCACCATCAATCCATCAGATGTGTTTTTACTGTCTCTTTTAACTCTGAATGCTGTTTAGTATACAGAAATAAAGGAAGAGAATTGCCTGGAAAGTCATGTGGGTGTTCCAGTCCTGTTGTTCAGAGAAACCCTGCTCACATATGCACCTTGGTGGCTGATGGCACCTCCTCTTCAAGTGACAAATCACTGATTCAGGTCCCAGCCTCGGAACTGCACTGCTTATATGTGCATTTTATAGCGATGCATTGTGTATACTCATTAGACTGAATTTACTGATTTCACAAGCATGTGCCGGGGACCCAGGGACATAAATGCACAGTGACAATACCTAAGGTTCCGTACAGAAAGACATGGACTTACAGCAGTAACTCAAACTGAAGGAACCAAGTGGAAGCTGCCATCGGAGGCTCCCAGACACAGTGCTGGGGCTTGACTGCCTCTCCAGAGGCCTGGGATCACCACACCAATCAGTAGGCACCCTGGGATGTGACACCGCTTGCTGCAGAGGATCCTCTAGGCCAACCGCGACCCATTGGCCTGAGGCTCCCACAGCCTGTATCCATGAGGCTGGGGAAAGAACGTGGGCTTTGGAGCAAACAGAGATGGAATCCTGGTTTCGTTTTGGACTAGTGTGAGATTTCCAACAAATAACCACCTCTCTTAGCTTTAGCTTGTCTGGAACATGGTGCTAATGCCCTCTGCCCCCTAAGATGGCAGAAAGTATTCCATGTGATATTATATAGAAAGATCTCACAAAGCATATGGAAGGTGTAACGCCTTTCCCTCCCCCTGCCTACCTCCAAAGAATGAGCGGCCCTGCCAAAGCACGCCCACAGAGCAATACAGTACATCATTGCCAGGCAGCAGAGCAAGCACATCTTAATAGGGGCAGACCAGGGAAGGTCTGGAATGTGGAACACTGCAAGGATTTTTGCTGCAGGTTGCAGATAACCAGTGGGTGGCCCCAGGGTGATGGGTGTACTTACGGGGCTCACTAGGAGAGAGGACAGAGGCAATACAAACAAACCTGGTCTCACATCACACTGGACCTACAGCTAGCCCTACACGCACAGTCTAACATTGGCTCCTGATGCTAGAGGCAAGCTAATGCCCTTGTTTATAACACAGAACTCTTGTCTGCCCCCTCCCTAGTCCTGCACCAGCTGGACACAGGGCTTTGACTTCTCTCCTTGCTCCTCTTTGAGATCATTAGCCCTGAAATGCTCCTGGCTGGATGTCCCAGGAGTTCACCAAGAGCAAACGTGCAGCAGGCAGAAAGACAGGGCTGGAGCCACACACGAGTGGCAGTCGGTTGAGCTGGTCATTCATCAGATCTCGGAATCAAATCTAAAAAACCATCTGTCTTTGTCTTCCAGGAGTATTCTGCACTGGAGAAGGGAATGGCCCTCCTCAATGCCTCCTCCACGGGGACTGAGAGACGCCAGCCAGCTGGTGACATGGTGGGAGGCGGCGACGGGGGTCTACGCTGAGGGACACCTAGACGAGGGGATGACTTTGTGTTCACAATCCCGACAGCCCCGCTCCTCTCGGGGGGCCTCATTTCTCAATGCTAGGCCAAGTGAACGTTCTCACTGTACTCTCGCTCATTCTTTGCTTTGTGCTTTTGGCTGCTTAACTTTTGAATGCCAGGCCAACCTTTCAAATGCATGCATATTCCCGGCAACACTCCGTGGGAGCATTTATTGCACTGAATGCAAAATAGGAGTTCTACTTCCTGCTGGGACTCAGAAAACCCCCAAGGAAGGAGGTGACTCTTTCTCAATCAAGCAGCCCTGGGAGGCACGATGTCACTTCAACTTACCGCAAACTCAAGACTTAATCATGATAAGCCAAATAAATATGATTGATAGTCTCTCTGTATAATTTGATCACACATGTCCCAGTAACAGGGAAGCATTTAGACCACGCTGCCAGTTTTTTCTTATTTAACTACCCTGATGGCTCAGGGGTAGTACCAATAAGATATTAATTTCCCTGGAGAAATTTTCTTCTAATCATGCATATTGAGCTTGAAGCCTTTAGGCACAGGCAGATTCCGAAAATTTATTTTTTTTCACCTGAGGCTACTTTTTGTTTTTGTTTTGCTCACAGTTCGTAATGTTTATTATATTCGCTTGAGAAAATTTCTCTCCACTTTCTACACTTTATGTTCTCAGTCATTTTGGCATAAGACAGGATGTGGCTTTCCAGCTGCGTCCAACCACGCCTTTGGAAATAAGAGATGGCAGCTTCCAGGCTCCTCGTGCCTGCAGTCCAGATGTGAGAGTGTAAGAAGCTGTCTTCCTGGGCGAGAATGAAATTTGGGTGATTCAGTCTCATTTAGCACTGCCCACAGAAAGGTTTTTCTTTTCAGGGCCACTTTTAAAATATAATAACTATTATTCAGGTAAATCACAGTCAGAAGCTAATTTCTACACATCCATCATCATTGACCATTTTTGGTTTGGGTTAAAAAAAGAAAAGTGGCCAGGCACAGTGGCTCACACCTATAATCTCAGCACTTTGGGAGGCTGAGGCACGCGGATCACCTGAAGTCAGGACTTCGAGACCAGCCTGACCAACATGGGGAAACCCCCATCTCTACTAAAAATACAAAAAAATTAGCTGGGTGTGGTGGCTTACGCCTATACTCCCAGCTACTCGGGAGGCTGAGGCAGGAGAATCACTTGAACCCGGGAGGTGGAGGTTGTGGTGAGCCAAGATCGCACCATTGCACTCCAGCCTGGGTGACAAGAGAGAAATTCCATCTCAAAAAAAAATTAAATTAAGTAAATATCCACCATCATCTCCAAGGCCTACTTGTGTTAAAGGCAATGTAGCTAGTTAGAGAGACAAGAGTCAGATGGAGAGACGAGTCAGATGGAGAGAATCTTCATGCCACACATCGAGAGTAAATCAGTGAAGTATCTCTGAAATATTCAAAAAAACTAAGAAATCCAGATATAAAAGTAGACTAGGTCAACATAAGCCTCTAGGGTCCTGTATCTATTGGGCTAGCTCAGAGCCTAGGATAAATGTGAATGTCTCACCTGGACTGCCATGGGAATTTCCCTGCATATTTGTACACAATTTGATTTGGGTTGTCCCACTGCCTGGAGAAGCTGGGCTATGTGTGAAATATGCTTGGGAGCAGTAATAAGTCCAATGGTGGATGAAGGTCTAAGTTTGAAGAGCAAGCAGTTCTAACCACAAAAAAATATTCAAATAAGGATAGAGAGGCAAAACAGTCAAATATAATTTACTCATAGTTTTCTATAGGTATGCTCTCAGTTTCTTCTTCATTCTCAAGGGGCTAGCAGTGTTGCATAAGTGTTCATATAAAGAAAGGAAGACATGGCCGGGCACGGTGGCTCACACCTGTAATCCCAGCACTTTGGGAGGCTGAGGCTGGCGGATCATGAGGTCAAGAGATCGAGACCATCCCGGTCAACATGGTGAAACCCCGTCTCTACTAAAAATACAAAAATTAACTGGGCATGGTGACTCCCACCTGTAGCCCCAGCTACTTGGGAGGCTGAGGCAGGAGAATCTCTTGAACCTGGGACGCAGAGGTTGTAGTGAGCTGAGATTGCACCAGTGTACTCCAGCCTGGTGACAGAACATCTCAAAAAAAAAAAAAAAAAAAAAGGCAGGGGATGCAACAGGGAGCCACAGGGAAAGCTCTGGCTGAGGAGTCAGGAGGGTGAGGGCTTGTGTCTGCTGTCCCGAGCCGGATGGCCATAAAGAAGTCACAGACACCTCTGGCCTCACTGCAAAAATCTGTTGGTTTATGTTTTTAAATGATCATCATGTCTTTAGAAATTAACTTTGCAGATGAGCTCTCTCCAGATGTTCGTTGGAAGATTTTATTAAGTACAGATGCTCCTTGACATACAATGGGGTCACATCTTAACACACCCATTATAAGTTGAAAATACCCTAAGTCAAAAATGCATTTAATACACCTAGCCTACCAAACATCAGAGCTGAACATGGTCTTTCTTAAATGTGCTCAGAACACTTATGTTAGCTTGTAACTGGGCAAAATAATCTAACACAAAGCCTATTATATAATAAAGTGTTGGATATCTCACATAATCTATTGAATACTGCACTTAAAGTGAAAAACTATGGTTGTATGTGTACTAGAAATACGATTTCTACTGAATGCACGTCACTTTTACTTCATCATAAACTTGAAAAATCATTTGTCAGGGAATGTCTGTAGTTGTTTTAGGTTGAATTGTGTCCCCAGAAAGATATGTTCAAGTTCTAATGCTGGGTACCTATAAATGTGACCTTGTGTTGAAACAGAATCTTTGCAGATATCATCAAGTTAAGATGAGGTTATAATGGATTAGGATGGACTCTAATCCAATGACTGCTGTCCGTATAATGAGGAGACTTTGGACACAGATGTAGAAAGAGTGCTATGTGACAGGAGAGGCAGAGGAGGTAGGGACTGGAGGGATGAGCCTGCATGCCAAGGATTGCCGGGCAAATACCAGAATCTAAGAGAGAGACTTGGAATGGATTTTCCCTCAAGCCTCCAGAAAGAACCAATCCTGCCATCCTGTTGAAATGAACACTATGGTCTCAGAAGTAACCACACCTTGATCCTGAACTTCTGGTCTCCAGAACTGAAGAAGAATAAATTTCTGTTGTTTTAAGCCACCTAGTTTGCAGTACATTGTCCTGACAGCCCTGGGAATCTAACATAGCAGCCATCTCACACACAGGCCAATATAACTAGTTTAGAACAAGATTCATTAGATCTGTTAGATGCCAAGGGAATTTCTTTTGGCCTCAATGATGGCAAATTTATTTTGATAATACTACTGACTTTGCAATTTTTATGGTAGTTTTTGGAATGCATATTTATTTTGAACTTCTAAAAAGATTAAGCATGCATGTGTGCATAGGCATATCTATCCATCCACTTAGTTGTATTTCATTAAAAAAAAAAAAAAAAAAAGTGGGCCGGGCGCAGTGGCTCACGCCTGTAATCCCAGCACTTTGGGAGGCTGAGGCGGGCGGATCAGGAGGTCAAGAGATCAAGACCATCCTGGCCAACATGGTGAAACCATGTCTTTACTAAAAATGCAAAAAAATTAGCCGGGCGTGGTGGCACATGCCTGTGGTCCTAGCTACTCGGGAGGCTGAGGCAGAAGAATCACTTGTACCCAGGAGGCAGAGGTTGCGGTGAGTCGAGATTGCACCACTGCACTCCAGCCTGGTGACAGAGCAAGACTCCATCTCAAAAACAAACAAACAAACAAAAGTGAAATCAGGCTGGGTGCAGTGGCTCACACCTGTAATCCCAGCACTATGGGAGGCTGAGGTAGGTGGATCACCTGAGGTCAGGAGTTTGAGACCAGCCTCACCAACATGGTGAAACCCCATCTCTATTTAAAATACAAAAATTAGCCAGGTGTGGTGGTGGGCACCTGCAATCCCAGCTACTCAGGAGGCTGAGGCAGGAGAATAGCTTGAACCCAGGTAGCAGAAGTTGCAGTGAGCCGAGATTATACTATTGTACTCCAGCCTGGGCAACAAGAGCGAAACTCCATCTCAAAAATCAATCAATCAATCAATCTTGTTTTTTAATTAAATCCTGTTTTTTAAAAAGTTCCCATTTTTTCATTTAAATTTTGAATTAAATACTTTGTCTATTTTCTACAAAAAGGTGACCCATGTTTACGTTCTCAACCTCATATTTAACAGTGTGCAATGTTATTGCATCCTCTAGTTTAGCCACTCCCAAGGAGTGGAAATGTCTGCTTGCCAGCTCTCAGTGGAGAAGTAAATTGCCCTCTGACAGTGCTGATGAGGCACCACTCTATTTAAAGGCAATCTGAGGAAGAGTGATCATCTCCTGTGTGGGGAAGGCTAAGTTAAGACTTCTGTTCAGATCCACTGGAATTTACATATCTCTACCCCAACTAGAGGACACTTTCACCTTGGTTCATGCTACATGAAACGAAGCAGGCCCCTGGCAACCGTGTGGTGACTGGCATAAATGAAGACTCGCTGAACTTCAATGTGGGCCTCAAAACTGATTTTGTTTTGACTTATTATCTGGTTTAAGGCTTTTCCTTTTTACTGATTGGCCTGATTTTCATCGTCATGTCATCATTTTTTTTAATCAGCTCACTGAAACAGCCTTGGAGTCATGCACAATTCAATGTACACATACACAATTCAAGGCTGCCCTTCAAAACTTTCTGTCCTACCATCATTCCGTTTTTGTCTTTGTTTTCCAGACTACAACTCATCTAAGTAAGAAGAACTGAAGGGAGCTTTTAAAAAGTGATTCTGAAAGTTTACTGGAAAATATGTATGTACTATCTCTTTAAATGAAATAAATAATATTTTTAAAAATAAAGCAGAATACAAAAGTCAGCCTGTGATTTTTAAGTCATCACGTTTTTAAAAATCAGCTTTTTAAAATGGAAGATTTTCAAATCTAATGTATAAAATGATTTTTTGAATTAGAAAAAGAGAATTTCTGACACCTTTGCAGTTGAGAACTTTACGTGCCCTGGAATTAACGAGAGACTAAACTATACATCACTCACTGGTTGGTTGACTGGGCAGAATGCAAAAAAAAAGGTCTTTACACTGAAAAGCAATTTTCCATCCTTTTCTGTAGAAAGTGTGTTTTTCAGAAGATACAGATGTATATATTCATCACATATATATTACAGACAATCTTGAGTGTAGAATCTTAGCTGAAAATATATGAACTGTCTATATCCACAGGGTTATATCTAAGATGGTAGGATTATGAATGGTTTCTTCCTTTTTTTCTACTCTTCTGTATTTTCTATAGCAATTATGCAGTTCTATTATCATGGTAAAATACAATTAATCGTTAAAATGATCTGAGAACAAACCTGATTCTATGAAACAGCTGGGAAACAGCCATGGGTGACAGAACTTGCTGTTACACCGTTATCAAGGATGAGAAGTGGCCCCATTTGGGTGAAAAATGCTTACACCACAGCCAAGAGGCAGGGCAGCAGCAGGCTCTCCAGGTGAAGTGCCCGCTGGCCAATGGCCCCAGACCAACCTTCTCAAGGCTAACGTGTCATGGAGTCCAAGCTGGCACCATTTTGAACGTGTCAAGCTCATTTTGTCTTTAATCTGAGCTTGCTTTGATGTGTTCAAATGAAATGTTGTGAATTTTTAGAGCAGAGAAAGCAATGAAGAGCCTGGCTCCCTAGTCTGTCCATCTGGATCCATCTGGATAGACACTTTGTATCCAGAAAGCTTCTGGCACCTTCACAGTTGAGAACTTTGTGTGCTCTGGAATCAGCAAGACAAACTAAACTATTTATCATGGGATATCTGGCATGGCAGGATGAAAAAGACGGTCTTCAGATTGAAGAAACAGGTTTACTTTTACTGTAGGAAGTGTGTTTTGCAGAAGATATAAGGCAAAAATATTAGGCCAGACACCGTGGCTCATGCCTGTAATCCCAGCACTTTGGGAGGCCGAGATGGGTGAATCATGAGGTCAGGAGATCCAGACCATCCTGGCTAACACTGTGAAACCCTGTCTCTACTAAAAATACAAGAAATTGGCTGGGCATAGTGGTGTGCACCTGTAGTCTCAGCTACTTGGGAGGCTGAGGCAGAAGAATTTCTTGAACCCAGGAGGCGGAGGTTGCAGTAAGCTGAGATCACGCCACTGCACTCCAGCCTAGGCAACAGAGCTAAAC
Organism: Saimiri boliviensis; assembly: GCF_048565385.1. Taxonomy (NCBI): domain Eukaryota; kingdom Metazoa; phylum Chordata; class Mammalia; order Primates; family Cebidae; genus Saimiri; species Saimiri boliviensis. Next base: position 78,981,819 of record NC_133464.1, read on the forward strand.
TCTGTCTCAAAAAAAAAAAAAAAAAAAAATTAATCCTGAGAATATCAAGGAGACTGCTAAGGAGGACTTTCACACTTTCATTTATTCATTCATCACCCACTCATTCATCCATTCAGTTAATTAACCCCAGCTGGGTGCCCATGTGTGGCCAGTTCTTAAAGTAGTGGTTCTGAACATGTGGGTCCAGAACCAGAAGCACAGGTATCACCTGAGAACTTCTTAGGGATGCGAATTCTCAGACTCAACCCCCAGACTGCAGAATTGAAGTCTCCAGGGCTGTGGCTCAGCCATCTGTGTTTTAACAAGCCCTCCAGATGATTCCTGTAGCCATTAAAGTTGGAGGACCACAGGTGTTATGCATGAGTGCGTTGCAGTGGAGCTGGAAAGGAATTGTTGTTAAGTATTTCATCTGACCACAGCGGCTCACAACTGTGATCCCAGCACTTTGGGAGGCCGAGGTGGGAGGATTGTTTGAATCCAGATGTTCAAGGCCAGCCTGGGCCACACAGCAAGACCCTCGTCTCTAAAAAAAAATTTTTTTTTTTAAAGGCCAATAGTTGTGTGGTCTAGGCCTGGTAGCTCATGCCTATAATTGTAGCACTTTGGGGAGACCAAAGCAGGAGGACTACTTGAGCTCAGGAGTTCAAGATCAACCTGGGTAACATAGTGAAACCTTGTCTCCACAAAAAATAAACAAAATTCGCCAGCATGGTGACACACACCTCTGGTCCCCTACCCAAGAGGCTGAGGTGGGAGGATTGCTTGAGCCCCAGAAGTCAAGGCTACAGTGAGCCATAAGCCATGATTGCTACCACTGCACTCCTGGATGTCAGAGAAAGAGCTTGTCTCTTAATAAATAAATAAATAAATAAAGGCCAGACACGGTGGCTCACACCTGTAATCCCAGCACTTTGGGAGGCCGAGGCTGACGGAGCACAGGGTCAGGAGTTTGAGACCAGCCTGACTAACATAGTGAAACCCCATCTCTCCTAAAAATACAAAAATCAGACGGCATGGTGGCACGTGCCTGTAATCCCAGATGCTCAGAAGGCTGAGGCAGGAGAATGGCTTGAACCAGGAGGTGGAGGTTGCAGTGAGCCGAGATCACACCGTTGCACTCCAGCCTGGGCAACAGAGTGAGACTCAATCTCAAAAAAAAAAAAAAAAAAAAAATTGAATAAAAAGGACGGTGTGTGGAAGGAGCTCATTGTTCTAGGGGAGCACAGAGTGCAAGGCAACCCTGTTACCCCCTGGAGGGGACTTTCCACAGCCTATTTGCACTGAACGCCTGATTCCACTTTTAGGATGAAATGTGCAGTCTTCTCAATCCGATATCGTATTGATTTGAAGCATCCATTCCATGTGGCTTCCAGAATGAAGTAAAAGGACTCAAATTAAAAATATCTCCATTCTTTCTTGCTTATGTTCTCCAATCAAAATGTCTTTCTTTGTGCTCTTATGAAATGGCTACAGTCCAGTCCTCACGGCCCAGCCTGAGTTTGCCAAAGGATACTCTGGGAATCCTAAATGGTTATCAAAGATGTCACTTGATAGGCAACATTAGATGTCCGTGGGATGCATTTAGAGCAAACACTTCCTACTTATAATGGCACTTTTTCTTTTTCTTTTTTTTCCTCTTCTCTTCTGTTTTCCTTACTACATCATCTTTAGCTGAGAAGGTAGTAATGCTGCTAACGAGCACTCGTATCAAATGTAGCAGGCCTGGACAAAGCTGTGTGGGAAGCAAGGCTGCCTGCGATGTGAGCCGCCTCCAGGATCTCCTGGGTCAAAAGGACTTGTTTTGCAGTCGAATCTGTTGTGTCTCACGTTTTTCTGCTCCTCTGGTGAGGAACGCCCAAAGAGGCGTGGCCGAAAGGTTAACCACAGTTATGCAGACAACAGCCGGCTGCTTTCTTCTTTGCTTCCTAAGGGCTTAATTTGGGGTCCTCTCCAAATAGCCGTGTTTTGGTTGGAAAGTGTGAAAACACCCCAATTGAGATTGCTTTCGTTGCCTGTATGGTGGACATTGTCCTCGTAGGTTTCAACGGGAGGCTCCAGGTTATGTTTTCGATGACTCATTTAAATCTTTATTTAAATTCCATCACAGGAAAACCGAATACCTGCTAGTCACTGCTGTTGAAAAGAGTACAACTACATTCTACCATTAATTGAATGCTTACAATGTGCTAGGCATTATGTTGACGTTTCTTCCTATAACCACATATCAACTTTTTAAAGGAGGGTTTTTTTTTTTTTACCCCATTTTGCAGCTATGGAAACTGAAGCTGAGAGAGGTTAAGTCATTTGTTCAGGGTTATATAGCAAGTAAGTTGCAAGACTGGAATTGGATTCGGGTGTGTCCGACTCCACCATGTTATGGTATCTCTCTGATATCCCTGTAGGAAGGGATAAAATGATGACATTCATTTGATTAAAGAACACTGACTCTGTCTTTCAGAAGTGTGCTCCGGCTAGGTTCAGACATAGTGTTCTAGACCAATGCTACATCACAGATTTCCTATCAACCTAAAGCTGATCAACTTGGAGGGGAATTTATTGATAAACCATAGATTCCAGAGTGGGCAAATAGGTTTTTTGTACCAGTTCTATTTGTTTATGCATGCCTGGAGTGCTGTGTTAAGAAAGTGTCTGAGGCCACGTGTTAGCCCAGGGGCAAGGTGTACTCTGACAGAAAAGGTGACATCTGGCCTGGCCTCAAGAGACGCAACTACAGGGAATATGATAAATATTTTGTAATATTTGATGTATTGAATTGGGTGCCAAGTGTCTTAAAATGTAGGCTCAGACCTTCAGTTTAGAGCTTATAATCACTGCCATTGAAAATTAAGTATCATAAAAATGGGCTCAGTAAAATATGGTGTTACCTCATCAGCCCTCTGTGATGTGGGGGATGATGAAACACTACAACACATTGGATTAGAATGGATGTAAGTGTGCTTCATTCTAAGGAAACTTACACTCATAAAAATACAAATTATGAGATTCTCTACCTTATAAAAGGATTACTGGGCTGTCAGCGCTACCCCAAACACATCCAATGCATGCAGAGTCTTTCACGATCCCTTTCAAGAAGGAAGAAGGAGTCAGAAGAGAAAACTAAACTTCTTATTGTTGGCATATTGTTAAAATGTTAATACTACCCAATGTGATCTACAGATTCACTGCAATCCTTATGAAAATTCCAATGACATTTTTCACAGAAATAGAAAAACAATTCCAAAATTTGTACAAAACCACAAAAGACCCCATAAGGCCAAAGCAATAATGAGTAAAAAGAACAAAGCTGCAGACATCACACTATCTGATTTCAAACTATACTACAAAGCTAAGTAATCAAAACAGCATTGTACTTGAATCTTAAATTCAGCTGATTTTTAAAAAGAGAGTATGGAACTGGCATAAAAACAGACACACAGTCCAGTGTAACCGAACAGAGAGCCCAGAAATAAATCTTTGCATTTGTGGTCAATTGATTTTCAACAAAAGTGCCAAGAACACACAACGAAGGAAGGACAGTCTTTTCAGGAAATAGTACTGAGACAACTGGATACCCACTTGCAGAAGAATGAAATCAGACTCTTAGCTCACACCCTCTGCAAAAATATAACTCAAAATGGATGAAAGACTTAAATGTAAGACCTGGAATTGTAAAACTACTAGAAGAAAACATACAGGAAAACCTCCATGACATTGGTCTGGGCAATTTTTTAAAGATATGACACCAAAAGCACAAGCAACAAAAGGAAAATTAGACAAATGGAATTGATCAAAATAAGGTTCTGCACAGCAAAGAAAACAATGGAGTAAGGAGACAACCTGTGAAATGGAAGAAAACATTTGCAAACCATACATTCAATAAGGGGTTAATATTCAACACATATAAGGAAAGCAAAGAACTCAACAGTAAGAAAACAACCAGCTTAAAAATGGGCGATGGATATGAATAGATATTCCTCAAAAGAAGATATACAGATGGCCAACAGGTATACGAAAAATGCTCACATCGTTAATCATTAGAGAAATGCAAATTAAAACCATAATCAGATATCACCTCACACTTGTCGAGATGGCTATTCTCAAAAAGATGAAAGACAGCAAGCATTGGCAGGGATGTGGAGAAAGGAAACCCTTGTACACTCTTGCTAGGAATGCTGTTAATGGGGATGCAAATCAGTACAGTCATTATGGCAAACAATATGGAGGTTCCTCAAAAAAATTAAAAATAGAGCTACATATGACCCAGCAATCCCACTACTGGGTCCAAAGGAAATGAAATCAGTATGGTTAAAAGATATCTGCATGCCCCTGTTTATTGCAGCACTAATCACGATAGCCAAGATGTGGAATCAATCTAAGTGTCCATTGTTGGATGAATGGATTTAAAAAATGTGGGATTTATACACAATGGAATACTATTCAACACCAAAAGAAGGAAATCGTGTCATTTGTGACAGCATAGATGAAGCTGGAGGATGTGGTGTTAAGTGAAAGAAGTCAAGCACAGAAACAAATATCACATGATCTCCCTTATATGTGAACTATGAAGAAGTTGGACTCTGAAGTAGAGAGGAGAATGGTGGTTACCAAGCGCTGGGGAATGAGGTTGCTGGGAAGATGTTGGTCGAATAATACAAAATTTCAGTTAGGCAGTAGTAAGTTCAAGAGATCTATTGCACAACACACTGACTATAGTTAATAACAGTATGTTGTATTCTTGAAAATTGCTGAGAAAATGGACTGTAAGTGTTCTCACCACACACAAAAAATGTAAAGTATATGAGGTAATGCATATGCTAATTCACTCAATTTAGCTGTTCCACAAATATATGCATATTTCCAAACAACATGTTGCACATAATAAACACAAAATTTTTATTTGTCAATTTAAAAATAAATAAAAGAAGCTAAGATGTTGGGAGACTGCTTATTGAAGAGCAATCAAGAATGAGCATCTATAAAACTGATGCTGGACTATTAGGCAAGAAGAGGAACTATGACTCAATGTATAAAGCCCACCTACTTGGGATGCTGAGGCAGGAGAGTTGCTTCAGCCCAGGAGTTCGAGGCTACAGTGAGCTATGATTGTCCCTGTGAGCAGCCGCTGCACTCCAACCTGGGCGATACAGCGAGATCCTGTCTCTAAAAACCAAAAGCAACATTTACGCACATGACTTTTTAAGAATACATCTACTAACGGAGGGCTTTGCTCTTGATATTCCTGAGGTGAAAGAAAAGGTCAGTAGATGAGAAAGATATTTTAACCAAAGGTCTTCACAATCCATTCAGTTGAGCTGATTTTCACAACATGCCCTCGGACTTGGATGATGTTGCATCCTCTGTGTGGTCTGACATCTCCAGCAAGGTTTGGCACACTTTGGATAGAGTAAACCTGCCTCTGGAATCAAATCATTATGCTAAGGCGGCCAGGCTGAGGGCAACCCAGGGTGAAATGTTTCCCAAGGTCACTGGGACCTCCCTGCCCAGATGAGGCCATTACCAGAGACTGGCTTTCTCCAGACCAGACTTGGAGGTTGATGCTATCTATACAAGCATGCAGAAGTCAACAAGAGTTTTGTGTAACTTTGCTAAGGATACTTTGAAAAATTGCTTAATTTTCTATCAATTTCTGATTATGCATATTTTCAACTATTAAAACCATGCAAGAGTCACTGTTCACTAATTAAAGCAATAATTTCGTATTGAGAACATCTTGTAAATTCAAAATAATTGGGGAAGTACTCTTTATATTTGATATGCTTATCTGCAATGTACTTTACTACCAGAAGAAGAGGTGACCATATGGCACGCAATCCGCGTTTTAAAGCATGCAAAGTTAATTTGACATTTCACTCATCATTGACAGTGACTTTACAGAGGCAGTTTTCTTTTGGGGAGCATGGTACTTCACAACATCCTGGCTGTACCCAGTGGTCACTGAAGCAATCCTTTGAACCAGCCCCATGCATGGCCAGTAAACTCTCACAGAGGGAGTGGATGGGCCAGGATGGGTATAGAAAGCTGAGAACAACATCTATAGCTGTACAGCCCAGTGTCCCCTACTCATTTGGAAGAATAACATTACAGGAGGCAATATGTACTTATAGAAATTAACTTTCTTACTACTTCATGCTGGTAGAGGAAGAAAAGAAGAAATTAATTTATATTTTATACAGTCTTGCACAAAATTTTAGGTTTTAAAAAGCATTATTAGGTTTAGACCGGGCATGGTGGCTCACGCCTGTAATCCCAGCACTTTATGAGGCCGAGGCGGGCAGATCACCTTAGGTCAGGAGTTCAAGACCATCCTGGCTAACAAGGTGAAAGCCCGTCTCTACTAAAAATACCAAAAAAATTAGCTGGGTATGGAGGTGGGCACCTGTAATCACAGCTACTTGGGAGGCTGAGGCAGGAGAATCTCTTTCAGGTAGCATGATACTTCACATGTTACCCATTGTTACCCACAGGGTACTTCACATGAACCCAGGAGGTGGAGGTTGCAGTGAACCAAGGTTGCGCCATTGCAGTGCAGCCTGGGCAACGAGAGCAAAAATCTGTCTAAAAAAAAAAATTAGGTTTAAAAACATTAGGCTAAAACAAATATTATTCGATCTATAAAGTCTTCCACTTCCCTCTTGGTCCCCCATTCCCTGTTCTGCTGCTCTTCACATCTCCAGCCAAAGATGACAAGAGCCCATCCCTGTAATCGCCATTTACCATGCCACATGGTAAGAAATACAGGTTGACTACAACAACTGGGTGCATGCTTCCACTCGTATGTTACTGAAACAAAGGACTTGTGAAACAATTGTTATCCTTATTCCTTATAATGCACTGTGATATTTTCTATTCGATTTTGATTTTTGAAGCACACTGCAAGTCAGTTTGGCACATCGCTGTTTAAGAGAACATTCTGTGATGATGGAAATGTTCTATAGCTGCACTGTCCATTACAGAATCCACCAGCCACGTGTGTCTACTGAGCACTTGAAATGTAACTGAAGACATGAATTTTAATTTTACTTTAAATAAAGTTACATTTAAAGTTAAATAGCCATATTTAAATTTAAATAGTCATGAGGATGGGCCAGTGGCTACTGTACTGAATGAGTCAGCTTTGAAAAGCTCTCTGGTAGTATTTAATAAAGCTAAATATGCCCCGACCCTAAAACCTAGCCATTCTACTCCTGGGGGAAAAAAGCACTCGGATCACATAACACTGTTCTAGAAATGGAATTCTCTGCAAGTCTGGCTACTGAAACTGTCTGTTGTAACCTGAGATGGGTTTTATCTGTAACTGCTGAAATAACGTATTCACCTCTAGGATCCATTTTGCCTGCTGCTGTTGCCCACAGATAAGAGCTTCACAGCTCCCCAAAACCCATCCTAGTGTCAACGAACTTTCTCAGAGAGCAATATGTAATATTTCTCTTTCTTATAAAGCCTCCAACCTTCATTTGTTCTTCAGACCTACCAAAGACCACCCAGTCTGTGTGTATTCCCTGAATTGCAATTTTTTCTTCCCAAAGAAAGCATTACACAGAGAGATTCATCTCTACCTTTTGATTCTGACTGACAGTCCCCAAGGAAAATAAGTGAATATGTCCATGAAAGAATATGCAATATAATAGCACAAAATTAGAAATAACTCATTGTTAGTCAGCAGTAGAATTAATTTTTTGAAAGTATAGTGTTTGTCATACAATAAAATACTATACAGCTATTTTAAACAAGAATAAATTTGTACCATAAGAACATAATGTTTGGGTAAAAGGAGCCAGACAAAAGAGTTTATACTTGGTGACTTCACTTATACGATGATTAAGAATAGGCAAGATAATCTATGGTGATACAAGTTGCCTCTAGGGGTGGGTGAATATTGACTGGACAGTCACTTTCAGGAACCTTCTGGGGTTCTATATCGTGATTTGGGTGTTGGTTACGTGGATATATACACGTTTAAAAAATCAGAGTATACATTTGAGATTTATGTGCATTATTGTGAACTGGAAAAAAAATTATTGTAACAGGAAAAAAGCAAACTAACTGCTTTTTCCTATTATATTCTTAACAGAACACTTCTGACACCAGATGTGTGGTTTTTTTTTTTTTCCTCTGCACACAAAGCAATTCTCCAGTGTCTTATAATTTAATTCAATTTAGACACTACCTGGAGATAATGTTAGATCTCCACTGGTTAAGAGCTCAGTTGCACAAAACTGTCCCCACTTCAGCCACCAATCACAGGCCCCACGTTGTGACATCTGCTTCTGACCAACCAGCTATAAATCAGGGTCCCCACGCCCTCCTCATTGAGTTCAGTAATTTGCCAGAGGACAGGTGCCACTAGTGGCTCATGCCTGTAATCCCAGCACTTTGGGAGGCTGAGTTGCGTGAATCACCTGAGGTCAGGAGTTTAAGACTATCCTGGCTTGCCGGGCACGTTGGCTCAAGCCTGTAATCCCATCACTTTGGGAGGCCGAGGCGGGTGGATCACAAGGTCAAGAGATCGAGACCATCCTGGTCAACATGGTGAAACCCCGTCTGTACCAAAAAAATACAAAAAATTAGCTGGGCATGATGGCGCACGCCTGTAATCCCAGTTACTCAGGAGGCTGAGGCAGGAGAATTGCCTGAACCCAGGAGGCGGAGGTTGCGGTGAGCCGAGATCGCGCCATTGCACTCCAGCCTGGGTAACAAGAGCGAAACTCCGTCTCAGAAAAAAAAAAAAAAAAAAAAAAAAAAAAAGCCTATCCTGGCTAACATGGTGAAACCTCATCCCTACTGAAAATACAAAAAATTAGCCAGGCGTGGTGGCACGTGCCTGTAGTTCTAGCAATTCAGGAGGCTAAGGCAGAAGAATCGCTTGACCCCAGGAGGTGGAGGTTGCAGCGAGCCGAGATTGTGCCATTGCACTCCAGCCTGGGTGAAGAGCGAGACCCCATCTCAAAATAATAACAATAATAATAATAATGATACTTTGCCAGGAGCGCTCACAGAACTCAGGGCAATACTTGTGTTGATCCATTTATTATAAAGAATATTACAAAGGCTACAGATGACAGCCAGATGGACGAGACGCATAGGGCAAGGTATGTGGAAAGGAGCTAGAAGCCATGATCTCTTGAGGTGCACCACCCTCCAGACACCTCCACAGGTTCAGCAACCCTGAACCCTGTCCTTTCTTCTTTTAACGAAGGTTTCATTATGTAGGCATGATTGATACGTCATTGGCCATTGGGGATCAATTTAACCTTCAGTTCTCCTCCCTAGAGTTCAGGGAATGGGGCTGAAAGTTCTAACCCTCAAACCACCAAGTTGGTTCCCCAAGCAGCCAGCTCTCATCCTGAGGCTATCCGGGAGCCCCCAGCCTCAGTCATTTATTAACATTCCAAAAGGCACTTATAACTCAGAGAGTCCAGGGATTTTAGGAGCTCTGAGTCAGGAAGCAGAACAAAAACCAGATCTCTATTTTGTATCATATCGTGATATCACAATTATACTTCAGTAAAAAATATTTTAAGCAGGGCATAGTGACATGTGCCTATAGTCCCATCTAGGGAAGCCAAGGAAGGAAGACTGGTCAGGCACAGGAATTGGAAGCCACCCTGGGCAATAATGCAAGACCCCATCTCTAAATCTGTATGTCATGTCTTGTCTTGTCTTTTTGAGAGAGGCTCTTGCTCTGTCACCCAGGCTGGAGTGTAGTGGCATGATCAGGGCTCACTGCAGCCTTGATCTCCCAGGCTCAAGTGATTCTCCCACCTCGGCACTGCCCCCCCTCGTGCCCCCCAACCCATGCTGAGGAGCTGGGACTACAGGTGTGCACCCCACTCACCCCTAATTTTTTTTTTTTAATAAGTAGAGACAGGGTCTCTTCACGTTGCCCAGGCTGGTCTCACACTCCTGGATTCAAGCGATCTGCCCATCTCAACTTCCCAAAGTGCTGAGATTACAGGCATGAGCCACCGTGCTCCGCCTTGTATATATGTGTATTTTAAAGTAGTTGGTTCTGAGCCCCTAAATTGATTGCAAATCCACTAATGGGTAGGGACCCAGTTTGAAGAACAGTGCTGAAACAGGATATACCCAGCATTCTACCAAAGGGCATGACTCATGAAAAGAAAGGGCAGAGTAGTAAAAGGTATTTTCTTATTCCAGCCTGGATTTCTCTGCATTTGCTCCCTGCCTCACAGTGCTCCTGCATTCTGATGTTTTTCTGCCTTTGCCTAGAAAAGCTGCCGTGACTATATATGAAATAAAATCAATTGACCCATTGCCCCCAGACCTTTTCCTCTTTATTGCACACGGTTCTCTCTGTTATGCTTCTCCTGCCTCTACCCAGTTTGCATGGTCCCAGTATGGTCTCACATGGTGAGAACTGAGGAGGTAAATGCAGGAATAAGCAAGGCACTCTGCAGTCATGAGCTGGAACTTTATTTCACCTTCTTCCCCTCTGCTGCCTCCTTACATGCAGAAAGTGGCTGGGCTGGCATGCTCCCTGCAGGCAGAGACCAAGCTAGTGGCAGGAAGTACTCTCTTCCTCACCCACCCAGGAGGGCAACGGGTCTGTACATCACTTGCCTAATAGCTGACGTTCTGCCTGGTGCTGCCCGCTCACCCACTGAGGACCAACAAGGCCAGGTGTCCCAGCACTACAAGCAGCACACAAGAGACCTGAAGAAAGCCAGGGCCAACAGTTGCCCGTGACAACACAGGGATAGGAAGTGCCAGGCAAGAGAAAGCACCCAGCAGAGGAGCACCTTCGGGGCCAAGGGAGGAAGGAGCAGGAATGTGGACACTAAATGGTAAAGGCAAGACGCAGAAGCGTGGGGTCCGGGGAGGAGGCAAGTGACCAGTGAATGGGTGGGGGTGTGGCCTTGCGCTCACAGAACAGCTGGTTAGGGGGACAGCGAGGAGAACTGAGTAGTATTTCAGTCTTTTAAATGGAAAGAAGTTATGTCTTCATAAATTCTCCAACAGGGAATCAGGTAACATGTATACATATGTGTATGTATACACACACACACACATACACATATATACATTCTTGATCCCTGAGAAAGCTTTGAAAAATAATGAAACCCAAATTATTAAAGTATTAACTGAACTTCAGTGTTTTCATCTCCATTTTTTCTAGAGCACCTGGCAACCAGACAACAAAATCTTCCGGTTATGTTCAAGTATGTATGGGGTAGACGATTAACTGGTTAACAGATTTAATCTGCCTCAGCAACACTGTTATCTAGGTCACGTGGGGAAGCGTGACCATTCCTGAAGCGTGTGGAGAGATGGTGAATGCCTCTTCTGTAAACTCTCACTGACTCTAACAGGCCCCGAGTTTTCATATCCAGCTTGTTGACAACTGTGAGGCCAAACAGTTAACAAAGTTGGAAGTAAATGCAAACACGACTCCCTCTTAACCAACAAGGAATTGTTCCACAAGGCTTGATGACGTCATTTAATTTATAACTCATTTAATTTTTAACTAAATATATTAATCTATAGATGTATTTAATATTGATTTAATATAAATATTTTAATATATAAATGTTTTTATTATATATTACAAATATATCTGTTTTATATATAATCTATAATGTTTATATTGTATCTAATTTTTTATACGTTATAGATATAAATGTTTTATATTTGTGTTTTTATGTCTATAATATATAATGTCATATATTTTTATGTAACATATACATCTTATATATGTATATAATATATAACATATATAATATCTTATGTATATACACATTATATATGATCTGTATAAAATGCCAGCCCCTTAATGTGCACAGTGCATTATCATGGGAATTTCCGATAAGTTCGTGAAGACAAAAACAGTGGTCTATATATGGTAATGGCAGTTAATCTATGCAGAAGAAAGAAAACATGTATTAATTTGAAATAAACCTAAAAGAGCGTTGTCTTTTCTTTTTAAAATTCCATCAATAAAGACCTAACATAGAAAAGATTGGCAGGAGATTTCTGTGGCGTTTGCCACCTAAATAGCAGGACTGATGTGGCTAAAAGTTTTTTTAAAATGTAATCCAAAAAAGCTGTCACCTGATAGGGTAAAAGTTGTTGGTGTTCATCACTGGCACACTTCGGTTTTCAATTGCATTGTTGATGCTGCCAGTTCAGAGTGATATTTGTGGCAGACCTGGGGAGTGAGAATGGGTGAAGACGACGGATAATGAGTTTAAACGAATTTGGCATCAGTGATAACTGCAGACCTTAGGAAAATGTTTTCCTTGCCAAGAGAAAGGAAGCTATTAAACTGTGAATAGAGCTCATATAGAGTGTTGAAAATCAACAGAGTGGGGCAGTACTGCTACAGTCACCTGGGAAACCATGGCAGCTGCTAGGGCCTCCCGTGGCTGCTAATGAGAATCGTGCAGTTCAGAGTCGGCGTGAGCAGCGTGCCATCACCCAGGGCCGAGGCCACAGGCAGCATTTGGCTCTTTAGGCAAACCATGCACAATGGTGCCTATCTAGGCCTTGCATAACCCACATTCACCAGAGGGTCAGCATTGATTTGGAGCAATTGCTTCCATACTCCCCGGGCTTAGCAAAATCCGGAGCATCCTGTTGTGATCCAAACTCCCTTTTCTTCTGAATGAAGGGAAACCTCTGCCTCATGAGTCCCAATATTAATAAAGCAACGCTGGGAAGAGGCAAGCTGCAATTAATATTGCATCCCTTTTCACTGGTGTTCTGAAAGGTTCCGTGAGGCCTTTGTCTTTCAAGGATGGAAAATGAGCTTCTCAAAAATTAAAGATTTTTAAAAATTCATGTGAAAGTGAAGGGGGTGAACTGAAACAAGGAAGTTCTTATCATCCTGGCAAATGATACAGACTGTGCCTATACTGACTCAACCACGTGGGAGAAAAGAAGAAATTGTCTTCCAGATGTTTTATCAGCATAACATGAAAAACTTCTTTGATTTAAGTTTTCACTTTTCATTTAGATGTTTGATGTTATAGACAAAGTCACAGATATGAGACTATGAGAAGAAAATGAAAGGTGTGCAAAATCCATCATCAGAAATGCTTTTTGATGATAATAAAGTTCCCCTTTAATATTTCAGAGTTTTCTCCCAAGCAAGATTTGATGGGTTTCATATTTATATAGGACATATATTAGCATGTTTTTGACCTTTAGAAGCTGCTGATCTTGACTTTTAAAAATCAAAGAGGAAAGAGCTGCAGACTGGAGTTTGGAATGTCCTCATCATGAAAAGCTTGCTCCTGGTGGTTGTTTTAGAAAATAAGTTGTTAAACAAAAGTAGAAACTAATGCAAAAAATACTAAGAATGGGGGGTTGAGGGAAGGGGAATAATGAAGTCAAAGGAAAGGCACATAGAAAGACAGCACCAGTAAGAAATGGAAACAAATATGATAGCCTTGCGAGGCCTGTGGGTTTGAGGCCTTCTTAGGGAAAAATTTGGGTACCGGGCTGGAGAAACATGTATTTATTTCACTAGGCACTGAGGAGCCATTCAGTGTTAATTTTTTTAATTTTTTGTTTATTAGCTGCCAAGCACAGAATCTACTCTGCCTAGTCCAAGCCGAAAGAGAAGTTATCAAACAATATTACGTAGCTTATGGAATCTTCAGGTGAGCTAAACAGTCAGGATCTGAAGCTAGATAAAAAGAGCTGCTATAGTGAAAGCACATCTCACTAACACTCCTGAGGCTCCAGAAACCCCCCACACTGCAGTTGACAGCAGAATGGGTTCCTATACACAGCACCCCCTTCATATTACTCACTGTTGGTCCCACATCTCTTGCAGGAGCCCAAGGTAACTGTGATTCATAGAACTGAAATGATGTATCTGAGCCTTAGCTGCAAGGGAGTCTGGGAATAAAGGCTTACACTTTAGGCAGGCATGACCAAGAATATTGAAGGATGTTCAGAGATCATCTGCAGATCTGCAGAAATGAAAAATGTCCACTATAAGTGTAAGGCCGGCTGCCTCGCAGAGGGTTAAATGGACACATCCATCTCTCTCGGGGTCTGATAACTGCGTCATCACCCAAGCCCGTTATCTGGCCTTGCCTCAAGGCTTCCCCACACCCGCCTCCGCACACCAGACCCAAGCCCACATTCAGCACTAAATTATGCATTCAACCCCCTGGCCCGCTGTTGATAAACCCTGCAGGAAAATTTTTTTTAAAAGCCCCATCAGACCCTGCCTGGTAGCAGTCTACTCTGTATGCCCCCAAAAGGCCCACTTACCCAAGGCCCCACCCACCTACCCATAACCACTAGCTCCAAATATTTCCTGCTTCTTAATAGCCAGTAAGATTGCCTTCACTTCGTTTCCCCAACAGTCAATCAAGACCCACTTACCCAAGGTCCTGCCCACCTACCCATAGCCACTAGCTCCAGGTATTTCCTGCTTAATAGCCAATAAAATTGCCTTCACTTTGTCTCTGCAACAGCCAGTCAAGTCCCTCTTACCCAAAGTCCCAGCCGCCTACCAATAGCAACTAGTTCTAAACATTTCCTGCTTCCTGACAGCCAATAAGACAGCCTTCGCTTTGTTTCCCCAGTAGCCAATCAATCGCCTCCTCTCCCCATGAAACCCCATAACCTGAACAGCCGAGCGCGACTTCTTTAGGCCCTTCCTAAACCACAAAACCTCACCCGGGAACTGAATAAATTAACTTCTCATTTTCTTATACTTGCCTCAGTTTCTTCATTTTACCTCAGCAATAAATCTTACAACAAGAATGATGCCACTGTAGCTGTGCTTTAGGAAAAGTAATTTTCAATGATTTGTATAGAAAGGATTGGAGTAGGCCAGGTACAGTGGTTTATGCCTGTAATCCCAGCACTTTGGGAGTCCAAGTTAGGAGGATCACTTGAGCCCCAGAATTCAAGACCGGCTTGGGCAACATGACAAAATTCTGTCTCTGCAAAAAAACACAAAAATTAACCTGGTGTGGTGGTGTGTGCCTTTAGTGCCAGCTACTCCAGAGGCTGAGGTGGGAGGATCAATTGCGCATGGGGAAGTCAAGGCTGCAGTGAGTTGTGATCACATAACTGCACTCCAACGTAGGTGACAAAGTGAGACTCTGTCTCAAAAGAATAATAATAATAAAAACAAAGAATTACAGTAGAAAAAGCCTGGATGTGAAAAGACACGTTAGAAGCCTATTGGAATTGTCAAGGGAAACAGTAATAAGGTCTCATCTTGCGTGGCGGAAACACAGGGAAAGAGAGAATTCTGGAATCACTAAAGTGACCAAACTGGAAACATTTAGCAATGATTCCATTCGCAGGAATAGGGAAGTCAGGAGGAGGTGCCATTCTGAAGTGGAGGGCTGAGCCCAGTCCGGGCCACGTTCAATTTGGGGAGCAGGATACACAGCTGGACAAACCCAGCACACATTGGGATGGCAGAGCTGGAGCTCTGGAGAGAAGCATCCAGAGGCACAGATGAGTCACCCACAGAGAAATGGAACTTGAAAGGACAGGACTGAGAGGGTGCAGTTCACAGTTTGTGTTCTCATTTCTCTTGAAAATTGGTTTCTTTGCATGTCAGTTCTTGTTGTCTGCTATCATGATCTGAGGACAGTTTAGCCCAGAGCCTTCCTTCCCTGCACCCCCAGCAAAAATAAACCAATGGAAATTTCATTCTTATCCAAGTAACACATTATTTGCTGTCTTGAGGAACCTGTCACCTGTCTTCAAATGATTCCCTATTCTGGTTTATTATTATTATTATTATTATTATTATTATTATTATTATTTTGAGACAGGATCTTACCCTGTTGCCCAGGCTGGATTGCAATGGCATAATCATAGCTCACTGAAGCCTCAACCTCCCAGGTTCAAGCAATCCTCTTGCGTCAGCCTCCTGAATAGCTGGGAGTATAGGTGTGTGCTACCATACCCAGCTATTTTTTATTTTTATTTTTTTGTAGAGACAGGGTCTCACTATGTTGCCCAGGCTAGTCTCAAACTCCTGGGCTCAAGTGATCCTCCCACCTCGGTTTCCCAAAGTGCTGAGATTGTAGGTGTGAGCTATACTGTACCTCACTTGACTCCCTATTCTTTATGCAACTCTGTCTTAGGGTTTTGAAGACTTAATTGCTTGTGTCCCCGTGTTAAGGAAATACCATAAACAAAGGAAGCCAAGCCTTGTTTTTATTGCAGCTATTTTTCACCTGGTCTGAGAAAACATTACAGTCTACAGTCAAGAGTCTACATCACAAAAGGAAAATAAAGCCTCTGAATCTCAAATCTGAGCAAGTCTCTATTGGGGGAGAGAGAGGAGCTTGTTTACGACTATCCAAGTGCTATGGGCGCTTGCAGCGTGGGGCCTCACTGTCCCACATTGCCATAACGTAGTCTTCTAACAATGAGGCCTTCTCTGAGGTCCCAGAGAACGAGACCCTCTGGACAGTGAATGGGAGGTTTGTTACCCACGAAGAGTAAACTAAGGAGTTGGGACCAGCATTTTCTTTTAAATCAAGGGACACTTTTGTTTTGAGGGACAAAACTGTCTCAGAGCAGCCTGAGCTGCTCCACGGGGCTGGAAACTGAGCCTCCCCTCCCCGCTGATCAGAACGGCAGGGCTGCCCACCATACTGACCAGGGCCAGGGTCACCAGCAACACAGGAAGGATCCCAAAGCCAGTCCCACCCTGGAAAATGGGGACCAGTCAGCTGCTCCACGTCACCAAGTTGAGCACGAAGTCAGAAGGGCCCTGCTGCCTTCTGATAACTCACCTCCTAACATGAAATCGCCTTAAAAGATGCTAGAGAGACCAACCTACACATGCAGATGGATGGTCTGCTACAGAACCAACTCTTCCAACATGCTGTGCAGTCCTTGCTTTCTAAAAAGGTAGAAGATCTGCAGCTGCCCCACAGGGAGGAAGTTACTGGCACCTGGTCGTTGAGACCAGAGGGGTGCTACTTCTATACGCCAAGCAATCTAGTCCTCTCCACATGAAAGAGTAAATAGTTGAGTCAGTTTCAGAATTCTGTCTTCCCACAGAGCATCAAGGCATTATTATTTAATATCTTGGAGCACCACAAATGTGCATTATCCCGAACAGTAAGTAATATTGTTCCTGAGGCAGAGTCCTTCACCAAACTCGAAAAATAATAGAACAGGGCAGGGCAACGGTTTAGGGTCTCCTTCAGCAGACAGATGACCCTGACCAGGGATCGGGGTCAGGGCTGGCATCTCTGCTCTGGCTAAAACTCAAATTTTACATGTATCTCTATGAGGTAGGCATCTCTATGGATGGTTCTAGATGTGGCAACAAATTGTTAAAGGGAAAAGCAAAGCCTTGCTTGGCAGAGCTTACACTTCTCAAGTGTTGACCTGAGTCTTAAATTTTGCAACCATCGTTTTAGAGGATGTGGGACACGCATCCTGTTTTGGAGGGTGTTTTGGGGAGCGGGAAGACAAAACAAGGGGTGCTGTGGACTCAGATCTCAAAGGCCAGTGGTGGCAGAGCACCAGGAAGAAATCAGTCAGTCGGGGGAGAATCCACATGCGTCACTTTCCTTCCAGACGGAGGCGTATTCTTTGGCAGATTTTCGGAGGGGCCTCTTGGGGCCTCCAGTAGTGGCTGCATTACGAGTCGGCCCTGCCAGGGCACTCAGGGCTGACTCACAGTGCTTCTGTCCAGCACGACTGTGATAGACAAAAAGGTGATGTCTGCTGCAGAAACCTTCCAAGTCTCCCCCGCAGCAACAGCAGCAGTAAATCTAGGGTCAGTTTTTCTGCCCCTCAGGCACTAGACAAGCCACAGGGAGTGAGTGTCTTATGGTCCCGCAAATAATGAAACGTATCCCAGATATACTTGGTGGCACCCTCAGAGGAAAATCAAGATTACAAAGGGACTGGATATGTCAGAAGAAGAGAGGAGTGAGACAAAAGAGCAAAAGAGAAGCCTTGGGGGGCTCTGAGGCAAGCTGCGGGGTAGAAAACCCTTGCTGCCTCTTGCTTTGCACTGGTGGAATCCTGTAAAGTTGTTGTTCACCCAGCAACCACTAAGCAAATGTCCCTTCCTGGGCGGTCTAGTCCAGTCCCTAGGTAGAAGTGGAGAGAATAAGACAAAGGACAGGGTGACATGAGCCCACTGACCTTTCACCTCCCCACGTATTTGTGGGTGGTCTGATTTTCACTGAGCTTCGGAAAAACCTCAGTGGCCCAAGCATGGGTCAGGGCTTCCTCCCACCATGGGGAGATTTGCCTTCTTGCCAGGACTGGCTGCACGAGTCACCTTCACACCTGTCCTTCTTCCTCTGACAGGCTGCTGCTAACAGCATCATCATCTCTGTAGAGGTTTTACAGACCTCACAGCACACATCTGTTAACCCTTCCCACAGGCCAGGCGCTAGTTATCATTGTTCTTATGTTCTCGATGCAGAACCTGAGGTCCACAGAGGTTAAGGGTCTTGTCCAACGTCATACCATCTAAAGAAAAAATCACTAGCATCTAGCATTTATGGAGCACTTGCTACTTTCCAGATAAGTGCTTTATTTGGATTTATTATTTTATTCTCATAGCAACTCAGTGTTACAGGCATATTATTGTCTGCAGGGTACAGACGAGGAAGCTGAGAGCGTGCACACGTCTTGACCATAGGCTTGCATGTGTGGGACACCAGTAGTGTGTGAAGTGGGCAGCCTGACCTCACAGCCTTCCCTCTTCTGTGTCTCTGCCACAGCTAGAAACTAGAACTGGCTAAGGCAGAACTTGAGGAAAGGTCCTAGACCACCTTTCCCACCAGGCTGCTGCTTCTCAAACTTGAATGTGCACATTGTCATGAATCACCTGGGGACATTGTTGAAATGTGGATTCTGACCCCACAGGTCTGAGATGTGGCCCAGGGTTCTGCATGTTTTAATGAGCTCCCAGGTAACACTGACACCAAGTGACCCCATTGTGAGTGGTGATGTTCTATTCCACCGTCACAGGGCAAAATCCCAAATTAGGGCTCAGCCCGGGAGGCCATATGGGTGTTTGGCTTCACATAGGAAAGAATTCAAGAGTGAGCCAACATCATAAAGTGAAAGTGAGTTTCTTAAAAAGTAAAGGAATAGGCCGGGTGCAGTGGCTCACGCCTGTAATTCCAGCACTTTGGGAGGACGAGGCAGATGGATCACGAGGTCAGGAGATCTAGACCATCCTAGCTAACACGGTGAAACCCCATCTCAACTAAAAATACAAAACATTATCATGGCATGATAGTATACATCTGTAGTCCCAGCTACTTGGGAGGCTGAGGCAGGAGAATCTCTTGAACCTGGGAGGCAGAGGTTGCAGTGAGCCAAGATCGTGCCACTGCACTCCAGGCTGGGCAACAGAGTGAGACTCTGTCTCAAATAATAGTAATAATAATAATAATAAAGTAAAGGAATAAAAGGGTGGTTACCCCATAGGCAGAGTAGCATTGGGGGCTGCTTGACTGACTCTACCTATGGTTACTTCTTGATTAGATGCTAAACAGGGAGAGGATTATTCATGTTTTCTGGGGAAAAGGTGGGGAGGTCCTGGAACTGAGGATCTGGGGAGATCCTCTTGGATCATGTAGGGTGACTTCCAGAAGTTGCCATGGCATTTGAAACTGCCCTGGTGCTGGTGGGAGGTTCCTTTAGTATGCTAATGTATTATAATTAGTGTATAATGAGCAATGAGGATGACTCGCGGTGCTTTCCTTGCCCTCTTGGTTTCGGTGGGTTTAACTGGCTTCTTTACCGCATGCTGTTTTATCAGTGGGGCATTGTCACCCGTGTCTGGGGAAACTAGTCCTACTGAACTCCTGTCTCACTATAGCTACTTTTTTTTTTTCGACAGAGTTTTGCTCTGTTGCCCAGGCTGGAGTGCAGTGGCAGGATCACCACTGGGCCTCCCCAGCTCAAATGATTCTCTCACCTCAGCCTCCCAAGTTGCTGGGACTATAGGGGCTCACCACCGTGCCCAGCTAATTATTTTTTCTTTCTTTTTTTATTTTTTAGAGATGGGGGTTTTAATGCATTGCCCAAGCTGCTGTTGAAATTCTGGCCTCAAGTGTTCCTCCCTCCTGGGCTTCCCAAAGTGTTGGGATTCCAGGCATGAGCCACTGCCCCTGCTGCTACTTTTTGTGATCTCTGACTGCCAAATCCCTTACCTCCCACCCCTATACACACTGCTGTCCTGCCTTCTCTTATACATACTTTTGAAGGTCTATTTGAATCTGACTTATTCCGGTTGCATCCAGTAGGGCAATGACCCTTTCCTAGGAAGTAACGTAATAATCATTTGGGGAGTTCTTTCAATGCAAAACAGCCTTGTCTCAATTGCAGAGATTTTGATTCAATATACAGTATCGGGAGCAGGGCTGGGGATTAGCAGAGTGAGTCTCTGCCCTTTGCAGTATATACAAATCAATCCATTCTTTCTCATGTGCTTTCAATTCATCCATTACCCAAGTGGTCTACATAGTAAGACCCAGAAACTAGGCCAGCAAAAGCAGAGTTCTCCTCAATGGTGAATACTTACTCTGAATGGTTTTTCTCCACCGCTGCTGGATAGGCCGACTTCTCTGCCAATCACATTGTGCATGCACAGGATTGGCTCTCTTGCGTCCATTCCATCTCCAATGACATGATCGCTTATAATCAATCTTAGGCTTTCTTCTCTCGCTACACGTGGACGTGGCCAATACGCATAATACCAGCCTTTTGGGAAGGATAAAAACCACTTCCGATCTGACAAGTATAAGGCCCAAGTAGCATCAATATTTTTTTGTTGTTGTTTTTGCTTTTTTTTTTTTTTGAGACCGAGTCTCGCTTTGTTGCCCAGGCTGAAGTGCAGTGACCTGATTTCGGCTCACTGCAACTTCCACCTCCCGGGTTCAAGTGATTTTCCTGCCTCAGCCTCCCGAGCAGCTGGGACTACAGGTGCGTGCCACCATGCCCGGCTGATGTGTTGTATTTTTAGTAGAAACGAAATTTCACCATGTTGGTCAGGATGGTCTCGATCTGCTGACCTCGTGATCCGCCTGCCTCCGTCCCACAAAATGCTGGGATTACAGGCGTGAGCCACCGCGCCCAGCCTCGATGTTTTTTCTCTTCCCCAAGTCCTGATCCCCAGTAATGTAGCCGCTCTGAGCCTTGGCTGAGAAATAAGAATTCTTATAGAGGACGCCTTTCACTTTAAGGATTTTCAAAGACCAGCTCCCTATGTGGTTACGTTTTCCCCTGATTTTTTTTTTTTTTTTTTTCTTTTCTACAATTCTAAAGAAAGCCTCACATTGAGAAAAACTAGAAAGGCATGATTCAGTGATGTCAAATGCTCTCAGGATTCCTCCTTCCAAAGTCTTTGTTAATTGTACCCAGTATCTATAGTGATAAATTTAAAGACACAGGAAACAGCGGGATCCCAAAGACACTAGACTATTGTATTGTCCCATTAAGTTGAAACAATGGAGCAGAGTCTTGAGCCAGTCTCCAGGGCAACAGAAAATGCCAGTCACAGTCAGGTGGACTTTCTGATGAATTTTTTAAAAATAGAGTTGCATATACTTTGTTATTTTAAAGATGGGAAAGTTAACTCAAATATTTAGGTACAATTACAAATACTTTGAACCGAAATGTCTTTGATTTAATTCCAAGTTTTCTTTTTTAGTATTTTTTAAATTCCCATAGCCAAATAAAACTTTCATACCCCGGGGAAAAAGATCCCATGGAAAGACCAAAAAATGGCATATTAGCAAAAAGCTGAATTTTATTTAAATGTGTGTGTTAGTATTTAAATATCAGCAGATGAATTAGCAATGTAATACAATCTGCTGGGCATTCTGACATGTGGCCTTATTATCTCTTTCTATTCCAGTCTAATTCACTTTGCTCTGGACTTAGGGCTAGATCTTTTAAAAAGCCTGAGGCAATCAAATATAAGTCAGGAGCTATGAAAAATCCACAGTGGTCCTATGTGTCCACTGGGGACTGCCCTCAGCTTCTCAGTTTGGCCTTGTCTCTCTGGCCTGCGCCAGCCCTCTGCGCTAAGCAAATTCCTTGCCATCACCTCTTATGCATGACCACTCATGTTAGCAGCATTTTTCCTCGCTGACCTCAGCATTCATTCTCCTTTGGATATGATTTTAAGCACTCGCTCTCCAGAAGTGTTAATGATAGCTAGGAATAAAAAAATTCTAGAGCTGGGCCAGGTGCAGTGGCTCACACCTGTAATCCCAGCACTTTGGGAGGCCGAGGTGGGTGGATCACGAGGTCAAGAGATCGAGACCATCTTGGTCAACATGATGAAACCCCGTCTCTACTAAAAATACAAAAAGGTAGCTGGGCATGGTGGCGTGTGCCTGTAATCCCAGCTACTCAGGAGGCTGAGGCAGGAGAATTGCCTGAACCCAGGAGGCGGAGGTTGCGGTGGGCCGAGATCACGCCATTGCACTCCAGCCTGGGTAACAAGAGCGAAACTCTGTCTCAAAAAAAAAAAAAAAAAAAAAAAATTCTAGAGCTGTGCCATCCAATACAGTACTTATTAGTCATATACAGCTCCTTATATTATCTAAAATTAAATAGGCCATGCGCAGCGGCTCATGCCTGTAATCCCAGCACTTTGGGAGGCTGAGGCAGGCAGATCACCTGAGGTCAGAAGTTTGAGATCAGCTTGGCCAACGTGGTGAAACCCCATCTCTACTAAAAATATGAAAATTAGCTGGGCGAGGTGGCGGGCGCCTGTGATCCCAGCTACTCAGGAGGCTGAGGCTGGAGAATTGCTTGAGCCCAGGAAGCAGAGGTTGCAGTGAGCTGAGATGGCACCATTGCACTCCTGCCTGGGTGACACAAGTGAGACTCCAGCTCAAAACAAATAAATTTTAAAAAATTAAATTAAGTTAAATTTTAAAAATTCAGTTCCTCAGTTGCACTAGCCACATTTCAAGTACTCAATAGCCATTTGCAATGGACAGCACAGATATAGAACATTCCCTTCATTGCAGAAAGTTCTGTTGAACAGTACTGACTTAGAGACACTCTTAGTCTCATCCCAACCCTGATGGACTGACCAATTTGATGTTAGCATCTTTCCCCAGTTCCTTCAATCCAAGTCATATGAAACTGAAATCCCTAAAGTCCGAAACAATGTTGCTAGCACTTTCTTGAGCTAGAACCAGGAATGGTTCAGAGTTCCTTCAACTGACTTCTGAATGTCTATTAGGCCCACTCTGGCTATCTCCAGCTGCAAAGACACTAGTTAGCTGGATCACTAGTGAAGAAGATTTAGGTTTAGGAACTCACAGCAGTTCCTGATGGGTTAAATTATAGATCGTTTTAAGAATATTTTAATACATTAGAATTAGGATCTAATATATTTGAATCACTCTGTGGTATGTTCATTCATCATGAATTCAGAATGAATTTTTAAGTGGCCAAAGTGAGTTTTCTCATGCATTTTTGGCTTAATGAGCAAAAATCATTCCTTCCACACCTGCCACCCCAAACAAAACTTCTTCATTTTATTTACTCATTTGCTTATTTATTCACTCAACAGCAACTTTTGTGTACCTACTCAAGATTGTCCAGTCTCAACAAAGTTGAATCATAGCCCTTGGTCTAGAAGCGTGGCAGATGATCCTTGTTGAAGGGAAAACTTTAGACAAATTAAATTTCACACAGTTTAACTGAGCAAGGGACAACTCAGGAATCAGGCAACTCTTACAACCAGGAGAGGTTTAGTGACACTCTAGAGCTGCCGAGTGGTTGGATAACATTTATAGACAGGATAAAGGAAATAATGTACAGAAAATAGAAGTGAGGTATAGAGAGAGCTGGACTGGTTTCAGCTTGGCATTGGCCTTATTGGAACCCAGTTTGAACAGTTGGCCACAAGGAATTGACTGAAGCTTGGTTTCTGTGATTGGCTGAGACTTAGATCTTTGTTATGAGAACATACTCCTAAGTTAGGTTTTTAGTTTGTGCATGAGCTAAGCTAGGTTGCAGTTCTTTACACAGGACTCCCACAGAGGCCTCTAAAGCTCAAATTTAGTTTGATTTAGCACTATGTAATTCCCATGTGGACCTGCAGCTTCTAGAACAGAAGATGTCTGGCCCCTTGTTATGATTTGCATTCTCCATCCCAAGTTCCTGAATCCCACTCAATCAGTTAGAATTCATCCTGGAGGCCTAATTGAGGGAAGCCTACATAATAGCCTCCACAAGATAGACAATTTCTCTCTCAGATGAAAAGCCAGAGTTGGCCTTCAGGACTAACAGAGACAGCTCCTGGTCTTCCAGAATCCAGGCTACTTCCACTTTGCTGTTTCACCAACCTTAGTGCCTTACTTCCTGACCTAAGATCTGCATTCCAGGTGACAGGAAGAAAGAAAAGGAAAGAATAGCATTCCCTCCCTCATTTAAGAGGCTTCCTCTTCATCTCATTGGGCAGCATTTAGTCCTTGGCTGTACCTAGCTACAAAAGAGGCTGAGAAATTTCATCCTTTCCCCCTCAGGCTTCTGATACAAAAGTAAGAGTCTAGAATGGACAGTGGGTTAGATGCCTAGCAAACTCTGCAGCCTACCATATGCTGTGCCCAAGGCACTGTCCTACTAGAAATATACTACCTACAGCTGCAAAAGTAATAATCCATGTCCTCTGATAATGGAAACAAAAGCCATTAAATGCAAATGATATTATTCATACCACCAACATTCTTTCAATCATGTATATTGTAAAGTGCTAATCTTATCTCTTGGATGCTTGCTTGTTACTGTAAAACAGGAGTACAATTGATGTTGGTAGGCATGACGATTATAAACTCTCGTATATATTAAGACAAAATCCTTGCAAAGGCAATAACAAAGCTATAAAGAACTAAAAGCTATAGAATTAGGACATCTAGGTTTTTACATATTAAAAAAAATCCATTAAATTGGTCATATTGACCATGGTATTCTAAATTTCCAATTATCCTGCTAATTGCAAAATCTTAGAATAGGACATAGAAAATGGGGAAATAAATTATTGTTACCATGAGAACGCTAATTTTTTAGATCATAACTTTGAAATAACTCCAGGTCTTTAGTTTTTATGCATAAAAAGAAGAAAGAGAATGTAGTGGAAAAGCCAGCCTGTGGAACATAGTAACAAAGTAGTCCAAGGAGGCTTTGATGTTAATACCTGGCAGAGTTAAAAGAAGACCAGTTCAAACCTCACCTGCTGCTAATATTCAATTGGGGATAATTAAACCACTATCAAGTTTCCCAAGCAGAGAACAGACACGTTTTCTCATGAGATGGAAAGTGCTTCTCTACATCCTGCCCAAATAATAGCTAAACACATGTAAAGAACTTCTATTTAAATTGAGACTTGTTGAAGTTAGCTATCTGGAACCAGCGTTTCACTTGCCTTTACCCTGAGGTCTGAGGTAGATCCTGATCTGTGGCAAAGTCCCCCTCCCGGTCCCAAGTTTCTGGGTTCCTGGGGTATCCCTGCCTAGGCAAACTCCGGGAGGTTCTGCAGTGTTGATTCTTTTCTCAGTCTCCTAGAGATCCTGGCTCTCCCCACCACTGACTGCCACGTCCCTGTGTGTCCTGGCTCCCCTTGGCACCCTGCCACCTCTGCTAGTCACTCATGGGCTCCCGAGTTTTGCTCCCCAGTGACACAAGTCATAGACTTCTGGCCAACTCCGGCTAAAATCAGTAGAAATGATGAAGCATGGCAGTCCCCAACAGTGGGACCAGCTTAGATGGGCGCTGTAATTCCACGGTAGAGACTCATGGCTCCCAGTATCCTTTCTCCCCCTTTCCATAGTAATGGAACCCATAAATTTAGCTGTGCACATGGCCATCCAAAATAAAGACCACAATTTCCAGTTTCTCCTGCAGCTAAATTTAAGACCACATGTCGAAGTTCTGGCCAGTTAGAACATAAGTGGAAATGGAAGCCTTAAGTTGTGTTTCTGCTTCTTCTCTTCTGTTGGTGAGAAGGTAAAGGCAATGCCCGGAGCTCCAGCAGCTATCTGGGGCCATGAAATAGCCTGGAGAATGAAAATTATGCATGAGTCAGAAAAATAAAGTTGACAAAGTTTGGCTTCTCCTGACACTATGGAGTACAAAGTAACTGCCTCTGAACTTACAGAACATAAGAGAGGAATATAATTCTTTCCTGCTTATGGAAGAACTGTTGCATGTTGCTTCAGCCAAATTTAATCCTAACTATATGCTAAAAACATAGAGCTGGCCATTGTCAAAACAGTGACTAAATGAATTGGGTTTTCATCTTCCGGGTCCTCTTCTTTGATCCTTCTCCCAAGCCCCCTGACCCTCTGATGCCCTCTGTCACCTCAGCACCGGTACCCTCCCTTGCAGCTCACTGCTTTGCAATTTTCTAATCATTTGTCTTCTCTCCAGATTTACACATCTTGTATCCTGTTCTTTCGGGATTTGGCAGTGACTGGCTAGGTAATGTGATAATAAAATGTATACTAAGTTATTAATGGGAAATAACGGGTGTTCTTATTCCAACATAGTATTCTAACGGGAAATCATGGTAGGTATTTTTAAATAGGCAGTCTTACTGACATTTGATATAAGAAATACAGTTCTGCAGGCTGTCAGGCAGCTCCAAGTTGACACACATAGCATGTCAGATTCAATTAGGATTTCCAGATACTTAGCTTTCTCCTTATATTGCTTACTGGTGCAAAACCATTCCTATGATGTTCAAAATAAAACACATGGAGAGTGGTGAGAGGAGGAAGTATGGAAATTGACAGTTTGAAACTTTCCAAATTTTCAGAAGTGATATATTTTTAAATTTTGCTTTCCATAGATATTACTACTTTTGCACCAAACTATAGAAACGGGTGTTTTAAAAAGACCCCCATATCTAACATAACAATGTGTGTTAAAATCGGGTTCCTCCTATAATCTGTGTCAGCTAGCCCTCAATCACTCCAAATAAGCATACAAGCTAAGTAAAAATGATGTGCTCCATATGAAAACACCACTTGTGGACATCCCCTGACCAGAAAATAGGGACCCTCCAGCCCACAATGCCCTTCCATATGAAAATCATGGGGCTACCATTGACTGACACGATATCATGTTTCTTACTTCTTCATCATCAAATCCAAATCTACTAATGATTGGTGAAAAGGTAATGGTTTGTTGTTACTTCCACAGCATATCCTAGTGGGCTTTTTATTAACATCTTATAACTTATATCCAGCTAACAGGTGGGAAATATACAATAAGGAAGTTCAGGAGACAGCCTGAGTCATCAAATACTGCCTGAATAAATATGTCCTTTTGCTTAGCTTCCCATTGGCCTCACTGCCAGTAGAAATACAGTAATTTGAGCCTACGTCCTGGACCCCAAAGCAACAGCTTATGAAAGACATGTAATTGTAAACCAACTTCCTTCAAGATAGCAGTGCCTTGAAATGCAGGACTGGCCTTGGAAATCAGGGAAGCAGTAACCTCATGCTAAACCCTTTATCTTTCCTTTCAGCGCCCCTTATCTTATCATCCTCTCCCTTCTCCCTCTCACTCTACTGCTATTCACAATAGACTCCTGGCAGGAAACGTGTTTACAAAAAAATTAAAATAAGTTAGCTGAGCACGGTGGCTCACGCCTGTAATCCCTGCACTTTGGGAGGCCGAGGTGGGTGGATCACCTGAGGTGGAGAGTTTGAAACCAGCCTGACCAACATGGAGAAACCTCATCTCTGCTAAAAATACAAAATTAGCCGGGCATGATGGTGCACGCCTGTTATCCCAGCTACTCAGGAGACTGAGGCAGGAGAATCTCTTGAACCCAGGAGGCGCAGGTTGTGGTGAGCTGAGATTGCGCCATTGCACTCCAGCCTGGGCAACAAGAGCAAAACTCCATCTCAAAAAAAAAAAAGTTAGGCTGGGCGCGGTGGTTCATGCCTGTAATCCCAGCACTTTGGGAGGCCGAGGCAGGCAGATCACGAGATCGAGAGATCAAGACCATGGTGAAAACCTGTCTGTACTATAAAAAAAAAAAATAAATTAAAAAAAAAAAATTAGCTGGGCATGGTGGTGCGTGCCTGTGGTCCCAGCTACTCGAGAGGCTGAGGTAGGAGAATTGCCTGAACCCGGGAGGCAGAGGTTGCCGTGAGACGAGATCGGGCCACTGCACTCCAGCCTGGCACCTGGCAACGGAGCAAGACTCTCTCTGTCTCGGAAAAAAAAAAAAGAAAGTTAAGTTACCCACAATAAAAAACATACCTATTGTTGTACCCGAGCGAGTCAAGGAATGCGCCACACTCTGAGGATGAATTATGAGTCCTTTATTAAGCCACCGACCGAGAGTGGCTAACGCCCAAACTTCTCTCGGCCCCGAAGAAAAAGTTAGGTGGTCTTTTATCCACTAGTTTTAAGAGGAAGGGGGGAAACCTAGCTGAAACAAAGTTTTCACAAAGGCAGAGTAAGCAAAAAGTTAAAAAGAAAAACTGATACATAAGGAATACAACAGTGCCAGTGTGAGGAGCACAGCTGTCATGAAAGACATACAACTTACAGATAAGGCGGGCTCCGGGCGCTCACTGCAGCCGCGTTCCCAGGCTAAGCTGATACCACTTTACTCGGCCTCTTATCAACAAAGACACTTCTGGGTGCCCAGAGTCAGTCTGACCGTGCTTTATACTATAGTTACATACTTAACGGGGAAAAGGTTACTAAAATGTGGAAGCCAAGATGGTGTCTGTTCAGCTCAAAAAGGCTAACATAAAGCCTGCACAGCTTTTAGTCAGGAAAAGGAGAGTTCGTTTTAGCTGGCAAAAAGCAGGGTATCACACTATCTCTATATATATGTCTTAAGCTACTTTTCTCTCTTCTTATTTTCACTTTAATTATGGTTGTTGTTCTAAGCCCTTACCTAGTAAGCTCACCAAATTAGAATGAACCTTGAGCTCAGAATCCCTGGACACACACAGAGTTGAGAAACAGAAGAACACTGGTTGGCTATCAGCCCTCTCCTAGGTGTTGTCAGGGAGGACAAGGCATCTCGTGCCGTGACTGCCACAATTAACTGATAGTCTTGTGGGAGACAAGGCAGAATGGATGAAACAATCACAGAACAATGCCAACGGAAGATAATTAACAGTGATGTCACGCTATAAATCAGTCCTTGAAATAATGACCTACATGTCTAAAAATAGAGCTCAGGTGAATAAGAAATTAGGTGGGTAGAGAGGTGTAAGAACAGGACAGGTTCAGTGGGGGATACGTGCGCCATGCCAACTTCAGAGAGTGTGCAGAACTGCTAAAGGCAGTTATTTAGGTCAGAACTTAATCCTGTTCTTTTGTGAATTCTCTGTTTTGAGGCATTCAGCACTAGTTAAAAGGAAAAGGACTCTGATGTGTGCTCCTTCTTACTTCCCTACAAGTGGGAAAGCCGCTCAGGTTACAGCATAGGGGTGACCTGCAAACGTCTTCTTTTCCAGCCAAATCCAGGATGCGGAAGGAAAGGGAAGGAAAGTGAGTTATGTCCACTAAAAAGCTATTAGAGGGAAATAAGTGAACATGAAATGAGGTTTTAATCTTACTTCCAAGCCATATTACGCATCTACAACGTCTAATTCTAATCTTTTCATAAAATGAGCAATAATTTAGATGCACTAAAGTCAATATTTAATGATGCATGAGTTCAAACTAATTTGTCACTTTGCAAGTGTAAAATTCTTGCCAGTAGAAAGAAAAATCCAGTCTAAAAAAAGTATGATTTTACTTCTAATTCTATATTTAAGTAAGGGTTATCTTTAAACCTTGGTTTAAATTGTGCAGATCCATTAATTTATGACTTGAGTTCAATCAAATAGGGAGAAAATGCCCAGTACACTGGGCATGCGGTAATCAAAAATGTTGATTCACTATTTTTAAGAAAACTGTGTAATTAAGTTGTAATCTGCAGTGATACAGGTTTACTGAGTATCCTCAATTTTTCGTTAACTCACTTATCCTGTGTTTTCTCATTTAAATGAGTTTAAATGACATTGGGGACTATTTGAAAACATTCAATTTTTAGATTCTACTGGACCCTCCCTATAACTCTTACCTATCTCAACATTCTGCATTAGAATACATTCTTATTTATATACTTTAGTAATCACATTATTTCGGCAAAAATCTCATGTTTGCTGTTTATAATTACCTTCCCATGTCAAACAGGCCTTCATTGACTGATAAACCATACTGCATCTCCAAAGTTGAGATGTTTGAGTGCACATGTAGTAGATGTCTGCTTTTCAATAATTCTTAAAGAAGCTTCTGCTCAGCCCATTGATCTCTGTAAAAGTTGCAACAGTATCTTTCAGGCTTTCTTTAGTAAGTGGTTAGAATCTTCCGCCATTTGCAGGGCATTGCTGGCTTTACAGTAGAAGGGCTCTTGGTATAAATTAAAGGTAGGTAAGCCAAGTTATTTTAAATGCAATAGAGCTTTCAAACAAATCCTCTAGTTGCTCCATTGCAAAGTAAAGGATTCTCTTACAAAGCCAATAATTACTTCCTAATGCATGGGTTTTGCAAATCTGGAATTTAATCCATTAGGTTTGCTCAAAGCAGATAGATCTTTATTTGCTAATCTGAGGGTTGGTCTTTCGGCTTAGTGTTAATTTTAAGAAAAAAAGAATCAAGAAAGATCGCTCTAATTGGACTCTTATTTTGACAGCATTGATGATTAATGTGTAAAGAGTAATTTGGTGTCGGTGGAGGGGAATGTAAGGTATGGAGATGGACTGAGCAGAATGTGCCTCAAAGCAATATGGTCGAGATTGGAGCATGACCACAGTTTCAGTACTCCTTTACATTTGATTTTCTCTTTAAATTTACCAGGATGTTTGGGAGATTACACCCTAAGAAAACTAACAAACAAAAATCCAATATTCCACATTGCTGAAAGAAGGAGAGCAAACCTGCCACTGCCTCTGTTCACAGAGTCGTAGCAACAAGGGTGGATGAATCAAGCACGGAGATGCATAGGCAGAGCAAGCAAGTATCCGAGTTGATGTTGTAAATCAAAACCACCAGGACGGAAAAGGACAAAATCAGTAGGAGAAGCATGTTTTGCTAACCTGGAGAATATAAAACTAAAAATAAGACCTCCTTCCTCTTGAGAAAGGCTAAACTGTGTCCTTTAAATTTATCTTTTGTGCCCCTCACTCACATGCTTCTATCTTGTATTGCTGCCATCTGATCCTCCAGGGAGAAAAAGAATCCTGCTTTGTCCCTGCCAGACCTTCAAAGCAAATGTAGCCCTTTGTTTCAGAGCTCTTTCTCCTTCACAAAACGCTGATACAGTTTCTACAAATTGAGGAAATCTGATGGTGGGAGTGGGGGCAGGTTTTGCAGGAAAAGAATTTTCCTTCCTGAAACGAAGACGGGATAAATTTAAAGTCAACTCCCCGGCGACGGGAATTGCGCTGATTTGGCGGCCTTGACCCTGTGTGCTTTAAGAGTTCCTTCCTGGGACTCTATGCCAAGCTGTGTAAAAATTAGGGGGGAAAATCTATCCCACCTAAATGCTCTGGCCCTCCGGCTATCTCAATTTTTTGTCAAGATTTTTAGCTGAATGTTCTTCAAGGTGATGCATTTTCAAAAGGAAACCTCTGATTCTAACTGCTCAGCTCAATCAACCTCTTTGAACTTTCCTTTGGGTTCTCTAAATCCTCAATGTGCTTTACTGCTTGAAATTGAGGGCATTTCAGGGGATCAATCAAAGGTAATAGGAGGGTTCTGAGCTTTTATAGTTTAAAAGAATGCTGTTTTCAGAAATCGTGAAAAAGAGCACTGTTATGAACTTTTAATTATTTCTATGAATACATTACAAACCCCTCCATCACTAGAATGTAATAACTAAAACTGCTTTATAACGACATTTAAATGGATTTCGTGCCATGAAAATAGAAACTTTCAAATCAGACAGGCAAACAATGACACTTTCCCCTGTTGGTTCCTCAAAACTGTTGCTCCATCAAAACAGAAGAGGAATGTTGTCCCTGACATGTAAAACATAATATAAACATCACTTTAACAAGAGTTTCAGGACGCTAGTTTGTAATATTCCAGGGTGCCTCCTGCCACCTCAAAAATATTGTGAAATTCCTTCAACAAACAACCCTAAATCAAGTTTAATACACTTTAATTGAAAAAAATGATACATGGCATGAAGGATTTTTACAGGTAGAAACATAAATCACCAATTTTATAAATGTATTTGTTCTATTGTATATATATTCAAAATATACATTCGTGTCAATTGCCAAGAGCCCAAAGGCCTGGGGTCTAAATGATATTAGACTGAGCTGGAATTCTTAAAAGTATTTACTTTCTTAGTAATTACATTCAGCTGTATTTGAGAATTATTTACGTCATTTATGGGCTTTTTCTTTTTCTTCCTGAATATACCCGGACTTTGGACAATTGCTTTTATCAGTTTCCCAAGAAGCTGAGTTTGGTAAGAAAGGGTATGTGAAGGTCATATTCAAGTACCTATTCCAACTTGGGTAAAAATGTTAAATGGGTGGAGTGTTTTTTAAAAAACAGTTACATGTTGTGACATAGCCTTACAGTGGAAAAATACGCATCCATTCACTATGATATTTACAAAGACTTGTGATGTTGGTGTAGTGTTTATGCTAGTGAAAAAAAAAGTCAAGATTCCAAATTTTAAATATAGTGTGAATTCTATTATCTAAAACAAATGTAGAAAACAATACTGACAGGAGTTGGGGTTGGTGGTAGGGGTTAGGGTTGGGGTTAGAGGTGGGATTTGTTTTTCTGGCTTTATGTCCTTTGACATTTTTCTAGTGAGGATGCATTACTTTTACATTTGTGATTTCTCACCCAGTCTTAAAAAATTCATTTCTATGCCTTCTCTAGGCCCAGTAATTTTTAATTAATCCTTTTCTTATTTTTGCAAAGGTTGGAGTTAAAGAAACCATCTAGGTGTTGTCAAAATAAATAGAGATCCCCAAGAATTACGGTGGTCACAATCCAGTTGCACAGAAAGTTTGGATCAAATGGCTTACTTAGGCAAGTTTTCATCTAGACACAGTACATGGTACATTATGTATGTCTGTTAAATGACTGTCACTGATTATTAAGGGTTACATTTTAATGACTAAACAAAAGATACTCTTTGTATTCCTTCAGGAAAAACCAGATGGCTTAGAATCTAGTGAACAACAGCTTAAACGGGAATACAAGCAGAGAACAGAGGACAGTTCCAAAAGGGAGACTTAATTTTTATTTCCGTGAAAGCTGAGCATCAGAAGAGACCTAATTTTTGGGTCAGAGATGTTTAACTGGGAGCTCTGCTAGAGCTGGGACTAGAATCGAGAGCCCAGCAGAAACATTGCTCTGGTGTTCAGGAAGAATAGCTTGGCTTCAAATGGGAAGAAGAAGAGTAGGACTCAAGAATATAGACTTTGCAGTTGTCCCGCAGAAATCGGTAGGTAAAAACAGACCTGAGACGTGAGGCTGGACAGAGTCCTCCACGCCTTGGGATCTGAGTCACTGGAACCAAACTAGACTCTCTTTTACTTCCGATAACCACCTGTCTGGACAGATTGCACACTTGTCAGTTACCATCCGGGGAGAGTTGTTGTCGTTACCACCGTCACAAAGACTGCCCTGCGTGTGTGTGCTATCATGGTGATGACTTACCAGGGAGGAAAGTACAGGGAGAATTAGAGACTTCTTTGGCGAAGGGAAGCAGGAAGAATTTCAAGCTCTCCAGGAGATAAAAGCAAAAGCACAGCGCTCTTTGCTGCTGTAGCACACTTCCGGATATACCTGCCACGAGCACCATACTAATTAAATTGGCATTCCTTATCACCACCGCAATAGCTCCTCAGGAACGTTTATATTTTGACATATAAGTTTGTCTCTATAATATCATCACTGTGTTTTCTGTAATCCTTTCTCTTATGTGACCACCTGCAGTGGCTGCTGCAGGGGGTAGATTTGGCTGATCCTGCCAACTCCATCTTGAAAGAACCCAGCATCCAACCTTTTGTCCTCCTCTGCTGCCTCCCACCCAAATAGTCCAGGTCATCATCGTTTCTTTTTATTTAAAATTTATAAATTGGTGCAAAAGTAATTGCAGTTTGGGACCATGAATTTTAAATCATTATAACTAGGCTTAAACACATCTTTATCAATCAAAATAGGAACCATTACAATCAACACAGTTTTGCCAATAAGAAATAAGTTTGTTTATTTCCTGTCACATAAAAATCTATGCTTTGGGATTTGACAAACTCTTGGAAAGCATGTTCTGCATCTTGCTGGTTGTGGAAGCGTTTCATTGCAAAAAGTTGTTGAGATGCTTGAAGAAGTGGTAGTCAGTTGGCGAGAGGTCAGGTGAATACTCAGATGAGGCAAATCTTCGTAGGCTGATTTGTTCAACTTTTGAAGTGCTGGTTTTGCAATGTACAGTCGTGCGTTGTCTTGGAGAATAACCGGGCACTTTCTGCTGACCGGTGCCACAGGTGTGGCAGTATTCAGCACGTTGCATTGATTTGTTGAGAATATCTCTCAGATGTAATAGTTCCATCAGGATTCAGAAAGCTGCAGCAGATCAGACCAGCAGCAGACCACCACACAGTGACCATGACCTTTTTTCTGGTGCAAGTTTAACTTGAAATGCTCTGGGGCTTCTACTCAGTCCAGCCACTGAGCTGGTCGTCGCCCGTTGTTGTATAAAGTCTACATTTTGCGGCACGTCACAATCCAATCAAGAAATGGTTCGTTGTTGCGTAGAATAAAAGAAGACAACATTTCAAAAACGTTGATTTTTTAAATTTTCACTTAGCTCACAATGAACCCACTTATCAAGATTTTTCACCTTTCCAATTTCCTTCAAATTCTGAACGACTATAGAGTGGTCAACACGTAAGAGGCTCAGCTTCCACGATGGCTCTCAGTTGGTCATTGTCAACTTCCGCACTGGCCACTATACTCCTCATCTTCAAGGCTCTCACCTCCTTTGCAAAACTTCTTGAACCACCACTGCACGGTAAGTCTGTGAGCAGTTCCTGGGCCAAATGCATTGTCAGTGTTGAGAGCTGTCTCCGCTGCTTTAAGACCCATTTTGAACTGGAAAAAGAAAATCTCTCGAATTAGCATTCTCTCTAACATTATTTTCATAGTCTAAAATAAACAGCAAATAAGTCATTAGCAAAAAACAGCAAGAAATGCACATTAAAATGATGTATAACATAATCACATTTATTTAAGAATGTATTTCAGTATCAAATGCCAAATGTTGACAATGCAAAAACTGCTATTACATTTGCACCAACCTAATGCAAGTAAAGATCAAATACATTTAAGGTGTACAACGTGAAGATTTCATATGCATTTTCACTGCGTGATGATTACCATAATAGAATGAATGAACACATCCATCACCACCCATGTTACACCTTAAATCTTCAGAACTTGGTCATCTTACAACTGAAAGTTTATACCCTTTGACCAACACCTCTAGCTCCCCCAGCCTTTGGCAACCACTGTTCCACTCTCTGCTTCTGTAAGTTAAAAAGTCATCAGCCGGGCACAGTGGCTCAAGCCTGTAATCCTAGCACTTTGGGAGGCCGAGGTGGGTGGATCACGAGGTCAAGAGATCGAGACCATCCTGGTCAACATGGTGAAACCCCGTCTCTACTAAAAATACAAAAAACTAGCCGGGCATGGTGGCGCGTGCCTGTAATCCCAGCTACTCAGGAGGCTGAGGCAGGAGAATTGCCTGAACCCAGGAGGCGGAGGTTGCGGTGAGCCGAGATCGCGCCATTGCACTCCAGCCTGGGTAACAAGAGCGAAACTCTGTCTCAAAAAAAAAAAAAAAGTCATCACCATTTCTTACCTAAATGATGGTAAAAGTCTACAGACAATATCCCTGCCTCTCCTCACGTCCTTCTATAATTGATTCTCCATATAGCAGCGAGAGAGATTGATATAAAATGTAAATCAGATGTTGATCCTGCCCTGCTTCAACCCTGCACATTTTCCCCATGCATTGTAGCAACACAAACTCTTTGCCAGATCTCCAGGGACCTGCACGAACTACATTAACTTTGACCTCTCTAAGGTCATACCATGCCATTTTCTCCCTGACACAGCAAGCTCAAACTACTCCAATCTTCTGTTTCTTGAACCGATCAAGCCTGTTCCCATCTTGGGGTCTTAGCACTAGAGGGTCTCTTT
Source organism: Saimiri boliviensis (assembly GCF_048565385.1). Taxonomy (NCBI): domain Eukaryota; kingdom Metazoa; phylum Chordata; class Mammalia; order Primates; family Cebidae; genus Saimiri; species Saimiri boliviensis. The sequence continues at coordinate 79,018,053 of NC_133464.1, forward strand.
GCTGGAAAAATTCTTTTTGGCTTTAGTTTGATTTCTGTCATATTTTTTTTAACTATAGGTTTTCAAATACAGTTATCATATATCATTACTTTGTCAAATCATAACATTTTGCTAAGCAAAGTGACCACAGTGTTTTGCAGCCACATTGAGATCTGGCATAGAAAGGTGGGGGCAGGGGTCTTGCCTGGGAGGGACACAGCTGACTGGCTCCCCTGCCGGCCTCTGGGGTGACATCTCCTGGAAAGGTTTACCAAAATCCAGATTCTGGACCTCAATTCCCCTCCTACTCCCTATGTGGCTTTTCTTCTTCCCTTCAGGACTCAGCACAAGCATCCCTCCTCAGAAAAGCCTTTCTAATCATCCAATCTAAGTTAACCTGTCCCCTCATTCTTGTCTTCCTGGGCCATTTTCTTCATAGCCCTTAGCACAATCTCAAGTGGCAGTATCAGTTTCAGCTATTCATTTCCTTGTTTGCTTACCTGTTTATTTATTTATTTTTTGTCTTTCCATATCAGAATGCAGCTTCACAAGATCAGGGGATTTGTGTCTTCTGTTTCCTGCTGTGGCCGGATGTCCAACACTGTGGCTTTCCAAAGGCAGTGCTAAGGGTTTGCACTAAAGCAATTAACAGGAGATTGTTATTACCTTTCTGCAATGTACTCCGTTTTTTCCAAAAGATTTCTATTTCTTGAACTGCATTTATTGAGTTTTTACTAACAGATTTTCCCATGAGATAATCAATGCTGTAGTATTCCAGCTCAAATCTAAGAAATCCGATATTTAAGTCTCCTGGGAAGCCTTATCAGTCATAAATAAACAATTTCTTTTACCTTTTAAAAAGTGTTGGATCCCTACACTCTTTTCTTTCCTGTTTTGTTTGGTTTGTTTGTTTGTTTGTTTGTTTGTTTGTGTCAGGGTTTTGTTCTGTTGCTCAAGCTGGAGTGCAGTGGCATGGTCACGGCTCACTGCAGCCTCGACCTCCCAGGCTCAAGCAATCCTCCCACCTCAGCCTCCTGAGTAGCTGGGACTACAGGTGTGCTCCACAATACCCAGCTAATTTTTAAACTTTCTGTGGAGATGGGGTTTCACTATGTTTCCCGGACTGGCCTACTCTCTTTCCCATCACCATCTTTTCAGATCCCTGGCATCAAGAAACCCAAGCTGGAAACTGAGTGGATTAACTCTGAAGGGCTTTGCCACTCTACGGTCCTGTGATTCTATGGGGCACTAGAATATGTCAGCTAATCAAAACCTAAAAATGTCACCCTGCATCCAGGAACATGCTTTACCCTCAGTTGTCTGTGCAGATAAAGCGAATTCAAGATCCGCAACTAGTTGGGTTAGCTGAGCTAAAAACAAAGGCTAAAACCTACTAATAAACAATTTAAAAAAAAAAAACTAAAACAAAAAAAGAGCTAAAAACAAAAGAGCCCATCCTCTTTAACTGAAGAGTCCATGGTGAATTGTCCCATAAAGAAGGATCTGTTCCAAAAATCAGAGGTCTCTGTCCTTGATATGAAAGCACGGTCATATTTTGCAGTCAGGGAAAAAAGAAAAGTTTTTATAAGAATGAGAATAAACACACTCATGGTGCATAAGGAACAAACTCAAAGGCATGCCAACGCCACCGAAGCATAGAGGATCATTACGCAGCTGTTCAGAGAATCCCAGCACGCCCCTGACAATGGAGATGCTGGTGGTTTATAATTAAGAATTTTAATTTCATCGTCAACTTCATAAGAATCATCACTAGTACAGTTTGTTTGGAAACTTGAACTCTCACACATTCTACTACCACGAGACCTGGATGGGACAAAGTAGCACATGCCTGTGTGCAGAGCATCCACCTACTCAAATATCATTGGAGTTTACATTCATGAAAGGATGAACAGTCCCAACAATAACAACAAAGCACTCCCCAGAGTATATTCATGACCAGTATTTGGCATATTCCAAAGGAATAGCCTGATTTAGAGTAAAACTATGTTTCACTCTAGAGTGAAACTATGTTAATTTAATTACCATGCAATATAAAGTCCAGAAGAATCACCAGGTGGTGGGTGAAACCAACTCAGGCTTCCAACAAAATCATCCTTCATTTTCCTCGACAAGTAGCCTGAAAGAAAATTTGAATTTAAAGTCTGACCAGCACATCTTTAACCTTTAGAACACTGTTTCTGTGTTGTTGTAGTTGTTGTTGTTATTTTGAGACAGAGTCTCACTCTAGCACCCAGACTGGAGTGTGGTGGTGCAATCTTGGCTCACTGCAACTTCTGCCTCCTGGGCTTAAGCGATCCTTTTGCCTTAGCATCCCAAGTAGCTGGGTCTACAGGTGCACACCACCACGTCTGGCTAAGGTTTGTATTTTTTGTAGAGACAGGGTCTCACCATGCATCCCAGGCTGGTCCCGGACTCCTGGACTCAAGCCATCCACCTGCCTCAGCCTCCCAAAGTGCTGAGATTGCTGACATGAGCCACCGCACCCATCCCTAAACACTTTTAAAAAGCAAAAGAGCTTTGGGCCACTTGCTTGTGCCCAAACAGGACAGAGCCGGCAAGAAAAAGAAGGATTAAAAGTCAGTAGATCTGTTCTGGCCTCTAAGCATTTTACAGTGTCGGGAGGTATGTTTAAGCTTGCCATTGTTATATACTAATAAATGTTAAGGGTGTAGTTAGTTTTTAAATAAATGGTAACATTTGATTTCACATTTTTTTTTTTTTTACTGCTTCCCAACGCAGATCTGCCTGCAATCACATTTGTGCAGAAGGTAGGAACACCCTTCCAGGAATAAGACAAACCAATAGTGGATTTGATGGATAAATTGTGTCTTTAAAAGAAAGTAAACCCAAAGGCCAGCATTTTATTAAACCAATCATTTACTTCTGGGTCCCTGAAGCTGCTGACCTTTTTTTTTTTCTGTTTATGGAACAAAAGTGAATATGCATGAGCTAAGGAGAGTGAAGCTCATGTTCTTCTGAGATCTTAACCCTGTATTAGTGTGTTAGTGCAAATTGTCACATGGTCCCTTTTCTAATCATCCCCTGCCCTTCTCTTTAATCCTTGGAGGGAAACAGGCATGAGTATGAATCCCAGTGACCACAAGAAGAGGCGGGTGGATCACGAGGTCACGAGATCAAGACCATCCCAGTCAACATGGTGAAACCCCGTCTCTACTAAAAATACAAAAAATTAGCTGGGCATGGTGGTGCGTGCCTGTAATCCCAGCTACTCAGGAGGCTGAGGCAGGAGAATTGCCTGAACCCAGGAGCCGAGATCGCGCCATTGCACTCCAGCCTGGGTAACAAGAGCGAAACTCCGTCTCAAAAAAAAAAAAAAAAAAGAAAGTTATTTAGCTTCTGAGTCTCTTTTTTTCACATGTGAAAATGGGCATTGCAATGGGTTGTTGTAGTGATTAGGTGAACCAAAGTATTTATAGACCCAGATGCTGCCTGACACAAGGAGGTCACCTGGGGACCATCAGGGCTATCCAATTTCCCTTCTGCGTCCGCTCCTTTTTCTTTCTATCCCCCTCTTGGTTTTTGTTTTGTTTTGTCCTGTCCTCACCTTCTACATCCTCAATACAGCAGACGTGTGGCAGAGCCCATGAAGGCTTGTGGGGACTATTCCATGTTCTTTCCCCTTCTGATGCCTGATGAAAACCCCGTGCAGTATGCAAAACTGCAAGGAAAAGAGCTCCACCAATCCATTCATTTCCATGCTCCTGTAATTGGTACCATTCCCCTTGAACAAGGTAACTAAACAGCTCGGGCATAATAAACAAATGTAAGAGTTGAGAGCTATGAGGGTGGGGAAGTTCAACAACACCTGCCCTGGGCTCCTCCAAGGAGAAGCAGAACAGCCAGAGCTCGTGGACACCAACCCCTGCCTCTTGCCCAGGGCGTGGCTCCTCTGTGCTTGTTGCTGTTGCTTTTCAGTTAGCTCACCCTTTTGCAAACTTTATCTATGAGTATACTGCTTCCCTCTCTCCCACTTCCCTTCTGTTAATGTTCAACTTGTATTCTATGGAGCACCCAAATGCTTTTGGATTCAGGTGCTCTGAGCCCCCTAGGATTGAGGGAAATGACAACTTTCATGATCAATAATGGAGATTCCAACTGATCATGGAAAATGCTGGCGTTAACAATTCAAATCTTCAGACCAGCATTGTCTACAACGTGAGCATCACCCAGTACATCTTTGTTCAAATTGCTGCAATGTTTTCAGGTAGTTACAAAATGAAGTCTTTTAGGGAAATCTCATATATTAGATTTTTTATGAGTAAGAAGCAACTGAACTGAAGCTGGCTTCAGTTTTTGGGGTTTTTTTTTCCTCAACTGAAGCTGGCTTAGGACCTATGCATGTTTTAATTTTCAAACGAAATCAGGTGGTTTATTGTTTCGGTTCTGTTTAAATATGTCAGGACACACATTCAACTAAGTACAATTGTGAAATGTGTTCCTGGGGCTTTAAGGAAAATGAGAGGTCCTGAGCCTCACAGGGACAATGACAGAGCTGGGCGAGGTGGTTGAAGCAGGGTGGTAGCACAGGTGTGTTGCTTCCTGAAGCTATTCTAGGACAAATGAGTGAAGAGGCCAAGGAACTGCCTAGACTCTCACGCTGAAAACTGCCTCTCTAGCCGTGCGGACTGCTTCATTGACACCACTTTACCGTCCCAGTCGGCTTGCCCAGGTTGTACAGAAAAGAGGGCAGTAGGCCATCCCCTGGGAGGATGAGAAGCAGCAAAGGGCTTGTGATTAAGCAGATTGAAGGGCCAGTGGGGGAAGGTCATCAACCCACTGTCAGGTCAGCAGCAGGCTGCTGTCAAGTCTGTTGGTGCTAAAAAAGTAACAGAAAAAAAATGTTTAAAAGGTGAAATGTATTTATTTGGAATTCAGAAATTCCATGTTGTAGCATATCAGTAATTTAATACATGTGTATTCTCAAAAAAAAATTATTAAAACTGCTGTGTCACTGTCTTTTCCATGAAATCCTAGCCTCACTGAAGTACTTCTAGTCCCACTGTAATGTCACTTGGGTATAAGATCAGGGATGGAATTGTGACAGTAGAGAAAATAACGACAGGAGATATACAGAGGAACATTTTGTGAAAAACCTACCCACAAAGACAAGATGATACATTTCTCTCCAAATCACTAGATGACTTTGGAAATGTCAGAACTGGGCATTCCCAGGGGCCAGAGGCAGGTTGTGTTTGTAATTCAAAACATAGCAATTCCCGCCTGACTCTGTTTTCTTTGCTTACCCAAGAGAAGCCAATGAATCTTGTAAAGTAGTGATATTTCCCCAACAGGGGGATGTTAGGAGAGTCCTAAGAGAGAAAAAGCACAGCTACAGAGCTCTCCTAGTTTCTTTGGCTGAACAATCCAATTCACAGCACTTACTGAGCAACTATGACGAGTTGAATCCTGCTGATGTGCCAGGTAAGGTTAGGATCTTAGATGTTTATGCATGACACTTCCTTTAAGTGAAGAATATCTGGAAACTTCTGTCCCTAGTGCTTCACTTGGCTAGCTGCTGCTTTTCATTCAGGTCTCTGCTAAAGTGCCATCTTTTCCAAGGCCTTCTCTGACCATCCACCCTTGAGTTGACCACCCTCCTTGTCTCTCTTCACCGGAGTACCCCATTTTACTTTATTTATAGATCTATAGCTACCTAAAATTATCCTGTATACTCATATGTTTACTTGTTGGGTTTATTAGCCATCTTCTTATAAAAATAGAGGCTGCCTAAGAGTGGGGCCTCACCTGTCCTGCTCTGTGCCCTCGCCTGGTGCCTGACACAGGTCTGTGAATGGATGCCAGAGCAGGACACACTTGCCAAAGTGCTATCAGTCAACGGCTGCCACAGGCCACACTGGACTCCAGTGATATCGCCAATAATACTCTTGGTTCTTTAAAGGCTGAAACTGAGATTGGTTGAGGGGTAGGGGAGGTTGTGGACTCCACTGAGTTTCAGAGGGTGAGTAGGAGTTAGCCATGTGATGGACCAGGGAAAAGATATGCTAGGCAGAGAAAACAGCTAATGCCCGGGGCGCAGTGGCACATGCCTGTAGTCCAGCTACTCGGGAGGCTCAGGCTGGAGGATTGCTTGTGCCCAGAAATTCTGGGCTGTAGAGGCTATGCCGATTGTGTGTCTGCACTAAGTTTGGCATCAAGATACTGACCTTGCCAGGTGCACGGTGGTTCATGCCTGTAATCCCAGCACTTTGGGTGGCCAAGACAGGTGGATCACTTGAGGTCAGGAGCTCGAGGCCAGCCTGGCCAACGTGGTGAAACTCCATCTCTCCTAAAAATACAAAAATTTGCTGGTGTGGCAGCACATGCCTGTAGTCCCAGCTAGAATAGCTTGAACCTGGGAGGCGGAGGTTGCAGTGAGCTCAGATCGTGCCACTGCACTCCAGCCTGGGTAACAGAGCAAAACTCTCTATCAGAAAAAGAAAAAAAAAGGTGACCTCCCGGGAGCAGGGAAGCACCAGGTTGCCTAAGGAGGGGTGAACTGACCCGGGTTGGAAACAGAAATAGCTCATACAAAGACATGGTTCCCTTGAGAGAAGGTATCACGTTCTTGGATTTGTGAGGCCTGAAGAGAGGTAAAAAATTAAGTGGAGGGAGAGAAAAAGAGGGAGACATAGAGAGAAGAGACCAGATACTGAGGGAGATAAACTAAGGTATTTGGAATGTGATTAAAAGATTTCTAAGTAAAGAGTCATTAAAACAGCAGTAAGACCAATCAGAGCTGTTGAGTCAGTCAAACCTGGGTCCACGTCCCAGTTCCACGGCTTATAAGCTGTGTGCCCTACTATCTAAACCTGTTTCTTCATCTGTAAAATGGGGATAATGATAAAACCCCACCTCACACATTTGTTGTGAAGATCAGTGTATACAGTTATTTGGCCCTGTGATGGGCACATAAAAATGTGCAAGTGCTTTAAGTTTGGAGGTTATTATTGAGGATATCATGAAAAGTTTCTACTTTAGAAAGTGCCTTCTGACATAGGTACATGGCAGGCATTGACAGGTATTGACAGATTTCACAATGGGAAATCTTTTTAAAAACGTTGTTGATTATAGCTGAGGCACAATAACCTGTAATTTTTTTTTTTTTTTTTTTGAGACATGGTCTTGCTTTGTCACCCAGGCTGGAGTGCAGTGGTACAATCTCAGCTCACTACAGGCTTGACCTCCTGGGCTCAAGCGATCCTCCCACCTCAGCCTCCCCAGTGGCTGAAACTACAGGTGTGTCCCACTAATTAAAATTTTTTGTGTGTAAAGATGGGGTCTCCCTTTGTTGCCCAGGCTGGCTTTGAATTCCTGGGCCCAAGTGGTCCTCCTACGTTGGCCTCCCAAAGTGTTGGGATTACTGGTGTGAGCCACTGTGCCCTGCCAAACTGTACATTTTTTAGTTTACTATTTGTAAAACATTTCTAAAAACCATTAGTGACTAATGTAGGAAAGCCAACTTAAAATATGTATGTGTAATAAAAATGACCTATTATCACCATTTCATAATGAATTATTTTATCACCAAAAAGGCTGGAAGACCATTCTCTCCAAACAAAGGGTGAATGTTTATTTAAATTGAAAAAAGAAATTACTTTTTGAAAAACTCACTGCATTCTTCAACATTTTCCCCAAGACTAACAAAAATTTGATCCAAGATTGGTGCTTGGGAAGCGCTGATGTTCAGGCTGTATGGAGGGTGTGAACCTGGATGCAGGGAGGCACCGTGGAGGGCAGTTGGTCCCAGAAAGAACTTGTGAACACATGAACTACGATTGTCCAAATGGGTATGGAAGTGTGAGTGATCGACTCAAGAATTATTAAGAAGGTAGAATGAGCGGGACTTGGATGTTGGGGATGTGTGATAGGAAAAAGCCCAGGGCGGACAACAAGAACAAGAAGAAGAAGCTGCTGCCACACAGCAGGGGAGGGGGCTTGGTAAGCAGGCATGTGGTACTTTCATTTGTAATGTGTTAACCTGGGAGCTCCAGCAGGACATCCTAGCAGAGCGGTCTCATGGGAAGTTGGGATTTATGGGTCTGGAGCAGTTGATGCCTGAGATGCGAAACTGAACATCATCAGCTTCAGTGAGGCATTGGAAGCCACCACTGTGGAGGCTGCTCAGAGAGCAGAGGGAAGGGAAGGAGGGAGATAGATGGAAGAGAAGGGAAGAGGGAGGGGAAAGAGATCAAAACTGACACTCTAGAGAATGTCAACATTTGAGGGTCAGACGTAAGACAGAAATTAGTGAAGGAGATGGAAAGAGAGCAAAGAGAGAGTCAGAAAACCTGGAAAGGGTGTTACTGTAGAAAACTACGTGCCATTTTTTAAAAGATAATGACAATGAACATTTCCAGAATGCCCTCTATCTAGCAGGCACTGTGCTAAGTGCTTTGCAAACTATTTCCACTGGCTCTCCTAACAACCCTATGAAGTAGCTACCTTTCTTAACCATTTCTACAGTTGAAATGCTCACATTTTACCCAATGAAGTCAGCAATTCCCGCAACAGTAGTGAGTGGTAGAGCTGGAATCCTGTCCTATGTGGTTTGAGTCCAGAGCTCATCCAAGGGCGAGGGAGTGGCCTCTCTTGTCAAGGAATCAGAGCATTGGTCAACAATGACAAGGCCTGAAATGTGTCTGTGGTATTTGGCAGTTAGAAATCCTAGCTTGAGGGCCTCAGTGAGGTGTGAGGAAAGGCGAGAAAGAGGAGTGCCACATGGAAGTGGATAGAGCCACCATACGTGGTCTTGATATATGTGCACCGTGTAACTCCAGGGGGTGCCCTTCACATCGATGCCAGTATGAGCCACTCCTGGGGTTATGTGGTGTGCAGTCTGCGTGGCCCTTTGCAGCAGTTCTGCCTGAGGGTTACGTGGAGTATAGAGGAGGTGCTCCCACATACTTGGAAGAAGTGTGGTATTAAGGCAAAGAACAAGAGAGGTTAGAAGTTAGAGCAAGAGCACTCAGAAATGAGAAGGCCTCATTTTTCAAGATGGGAGAGGCTTAAGCCTATTTCCATTCTAAAGAGAAGACCGGTTTGCCTGGGATAACCCCAACTCACCTGTTGTTGCTAGGAATTATTAACAGTGCCCTTTTTCCTTGTATATTTCCTGGTTTGGACAACATATTATATGGCCCCCATAGGTAGGAGAACCCTGGGAGAAGGAGGCAGAAGATGTAAGAGATGGAAGGCTTTTTTGTTAGAATAAGATTCTGGAAACAGAGGGAGTGGCTATGGGGCAGGTGGAGGGTTTTAGAAGGCAGGGAGATAGGGCTTCCCTGAAGCAGGAGGGTGATGAGGGCAGAGTAAGTGTGGACGGCAAGGGGTAAGGAAATGGATACAAATGTGTGAAATGTTTTACTTGATTCCTTTTCTCTGTGATGTAAGTGGCCCTAAGCTCGCAGTTTGGAGTTCAAATTCCCAGGCCCAATTTGCTTTAATCTTAGTCATGAGGCCAACCTTTTCACAAATGTGGCTCCATTGGTCTCTATACAAAAAGGTTGATGATGTGGGTAGATCTGTGCTGAGCATGAACAAATAACTGAAAACACATGCTCTAAGAGAAGTTAATTTCATAGTGTTTCCATCACATATGAAGAGTAGTATCCCATTTCATTATGATCATTCTAATAATAGCATATGCTGTGCCAGAAAGTGTTCTGAGTTTCCAATTTATATGCTTTGATGTAAGATTCTAAATGTATGCACTCTTCTACTTTTATTATTCCTTTTAAAAATTTTATTTATTTATTTAAAAACATTTTTTAGAATCAGGGTCTTGCCCAAGCTGGAGTACAGTGGCATGATCACAGCTCACTACAACCTCGAACTCCTGGGCTCAAGCAATCCTCCCACCTCAGCCTCCCAGAGAGCTGGGACTACAGATGTGTACCATGTCCAGCTAATTTAAATTTTTTTTTTTTTTTTGTAGAGACAGGTTTTGACTATATTAATATATTGCCCGGGCTGGTCTTAAGCTCCTGGGCTCAAGAGAACTTCCTGCCTTGGCCTCTCATTGTGCTGAGATTACAGGCGTGAGCCATTGCAGCCCCTGCACCCAGGCCCCTCTTTTTTTTAATAGATGAGAAACTTACTCAAGCTTCCGTATCTAATAAATGGCAGAGCAAGGATTTGAATTTAGAGCTCGCACTCAACTAATATGTCATTTTTCTCTCTCTCTTTCCAATCTATTTAAGTTCATTTCAGGTCTTCTTTTATCTGTGGTATTAAGTCAAAGGTTGTCATTGTGATAAATTAATCATGTCTGAATCCTCTAAAAAAGATGAGCCAGTAATCTGATATGAAGGCTCCTGGCATGCTAGGCCAGATGCCAAGCGAAACAGGGTCATCAAGTCTCTATGTTGTTGCTACCCCTGTAAGAGTGTTAGGCCCCTGGCTCTTCTGTGAGATCTCTCACGGGCAGGCTGGAGGAGGTGCATGCTAACTAGATGGTTCAGTTTGGGAAACAGAGTCATGAAATTCAACCACGTTGCCCAATAAGGCCTGACTCAGGAACTGAATCAGCGATGACAGAGGCCACTCTCTGGCTGTAGCCATTCTCGAGCTGTGGTGACCTCTCTGTTCCCGTGGAAGCTTTCAAGAGCAAACGTGAGGCTTGTGAGAACCCTCTCCTTGATTCTTTATTTTGCCCTATCAAATATTAATAGGATGTATAGTACATTTGTTGATAAACTGTGCCACTATCTCCCTTGGTGAATATAAAACAACATAATTTGAATGTGTGGAATAACCAATCAAGTAATCAATAAAAAACTAGTGTCAAAACTTTATGGCATGACTATGCTAGAGGTTATTGGGGTACAAGAGAAATAGGATTTACACTTCATGACACAAGATTAATGTTAAGAAGAGTACATTTGCCTACACCGAGGAAAATATTATTCTTATATAGGATTGAAAAAAAATCGGGGGTCGGATATGGTGGACTGGCTCAAAAGATTCTGGAGGCTGAGGGCAGGAGGATCACTTGAATCCAGGAGTCTGAGGTCAGTCTGAGCAAAACGGTGAGACCTCCACTTTAAGGAAAAAAAAATTTTAATAGAGTTTTATTACTTTTGGCATTAAAAATTTTTTGTTGGCTGGGTGTGGTGGCTCACTCGTGTAATGCCAGCACTTTGGGAGGCTGAGGCGGGTAGATCACTTAATGTCAGGAGTTCAAGACCAGCCTGGCCAACATGGCGAGACCCCCATCTCTGCTAAAAATATAAAAATTAGCTGAGCATGGGAGTGCATGCCTGTAATCCCAGCTACTCAGGAAGCTGAGGCAGGAGAATCGCTTGAACCTGGGAGGTAGAGGTTGCGGTGAACTGAGATCGCACCACTGCACTCCAGTCTTGGCAAAAGAGCAAGACTCTGTTTCAAAAAAAAAAAAAATTGTTGTTGAATAACCCTGTGATAATCGGTTGATCTCTATGACAATGAAAACCAGTAACAATGATTATGTTTTATGATATCAATTTGATGATACATTCTATATTTATTTGAGATGATTTAACATAAAATTATATAATAATTCACAATTACATAATGTCACTAGGATTTGTTTTGTCTTTTTATTTCCTGGAACAAGTTAGAGGAAATGCATTCTAATGTACATTTGAAAATTACAAAGAAATCGTGGCTGCTTCTTAAGAAGTTTTTATTTTCTCATTTGTGGGGGGAAAACAAAGTGGAGATGATAGCATCACAAAGCATTTTTCAGTCCCAGCATTGGATGATTCAATGACCGCATAGTGTCGGCAAAGTGAGGTCAGGTCAGCAAAGAAAGGCATTGGGGAGCGTCAGCATGATATAAAATTTGAGGATTCCTTTTCTGTTAGCCTATGAATTCTTAGACTATCCCACTCACACCATTGTTTGCAAAATAGCAAAAAACACGTTGCCATTAAAAAATGTAACTCTTGTTTTTTCAAAAGTGAACTTCTTTAACCTTAACATGAAAATCATTCCTCTTGCCATTGGCATATTCTTTTAGTCATGGGAAAGCCATAGAATTAAGCCTTGGATATCATTTCTGTGGAAACCAGACACAGCTCTAGGTCTGAAGATAACATTAAGAAGGTAATCCCTGAGTTTACAGAATCATAGAACTGGGAAAGGATTTTAAGACATCACATGTTCATCTCTGTAATGCACTTAGAAGATTTTTTTGAGTGTTATTCACTAGATTAAGCCCTGGGGATACAAAGATTGCTAAAACCCAGCTCCAGCCTTAAGGAGTGTACACATAGTTGGAGACACCAGTAACAAACTAACGGAAAGATGAATGACGATGTAAGAGACAAATATCATTCTATTGCTGCTATAACTAGTGATTTAAAAAGATAGAGAGAGAGAGAGAGAGAGAAATGTCAAAGCTGCCAATCGGTAGCTTTGGGTGTTGCCTCTTCCAACATTCACGATGGATGGCCCAGGAGCCATTTTATGGCAGTAAATGGTCTATGAATAAGAATACGATTTCTAAAGTTTAACAGATTGGTATTTGTACTAAAGTGATTCTAAAACCAAGGGTTTACTCAAGGGCCAAGACAATGAGTCTAGAGTCGTCCAGCAACCTCTCGAACCTCTTTTAGGGGGAGCAGTTGGAGAATAAGGAGTGGTTGGTCTGCTGTTGGTCTCCACCCCGCAAGGGAGGAACACCTGGGCTGCAGTGTGGGCTTCCTGGGCCGAGTTGCACTCAAGCCCCAAACCTAACTACCTGTGCCTGCTGCCCTGTTTCTGCTTGCTCAGCAGCAACCCTTCAAAAATCTTCATTTCCTATGCATAGAAAAAGGCTCAGTCCGATAGAAATCATCAAAATATAAAACAGACAACCACAAAGTACATTTTTTAACCTAATAAATCAGCATGCATAGGCAGGAACAGTTCCAAATTTTCTAAATAGGAGGGTTTTTCCATCCAGTTGGAATGCGTGTTTGTGTGTGGCTGTGTGGGTGTGGGAGGCTGTGAAGTGGGGGCTGTGAGGGTGTTTGCTTGTAGAGCAAACACTCATTTTTACTTGGATTGTATCTTTACTTGGAGTATAGTAGTTAGTTGACTTTGGAAAATACCAAAGTCAGTCCCAGCCCTGGAGAGTCGATGATATTGAGAGGCTAAGACCTCCCTGCAGTCACCACTGTGCACTGCCCCTGCGTCAAGGTTATGCATGTATATTATACACATGCTGATACAGCTGTAGACACATATAAGGGCTGGAGGCAGTACTGGGAAAGCTGGATTCTCATGCACAGGTAGCATTCTTAGCAGGTAAAACCCTTTTGGAAAGTAATTTGGCTGTGCAATTCAAGCACTAAAGGAATGCTCAGAGACTTTGTGGCCAGTAATAGCAGTTTCTGAACTCTCACCTAAACAGGTAATTCAAAATGCAGATTTATATGCACAAACAGTGAACAATTGCAAGCAATCTTATGCCTACCAAACAGAAAATGATTACGTATGTACCAATTAATATACAGTGGATGAGTGTGCGGCTCTTAAAAATGAACATGAGGAATTGAAAGATGACATAGTCATTTGTAAAAATGCACATTTTTATTTAAAAGAAAAACACTTTGCTTTTAATATTTGAAAGAAAAACTTATGTATACCATAAGTGGTGATATTTTTACACACACACACACACACACACACACACACAACCGTGGAAGGAAATATACCAAAAACCAAAAATAGATCCTCTAATTTTCAGAATTGCTATGATATTGATGTTACTCTTTATTTTAAAAACAAAAGGGAAACACATTTTTATTGGGTTATATGTATATTATGTAGTGGAATGACTAAAAGTCCTTCTTGTTTTTATAGTATTGGCAGGAGGCGGGTAGTGAAAAAAACACTGCACTGGGAGTCAGCCCTGGTAGCCCATGAAACTGGTACGTTTCCTAATCTGCCAAACAAGGAGATGGCATTTGATGATCTCTGAGAACCCTTAAGAGTTTTAAAATTATGTGAGTCTAAGAGGTCACACCACATGACAACTGAGCCAAAACATACAGACAAAAAGTATTGTTGAGTTTAGAATCCTTTTCTTTTTATCCCATTATAAAAACAAATCTTACCACGACACTCTCCAGCTTAACACCTTTAAATGGCTTCCTTTTGCTATCAGTAAATCCAAACTGCTCAGCCTAAGTTACAAAGCCTTTGTGATTTGCCTCTGGTTTCTCTCTCCTGCCCTTCTCTAACCCCAGTCCTGCCTCCATTCCCAAGCAGCCATCTGAGCTTCAGCCACTTCCCTTCTCTGCCCCACTCTGGCCTGAGTCTAGGCCCACGTGTTTTCTTCCTGATTACCCTGCTTATTCACCCGGCCTTCACCTGGTTAAACTCCACACCCCTCAAGGCTGAGTTAGTTTGCTTTATTTCCTCTGTGCTTTCAAAGTGCCTAGTGCAGATTCCTGTGGTAGCATTTAACAACTCATCACATGGCATTTTAATTTTCACCTTACTTGTCTGTGTCTCTTACTGGACTCTGAACGAAGCAGGAAGCATCTTGAGACAAAGACTAGGGCTGCATCAGGGAAAGGTCAATGTCTATGTCTTAGTTATTAGGTTGGTGCATGAATATAGCGGTGTGGGGAATGGGAGGAGAGAGCCATGTGCTACGATTGTTCCTCAAAACGCTCAAGACTGTGGCCATGGGGCACCTTTACAAATTGCAGTGCCTGCAGGTGAGCACTCTTATAAGAGAAACTAACTGGGAAAAGGAGGGGAGCTGGGGAGAAGGAATCTGGCATATGCAGTGTTTCTCCACTGCACGTTAGAATTTCTTCAGAGCTTTGGAAAATACTAGTGTCCGGCCCAGCCCTGTACTGTCTGATTTGGTTGGTCTGGAGGAGGGTTCAGGTATCTGCCTTTTTAAATGACTCCCAGTGATTTTTCTTTAAAAAATCATGATTTAAATGGACAAATCATGATGTATACATTCATGGGGTACAATGTGATGTTTTGATGTGTGTATACAACCCAGAATGAATACATCAAGCTGATCAGTGTAGCTATCACTTCCTTTACATAACCTCCCTCGTTACTTTTTGTGGTAAGATATCCGAAACTTACTCAATGATTTTGAGACATACGCTACATTATTGTTGACTATAGTCCTCCTACTATGCCAACAGTTCTCGAAACTGATTCCTCCTGTCTAACTGGAACTTAGTAGCCTTTGATCAACAATGCTCCATTCCTCTCGACCCCCACTCCCTCAACTTCTGGTAACCATCATCCTTAAGATATGGAATCAACCCCAGTGTCTACGAACAGGTGAATGGATAAAGAAATTGTGGTATATATACACAATGAAACACTATTCAACCTTAAAAGGAGGAAATCCTGTCATTTGCAATAGCATGGATGAACCTGGAGGCCATTATATTAAGTGAAATAAGCCAGGCACTGAAAGATAAATACTGCATGATTTCACTTATCTGTGAAATCCCAGTGATTCTTATGGAAGCAAGTTGAGAATCTCTGGTTAGGAATGTATGGGGTTAAAGAGCTGGAGGTATCTGCCATATGTGTATAGAAGTGGAAAGAGGTTACCTAGCCTGTCTTATCTATTTTCTTGCTTTACACGATTTAATTTTATTCTTTATATTGCAAACTCCTTCAGAGAACAATTCTCAAAGCTACACACACATTCATTCTGCTCCAGCAAGAGCAAAGACTAAGGGAGGAAAATCCATTACAAAACCAGCCAGCAAATGATCTCCAATTTCAGAGGAAAGCCCTTGGCCAATTGCGATAGGGAATCAACATTTCTTTTTTTCTTTTCTTTTTTTTTTGGAGACAGAGTTTTGCTCTTTTTGCCCAGGCTGAAGTACAGTGGCACAATCTTGGCTTACTGCAACCTCTGCCTCCCAGGTCCAAGTGAGTCTCCTGCCTCAGCCTCCAGAGTAGCTGAGATTACAGGCATTTGCCACCACTCCCAGCTAATTTTTTTTTTTTTTTTTTGTATGTTTAGTAGAGACGGGGTTTCATTATGTTGGCCAGGCTGGTCTCAAACTCCTGACCTCAGGTGATCTACCCATCTCGGCCTCCCAAAGTGCTGGGATTACAGGCGTGAGCCTCTGCACCCGGTGGGAATCAACATTTCTTGAGACCCCTTCTATATTAGAGGGCTTCACATAGGTTTCTCATGGGAAGTATAGTAGCATTTTACTAAGTCTTTGAAGTGACTCTTACATTGGCTGGAACCAAAGAAAAGACTTAAAGAAGAACTTCAGGCAGGGTAGAGTTGTGATCACCCTCATAACTAGGCCCCTGCCCTTAGGCCATGACCAGGAAACGTAGGGTTCCGGCTGCTCTTTGATGGGAAACTCCAGACTGTGTCTGGGGTTCTGGGTACCTGCAGATCAGGCCAGCCTTGGGCAAAACTGAATGGAGATGGCAAAGACTGTCTCTGCTTCTTATGGCATTTTCCTACCTGCTGATCCTTTGTAAATGACAGTGGATGGCAAGAACCACATGATAAAAACTTACTCGTCTCATAGAAAGTAATCCTTCCATTTAGTTAATTTACGTTGATGAGGTTCCTTGAGAGGATCCTTCAGGAATTATCTTAAAATGAGGGTCATTTTAGACCCCTTACATGGTAGATGGTGGAGATATATTTGTTAACAAGTGTACGAGATACAATTTACATATTATAAAATCCACTAATTTCTCAATAGCCCAATGGTAGAAACAATTCAACTGTCTATCCAGGGATAAATGAGTAATTTCAGCCATAAGAAAGAAGGAAATACTGACATATGTTACAACAGGGATGAATTTTGAAGATATTTTCGTAACTGAAATAAGTTAGTTACAAAAAGACAAATACCATATGATTCTATTCATATGAAGTATTCAGAGTAGTAAAAAAAAAAAACCATAGAAACAGAAAGTAGAATAGTGGTTGGGAGAGAGAGAAAGGGGAGTTAGTGCCTAATGGATTCAGAGGGCAAGGTGAAGAGTTCTGTGAATGGATGCTGGTAGTGGTTGCACAGTGTGAACGTACTTAATGCCAAGGAACTGAAAATGTAAAAAAGACTAAGATGTTGAATTTTGTTATGTGCATTTTGCTGCAATTTAAAAAATAAAGATTACCCCTTTAAAGTGTACAATCCAATGGTTTCTAGTATATTTACAGATTTCTACAACCATTGCCAAAATCTCATTTCAGGTTGTCACCATCCCGCCTTCCCTGTTTCCCCCAAATCCCTCCTACCCATAAGCAGTCACTGAGGGAAGATACTTTTAACAGGACATGGATGTCATGCCCTATTTTCCCAGGATTTGACACTCATAGACTCTTAGAAGGGACCTTAGAGACTTAGTTCAAGCTTCTCAGATGAAGGAATTGAAACTCGGAGAGGCAAAAGGTCATATAACGAATTCACGGCAGAGCCAGGTCTTTTGAGTTCCTGTGAAGTTATTTTTCCCTTACAGAAATGCTGTGTCATTCACTTTCTTCCAGCTGATGCTGACGATAGATTCATAGTGTCGAGAAGATGCTACCCTTTCCTGCCGGACACAGCTGAACTCCTTTCTACAGCCTCCCATGTCACCCGCCTGAGCTGGGAAGCAGAGGGAAAAGACAGAGTGGAAAAAATCTGCAACTGTGTCCAATAATGTTCCCTCATGCCTTAACCATGGTAGGGATGAGTTATAATGAGTTTTATTGAGAATAACGTCTCAGCCTTTCTTAGAAGAGTAATTGGAAACACAGCGATTTTTGAAAGACACGGCCTTTTGTAGAGGTGGCAGTGGTAACCTGTAGCAAATAGCAACATCATGTGGCAGAAATGCCAAGGCCTTGGGTTGGCAATGGGGGTCATTACATCCCTGTCCATAGGGCTGTTGAAAAGGGGCAGAGGAAGTGTGAGTTGGTGCTTCAATACATCCTGCCACCTTATGCTACTTGCCTTTCTACTTACACTAGCACTTAGGCCTGGCAGTGCCATGGCCAGGGCGGTCACGGGATAAAAGTTGGAGTCAAGGGTGTGGTGGAGGGACTAACTCTGTGAGTTAGAGCTTTCAAAATGTGCTCCAATATTCTTTCTGAACTCATTGGTCAACTGAAGCATTTTCACCTGGCCTTATTTCTTGGAAAGCTCGTGGAGGGGTAGGGGGACTCTGGTTGAGAGTCATGGCAAATGGGCAAACAAACATGGCAAATGGGCAACCAAATAACAAAGACCATGGAAAATCATGTAACTATGGACTCAGAAATATCCAGACAAAGTCCTGAAGCCTAATCAAGGTGAGATTTGGGCCTCTCTTCTCTTCTGCCCTTTGGTTTTTTGGAGAATTTGATCTATCCTCTTCAGGGTGATGTTGGCCCTTAGGAGTGTCTGGAATTTCTCTAGCCAGGCTACTTGAGAGGCAAGTACTCTAAATGTCCTGTGAGTTTCCATCTGATGAGAAACCCAACCGGAGAGATTGCTGTGGGGAATGACGTAGGCTTCTAGACAATGAGCTCCCTAAGGACAGTGACTGGATTCTAGACAATGAGCTCCCTAAGGACAGTGACTGGATTCTGCCCCTTTCGACAGCCCTATTGGCAGGGATGTAATGACCCCCATTGCCAACCTCAGGCCTTGGCATTTCTGCCACATGGTGTTGCTATTTGCTACAGTGACTCACTTTTAAACTCCCAGTGCCTAGTAGAGTGCCTGGCACACTTGTTTGCTGAATGAGAGAATGAGTAGTGACATTTCCTATCAAATGATGCATTATTATTTACAAAGTGATTTATTTCCCATGCATGACCTCATCCTCACGACTACTCCTACTTCACCCCTGAAGGTAGGCAAGACCATTTCACAGATGAGGTCATATAGCTGTAGGTTGGAGAGGTGGCTTTCAAACTCTAAATCCATCAGGATTTATATATAGGTGTCAATATATTGAGACTACCCTTTCTCAAGTACTCTGTCAAAGGACTAAGAGAGATATGAATAGGGATTCAGGAGTCGACCTCAGATTTAGGAACAAAATGCAGAAATCACAAATGCCCATCTGAATGGTCTTTCAAGAACAGCATTATTTTCTCCTATTTGCTAATCACTGCAAGGCATGCAGGTTTTCAATTACATTATGGGTTACATAGAATAGAATTTAGGGTCCAGATCGGTAAACTGGTGAATCTCCATGTAGTTTGTAGTAGCTATTTCCTGATACAGATTTGATATGATAACACTGTTGTATGTAATAGAGTTTTGGTAATTTCAATTAAAGAGATTGTAGCTTTATGGCCCTGGGTCTTCAAGGAAACACATGTTCAAACATTCTCATCGCTTAATGAGATCCTTGTTCCTGTTGAACTTCAGTGACCTTATCGGAAATCAATGATTGTTTTTGTTCTTCAAAATGTAATGTTGAGGAGACCTAGATGAAATCACTCTACAAAATGCATTGAGATTGCAGGATGTGGGGAGTGTGCTGTAATTAAAATGAATGATTCTGCTTAGAGGTAGAGCATATTTTAGCTCTGTGTGCATATTGTGCATAAGGGAATTTCTCTATGCAGAATTATTTTCTCCCAACAGTTCTCATGATCACAGCAGTCCTGGAAGCAGGTATCACCTAACTCCCGGGCAGCAGCTCGTTCAAAGCAAGGGAAGGAAGCTTTCCTTTCCTCACAACTGTTGCTATGGGGGGCGTGGCTTCGGAGCGGGGCGAGGACGCGTTCGGCGGCTCCCTCCCCCACCTTCGGAGACTACACTTCCCGTGATGCTCGAGGGTGGTCTCCGTGGTGACGCACTTGGTGTCCGCGGAGGGAGGACGGGGACGGGGGCGGTGGCTGCACCGGGGGGGTCCGTGCTCTCCCCGTTTCCCTTACTCGCGCTGTGGCAGCCGCCGCCGCCGCCATGTTGGTTTGAGAGGGGATGACAGGAGGCGGCCGCGGCGCGTGGGACTGAAAAGTGGAGAATTAGGAGGAGCAGAAACAAAGCTCTGAGAGGAACCCCTTCCCGGGCTGAGGAGAGGGAGGACCCGACCTCTTCCGGGGACCAGCCGAAGTCGGCGTCGCCCGGAGCTCGCGAGGCCGGGGAGGGGAGGGAAGGCGGAGACCTGGGAGGCGGCGGCGGGGGAGGAGCGCTGAGGAGCCGGAGACGATGCGCCCGGACCCCGGTTGCTGCCCCGAGGCGCCCGCGGCCTGAGCCCCGAGGGGCTGTGGAGTGTCCCGGCTGGCCTCAAGCGCCCCCGCGCTCTCCGTCCTTCCCCCTCCGGGCTTTCGCTTTGGTTCCCAACTAGTTAAATGCCCTTGAGCGCGGGTTTCCGCGGCCCGGCTCTCCGCCCCGGCGGTGCGAGTTGAGCCGTTTCCCCGCGGCGCCCCGAGAGCGGCTCCGCAGGGTCCGCGGCCGGCGTCCGGCCACCGCTCGGCCGCCGCTCAAGGGTCACGCGTCGATGTGTATCGACATAGTTATCTGTGTACATCCACGCCGGGGCATTTTTCTCCTGCTTAATGAGGACTTGACTCGGGAGCGAGTGTGAATCATTGCCGGGGCTGGGAAAGAGGAAGGCGGATTTAACCCCCTCCCACCCCGCTCCATGTCCGTGTGTCACTCGGCTCGGTCCACCTGGCGCGGTCGGTCCCGGGGCTGCTGCTGCTGCTGCTGCTGACGACGACGACGACGACAGGGGCTGCCGCGGCTGTCCCAGGAGTTTCCTCCCGCTCCGGCCACACAGCTCCTGGGGATTGTTCCTTCTCGCACCAGAACCTCGGCCTGGCCGGCACGTTGGCCCCGAAATAACTTATTTTGGGGGGGAAAGAAAGCACATCACGACCCAGTGAGAATCGTGAAGGTGTATTTCTGTCGCTTGAAGACTTCTGCTCTTTTTTTGTTTGTCGTATTTTTTATTTTTTATTTTTTTTTCGTAAGCCTCTGGGTATATGTCCAACGGCAAGATGTCCAGCAATGTCCCGGCGGATATGGTAAGTGACGGATAAGTTATGACACTCTGATTTCATTGTGGTTTCCAATCTTGTTTCGTCGGAAAGACGGCGAGGCGTGGGGCGGAGGTTTGCTGGGGACTGTCGGAGAGCCACCGTGCTGAGCGGTTTGCAGAAGTTGCAGCTTCTGGTTTCCTCCTTTTAGAAAGTACTGCTTTTAATATGGGTTCTCTCATTCGGTCGTGTGTTCTAAGTCACTGAAGACAGTGGAGAAGTGGGGAAATGGAACATGGTAGCTTGAGGGGACAGAATATCTCCCTCTTTGCCAGCAGCCTCCCAACAGTAGTATATTAACGTTTCTGAAGACGTCAGGGACGGTGGGCAGAGCCGAGGACGGGTGTCCCTACGAAAGAATAGGTAGGGAAACGGGGATCTTGCTTTATGACACAGACGAGATCATCAATGCAGTGGGGACGAACTTGATATTTGTCAAGAACAGTGATGCCCATCTCTTCAAGAAAAAGTAGATTGGAATTTGCTGTGAGCCTTTTGAAATGTCAGAACACGGACGGCAACATAAATATTAAGATATTCTGGGATTTTCACAGACGTAGGCTGACCCCGTATTGGTACTTATGAGTATTCCAGGGCTTTTTAATGCCAAATAGTTATTAATAGTAGATTCCGTATTAGACAAAAAGCTAAGGAAACATAGTATTGAGCCTCGATCACTGAGTGTTGAGAACTTGAAACAAAAAGTACTGTTGTTTATTGACGCTTTTTGTTTTGTGTATAAAGGTTAAGGTTGTGAGTATTGACTAACAGTAACCGTGTAACCTTACAGTGCTGGGGGCTTGGTTTGTGTGAGTGTGAAATTACACTTTGCAGTCCTAAGGACAAACATAATGCAGTTAATTAACAGGAAGAGGAATAGTTCTGTTTATGAAAGAATTGAAGTTAATATAGTTGTGCTCACATATGTTAACATTTGAGTGTTTGTGTATTCAGTGGAAAAAAATTGAACTTTGCTGATGATTAAATTTTATTTTATTTAAAAAATTAAAAAAAAATTTTTTTTTTTTGAGACGGAATTTCACTCTTGTTGCCCAAGCTGGAGTGCAGTGGTGCTATCTCGGCTCACTGCAACCTCTGCCTTCCGGGTTCAAGCGATTCTCCTGCCTCAGCCTCCCAAGTAGCTGGGATTACAGGCTCCCACCACCACGCCTGGCTAAAAAAAAAAAAAAATTTTTTTATTTATTTTATTTTTTTTTATTTTTGGTAGAGACAGGGTTTCACCATGTTGACCAGGCTGGTCTCAAACTCCTAACTTCAGATGATCCACCCATCTCTGTCTCCCAAAGTGCTGGGATTACAGACGTGAACCACCGTGCCCAGCCTGCTGATGATTAAATTTTAAAACGCCAGATGTTTCTATAGGAGCAAACCTCATACACAGATTTTGTAGCAAAAATTAAATGATTCTAAATAGCTTACTTTGACCTTGATTTAAAAGGCATTTTGCTCTTGTTTAATTTCCCATTTATTGCAAAGTGAAACACAGGGTTCTGTCTCTTAACAGAACACTGTTCTGTTGTGTCTTCATAACAGCCTTACATTCTCCTTCCTGAGTCCTAAAATTCGTGCATTGTCCTTTTAGTTTTCGCTTCTCTCCTGGTGTGCACATGTGAAATAGCCTCCTGCCTGGTTAGGTACGGTTGGACTGGGTTTCCTCCACGCCGCCCTTGAAGTTGCCGGGAGCGGTCTCTAGACAGAGCTGGGAAATGCTATTTCCCTTGTTTGATGAGTGATCTGTGGGTTCATTGCCTCGAGCAAAGATTTGCTCTCCCGAAAGCCTCCATTTTATATCATCAAGCACAGTGCAAGATAGGTTAACCCTAAGTACCATCTATTCTCTCTTGGAAGTTGGAATGAAATCGATGTGTGTTATTAAAACAGTGCCACTACTTCCTTTAGGTCCAATGAAGAAAAGCTGGAATGTGCGTAGCATCAGTCACAGATTGAGATGATTTGGGGAATACTGTTTCCAAGTCAGAGAGAGGGTTTAGAGGCTGTTGTTAAGATCAGAAGACTGGGAAGTAGGCGCAGGGTTTTATTAATATGTGCAATTATAAAATACAACAATTTTTGTCTGTTTTAGGCTGTATGTTAAGGCCTTGATGATTCTGTGGTGCTTTGAGATCCCTTGATTAAAGGTGATATGCAAGGGCAAAGCAATATTATGTAATAAACATATAATGCCCTGATGATGCTATTTCAGAGTGGGTTCTAAGGTACAGCACAGGTTTGATTGTTCTGAGTATGTTTTATGTCTTGTTTTCTAGCTGTTCAACTGGTTAGAGATTAAGATTTTTTCTTTGTGAAAACATTCATTTTCTTACTAACTTTGCATTTTTACTTAAAAAGTGTCATCGTTTGCTATATGGCTAGAATTCTCAACTTTTTGAAATATGACATATTGGTTAGAAGTTGTTGATTAAATGCTTCAGAGTTATTAAACTCTTTATACCATTAATAATTGACAGTTGATTTTAGTTTACATTCATGATGGAACAAATTCACCACTCTAAATCTTGAAGCGCTCTCACCACTGGCATGGCAAAGCAAAGCTAAGGATATATCCCTTGCAGCATAACCCTTAATTGATCAGGATATGTACTGTTAACAATCCAATAAACTTGCCTTTATGAATAAATACGTTTTGCTAGATACAGTAAAATGTTAAGCTTTCTCTTAGTTGACAGTATGTGCTACTTAGAAACAAATGTTACACTCTTTGTTGGAGGTGTCATTTCTCTTGAAGTCAATCTTTTATGTGTTAATTGTGCTTGTCAGATGTATAGGAAAATCCTGTTGGGGAGATGGAATGGGGTGGTGAAGTTACAATCTCTGACATATTTTCAGTAGACAGAATTTATTCTCGAACTACAATAATTGCTAAATCAATTGATGTTTTTGGTAAAGTCTTTTTAAGGCCATGATTGTGACTCACTTTAAAAATTGATTTTTTTAGCGTTGGTTTTTGTTTTGCTTAAACTCACATTTAAAATTTATTTTTAAAGATCAATAAATTTTTGTGTTTAGCATAAGGAGTCTCATTTTTAATAATCCAAATGTCAATATTTTGGATGAGGGAATGGCACCCCTAGTGAATGGATTTGCTGTACCCTTTAAAACATAATTTGTAGTTGGTACTTTTACTACATTCTGTAATATATATGTTCTCTAAATATTACCAGTGTATTTATTTGAAATATTGGTTTTTCTTTGCTAAGAGTAATTGAGTTTGAACTAGATTTAATAACATCCTAGTGTAGCAGCTTATTTGTGAAAAAAAATCTGAAAATATCTAAACAGAATATCATAATATGTTATACTTAAATGATTTATTTTTTCAGCCAAGATCATAGTTCATGATGTGGCAATATTCATCATATATAGTTGCAGTGTGACTTATGTTAACCACTGTAGGTGTTCTGCAAGAAAATATTTACTGCCTATGTTAATAATAAGGTCTAAAACTGGACAGCAATGGTAATTTTGTTTTGTGGATTGATAAAGTTATCAGGAAGTACATTCTTGTTTTTATAAGAGTATCGTATGCAACATTTAGGCTACTATTTAGAGCTTTGGACTAAAATTATACTTTATAGTATCTATTACATTGAAAACTTTAAGAGAGAAATTGACATTCTGAGAATAATGGCAAAGCAATTTTGTGATTCAAAACATTTTAATTGATAAAGCAGTTAAAGAAAAGCCCTGTGTCTTTAACAACTGTTAACGTAGAAATTGTAACAGAAAACAATTTGTAATAGGAGTTAAATGAGATAATGACAATTCAAGTTTTTTTCCAGAATATTTTATGTGCTTAATGAATATTTTTATTGTAGTTTTTGTTATACCACTTCCATTCATGGAAGAATTATTGGAGCCCTCTTGTGGACAGGAAATTATTACTACAATGTATTTCCTTTCAAAGTGAACTTTTATCACTTTTCCAAGTTAAAGTAAAATGACAAATGTTAAATATACTAGGAGAAAATGCCATGAAAGTAAAAGGCCCAGAAAATAGAAAATTTTTAACATTGAGAAAAGTATACTGAGATTTAATGCCAAAGGACTTTTTCCTCTTTACTTACAGCTCCTTTTTATTTTTCTTTCTTTTCCTAGATTCTTCTTTCAGGTTTAAGTTGAAGGGTTTTATAAAGCCACAGGTTAGATAAGTACTGTTTATATATATGTGTGACTTGAATAACTTAATAACAAATATATTAAGCATTGACTGTTTCTCTAAATTTTTACTTGAATGTATCTCATTATTTGGTATTTTGAATTAGACATTTTTATTTAGAAAAAAGATGACATTGCTTCCCTCAGCTTTGAATTCCTTCTTTCTATCCCTGAATCCTACCCCAGCTTGTTTCTGAAATGGTCTTTAGTTCATTTTAGGCCACGGTGACCTTTCCTTCCTGGAAACCATTTTCCTTTAGTGCTTTTGACATTCCTCTTACACAGGTATCAAATTTCCATGGATATAGTATCACATTTATTTCACCTCTGATAGTTCTTAGACATTGAGAAATTGTTGAGTGACTTTCTTGACTCAAAAGGTATACTGTCTTTTTTTACTTATGGAAAAAGTAAATATCGTTCCATACCAATAGTCGTGTTAAATATGAAATCTGTAATGTCTGCTTTTGTTATCACTTGGAATATGAAAACTATATTTGTAGTATTAAAGCTTGAAGTTATTTTAAATTAGGGGATAAAATACTGATGGCACTAATAGTTTTCATAATATAGAACAGTAAATGTGTTTTAGGAGACTGAAACATATACTTAGTAAATGTGCTCTTTGATTTTCTAAGTTTTATTCTGGGAGGGAAAAATGGAGTGAGACTGTAGAATTCATGGTAACCTGGAAACCTTTATAATAAGTTGTTTTGAACTAGTAAATTTTCTGAATACTTGGAGGTTGAGTTTTAAAATAGCCCAGTCTTAACAATTTTGGATTACCATTGTATTTGCTTAAATGAAATATACTATGCCTAATTTAACTTATTTTTGATGGCTTAGAGCTACAATTTGCATAATATTGATTGCATTCAATCAGTGTTTATTGGGTACCTGTGTCTGTAATATAGTAGTAGTATTCACAGGTATAAGCTGCAACTATAATACCTTGAGCATCTAATATAGATTGTAAAGCTTTATGCCCCTCTTCTAGATCAGTAATTTATAAAGTAAGGTGAAGCAAGTAAATTTTGAGGTGTGAGAAGTAAATGTGAGAACTTCTATTTGTTTATTTTCTGCCCCAAAAGGGAGAAGAATTGAGCTTCTGTATTCATATTACATGAATTGGCTGTGAGGTTTTCCTAGGTCCACCCATGTTCAGGGGCTCATGGAGAGTGTGGTTTGCTGAGGGAAGATGTGTGAATGCTGTAACATATATGCCAACAACAGCACCATGAGTTTCTCAGAGTTTTTCCAGTTTTTCTGTGATATAGCCCTTTTAAAAATACTTTTTAAAAGAAGAATCTATGATACTTTGTATTGAGATGGAGACAGGAACAGAAGTTTGCTGTCAAAGCATTTAAAAGAGTTGTAGAACTCAAAGATGAATCACATATTTTTATTACAAAAGATGAGAATTCTATATGCTGTTCTTATCCATGATGACAAGAGGCTACCAAAAATAAAAATCAGCAGATATTTTTGAGAAAACAATCTCTAACTTGTCACTTCAAGGCAACATCGACATTTTAAGCAGTAAGTGAGAAAAAACCTGCTTTACAGAACAAAGAAAAATTATGGAGAGAACATTTTGAAAGCCTGTTGAGGTATTTCCAATCTGTTGAAAATCTTCCTTACAACGAATTTTAATTGACTTTGGACAATTTACTGAAAAGCCAAACATTTTAGTTTGTAAAGATACCTTATTGCAGTCAGGAAAAAGAAAATTTTAATAACATTGATATCAGGTAGCTGACTTTGAATAAAAACATTTACATATTTGGTGATAGAATGGAAAAGTAATATGATTTAATAAGTTAGTAAGTGACATGTTCTTCTATATAGAGCTCATCTTTGTAAGATAAGTTTTAGTTATGACTTACAGCAGCTCTTAAAACCAAGTGTCAAGATATATTGAACTTCACAAATGGAGAAACTAAGATTTTAAAAAATAGAGACATCTTTAGTAATAATGCTCGCAATATGTTAATAGTAATAGTATTTTTAATGATTGGAAGATTAAAACAAATTAATATTTAAAATAGTTGGTAGTTAAAATAGTAAAAAGTAAAACAAAATTTTAATCTTTTATTTTCTGTTTTATACTATATGTATGTTTATAAATGAGTACACATATACTCTAGGTATAGGTATGTGCCTCAAATATTTTATATTTGGGATCTTCAGTCAAAAAAATTTAGAAGCCACTGCATTAGGTAAAGATTTGTGTCTTGTGCTTGATAGTTACGAGTTTTCTGTCTCCTGCCTTGTTGAACAGCTGTTTTTCCTATGATCAGTGTGTCTT
The DNA here is from genome assembly GCF_048565385.1 of Saimiri boliviensis. Classification (NCBI taxonomy): domain Eukaryota; kingdom Metazoa; phylum Chordata; class Mammalia; order Primates; family Cebidae; genus Saimiri; species Saimiri boliviensis. The sequence continues at coordinate 79,045,532 of NC_133464.1, forward strand.
CTTATTCCTATGTACAGTTGCTGGTTTTAATTTGGTATGGAAACCATATTTCCCAAGTTTATTAAAAATGATATATGTTTAAAATGAACAAATGGTGTCTGAGTAGGATTTTTAGGAGTAACCCCACAACAAAGTGCATGATCTTTTATTTCATGGACTTGATTATATCTGTTTTGGTTGCTTAGAATTCTCTTTATTTGGGGGCTAATTTTCTGGTTGTTTTGCAGAGATGTAGATTATTGATAATAAAGAACTGGTTAAGTGATAAAAAAATAAAATTACGTATGTAACTTTACTTTGAGCTCATAGAGGAGAGAGAACTAATATTTGTTGTGTACTTGCTAATACCGGGCAGATACTTAGCATTTTACATTATAGCATTTAATTTAATCCTTACAGTGACCCTGGGTAAATATAGTTGGTATATAGATAAAGAAACTCTTAATGCCCACCAGATGAAGACCACCATGAATGTATCTGTAGTGAAACAAGTTAGGTTGACTGGTTTGCAGCTAGGAAGAGCACATGCTACAGGAATCCTGCCAAGTGTCAGTTAAAGAGAGTAAGAGGGCCAGGCCTGTAATCCCATCATTTTGGGAGGCTAAGGTCGGCGGAACAGTTGAGGTTAGGAGTTCAACAGCAGCCTGACTAACATGGTGAAACCCCCATCTCTACTGAAAATACAAAATTTAGCTGGGTGTGGTGGCAGGCACCTGTAATCACAGCTACTCTGGAGGCTGAGGCAGGAGAATCGCCTGAACCTGTGATGTGGATGTCGCGGTGAGCAGAGACTGCAGTGAACTGAGATAGTACCACTGTACTGCAGCCTGGGTGACAGTGAGACTCTCTCAAAAGAGAATTGGAGGAGTTTTCAGTAGGGTTTGTTTGGGCTGTACTGGAAGAGGGGGTACTCCTGGATTGAATGCTATCATACATCAAGTGGAGGTGGGTTAGTAATTGGGTCTCAGCAGTCTTTGTTTAGGAGACAGGATAAATGAGGGGGACTTGGGAAGTCATTGGTGAGAAAGCACTAATCACAGAAAGGGAGATTGTTAGTCATTTTGGAGCTGTAACATGGTTGTGGGAAAAACTTTATTACCTGTTGGTCTTCTCTGTATCTTTCAGATGTCACAGTCTGGTTATCAAACAAGCTCATTTTTACTTTCTTACAGCCTAGGTTCAGAGAGAGTAAGGAACTTGTTTGAAGTCACATAACGAGGAAGAAGTTGAGCTAGAATAGGAATTTGGGTCTGGTGGCAATAGTGATAAACATTTACACCCCTCTCCACAACCATAACTGACCTAACATCACTGAATCCCTCAGGCACATTATCCTAAGAAGAATGCCTTAGATTCCTTCTGATACCTCGATACCTTGCTCCAGGGAGTCCCTGCTAATTGGTCTGAGCTAGTTTGGTAGAAATAAAACCTATTTTATGTATCTTTGTAATATACTATGTAACTTTTATATTGGAATTATTTTAATTAAAGTTGGTTGTCTTACTAATTGGTCAAATTAAAGGGAGTTCCCTTTAAACTTGTTGAAACTTTCAGTCTTCTTGTGTATATATTGTTACACAGTGGATTTTTCTTATAAAGTACCACTTTGAATGCTTTGTATATGTAACAAATAGATTGACTTGTAAAGGATTTAGTGCTTTCAGGGCATTTTGTTTTTGTCTCCATACTTTTAACTGTACATATATATAGAAAGAGAGAGAGAGGGAGAGGGAGAGATTCTCTATTGATGTATATGTAAATATATATACATATATATATATATAGAGAGAGAGGTTGATTCTCTATTGATTGGTCAAATCTAGTAGCATTTTTGGTCTCACTAAATATATATTTGGGCAGTTTTCTGACTAGATTTTGAGAAGAAAATGTTCTTTCTGCTGAAGAAAATTGTTGAAGTTTGACATTAACGTTTTTGTTTATGTACTTAAGATGGCAATTTATTGTGTCTAGACAAAATGTTTTTATGAATTATGTTTTTCTTTACTTTCATATAAAACTAGTGTTTTTCTTTGCCTTAGAAATAGTCTTGCTTTTGTATCCTGCTATTTTCATTTAGCCATGTTAAATCAAGTTTAGCCTTAAGTTGCCTCCTTACATATTTTAAGTTCAGCCTATATTATGAACATCTATCTATACAAATAAGTATAGAACCATATTATAATTTTGAACTGATTCTGATAGATGTATATAGATTATTTAGCTAATTCCATATTCATGAGTATTTAGAAACTGTTAAAAACAATGACATAATGGATATTCTTAAACATATCTCTGTGCCTTGTCTGATTATTCCCGTGGGACAAAACTCTTAGTAATATAGTTGCTCTCTCAAAAATAAGTGTTAATTTTGGTATGAGTGGGAAAGAGAAGGATATTTCCTAATTTTTTTTTTTTTTGAGACGGAGTTTCGCTCTTGTTACCCAGGCTGGAGTGCAATGGTGCCATCTTGGCTCACCGCAACCTCCACCTCCTGGGTTCAGGCAATTCTCCTGCCTCAGTCTTCTGAGTACTGTAGCTGGGATTACAGGCATGCGCCACCGTGCCCAGCTACTTTTTTTGTATTTTTAGTAGAGACGAGGTTTCAACATGTTGACCAGGATGGTCTTGATCTCTTGACCTCGTGATCACCCGCCTCAGCCTCCCAAAGTGCTGGGATTACAGGCGTGAGCCACCGTGCCCGGCTCTGTTTCCTAATTTTAAAGCATCTTCGAATTTCTGGATAAACCTAACTTTTTCATTATACATTACTCAAATGTTATATGCTAGATAATATAATTTTTTTTTGTTCACAAAAAAAAATGGCTAGCAATTTTAATTTCTTGTAAAGTCTTTGACAGTTTTACGTATCAAGGTTATGCTGACCTCATAAAATGAGCTGGGAAATGTTTTTTAATTCTCTGGAAGAGTTTGTGAAGATTGATTTTATTTCATCCATAAATGTTTGAAAGAATTCACTGATGAAGCCATCTGGAGTTTTCTTGTAAAGATTATTGATTCTGTTTCTTCAGTACATAAAAAGCTATTTACATTTTCTATTTCTTTGTCAATTTTGACAAGTTTTGCTTTTTAAGGGATTTGTCCATTTTGTCTGAATTTTCCTGTTCTGTTTAAGGGTTTTTTTGTGTGTCGTTTTCTAATTGTTTTGATATTTGCAGTATCTGTGATCTCTCCTTTTTAAAATCTGCTTATTGGCAATTTGTGTCTCTTTGTACTCAATCTTTTCAGAGTCCATTTTCAGATTTAATGTTTTAAACTTGTTACTGATTTCTGCCTTTACCTTTATTTCTTCTATTTAAAAAATGTTAATTTTCTGTTCTTTTTAAAGTTTTTCGAGATGGGTCCTTAAGTCATTAGTTGTTAGCTTATCTATTTATTTTTTTTAATCTTAATCCTTTTAAAAGATGGGGGGGATTCTCACTGTGTTGCGCAAGCTGGTTTCTGAACTCCTGTGCTCAAGTGCTCCTTCCTCCTCAGCCTCCCAAGTAGCTGGGAGTACAGATGTGCAGACCACTGTGCCTGGCTCCTTTGTGTTTTTTTTTTGTTTTTGTTTTTTTTTTAAATATTTTTTGCAATTTAAAAAATGTATATGAAATTCCCCTCTAAATGTAACTCAGATGGATCTTACAAGTTTGATGTATATTACTTTTATTATCATTCAGTGAAGCATATTTAAAAATTTCCCTTGGGGTCTAAGCATTTGGGGATTTTATAGCTATATTTTTGTTACTGATATCTAGTTTGGTATCTGTTGTGATTTGGAACTACTATTTCATTTGTGGGTAATTTGCTGACACTTGCTTTATGGTCAGTTTTAGAAAATTGAGGATGGTGTGCCATATATAGCAATTAAGTCAAGTTTATTAATCATGTTCAATCTATTACTACTCACTTTTTTTGTCTTTTTAAAATCATGCAATTGAGAAATTTGTGTTAAAATTGCCAAATGTGAAGATTTGTCTGTATGATTTTAGTTCTCTCAAATTGTGCCTCACATTTGGAGGCTAAATTATTAGCTACAAATAAATTTATGATTGTTGTATCTTCCTGTTGGATTGATCTTTTTATCATCTTGATGTCTAGTAACATTTTTTGCTTTAAAGTTTTTTGGGGGGACATGCTAATATAGCATTCTTTTTGTTTTCCTTTTCATTCATTTTCTTTAAACCGCTGTTTGTCCTTATATATAAGATAATCTCTTTAAGCATCATATAGTTGGGTTTTTGTTTTTTTTACTAAGTTTGATAATCTCTCTTTTACCCCTACTGTAATTACTGTACCACATTGTTTGGGTTTAAATTTACCATTTTGCAACTGGTATTTTACTTCCATCATCAGTTCTTTATAACTTTCCCTTCCATTTCTTGTTTTCTTTTGGATGAATCAAATAGTCTTCCATATCCCTTTCTCTTAGTTTCTCTGTTATAAGTTATTTTACTATCTTTACTGATTAGCTTAGAGATTACAGTGGACATCTTTAACTTTTTTGTCAATCATAAATTTTTGACTTTACCACTTCAGGGTAATAGAATGGCCTTTTAATTTAATTCCATTTACCCCTCTTCCGGTCTTTGCTTTGTTTTCAACCTCAAAGATGTCATTATTATTATTATTATTATTAAAATAATAGTAACGGTGGTAGTAAGAGTAATATTGTTGTTAAAATAGTGATTACTCATTTAACTTTGTCCTCACATTTACCCTTCTGGAAGTCTTCATTTCTTTCTTTGTAATAGTATGTGCGTCTGGGTAATTTTCCTTTATCCAAGGAACTTTTAGTGCAGGTCTTCTGGTAATGAATTCTCTGGTTTTGTTTGCCTGAAAATGTATTCATTTTACCTTGACTTTTAAAGGGTCCCTACTTTATGCACCTTCAGGATGTTGTTTTATTATCTTCTGGCTGCCACTGTTTATGTCAACTCAAGCTTTTGGTTTTATTGTTATTCCTTTGAAGTTACTGTGTTTTCCTTTGGCTGTTTTAAAGATTGTATCTTGTCTTTGGTTTTCACCAGTTTTACTATTGATGTGCTCTTGTGTAGCCTCTTTTTTCTTTTTGTAATGTGCATAAAGTTTGTAGAGTGTCTTGAGGTATTCAGTCAATCTTTGGCTTACTATCTTTTGTCAGTTGGGAATTAGCTAAAATTCTTTTTTTTTTTTTTTTTTTTTCTTTGAGACAGAGTCTTGCTGGAGTGCAGTGGCATGATTTCAGTTCCCTGCAACCTCCACCTCCTGGGTTCAAGTGATTCTAGTGCCTCAGCCTCTCTAGTAGCTGGGATTACAGGTGGGTATCACCACGCCTGGCTAATTTTTTAATTTTTAGTAGAGATGGGGTTTTGTCATGTTGGCCAGGCTGGTCTCAAACTCCTGGCCTCAAGTAATCCACCTGCCTCAGCCTCCCAAAGTGCTGGGATTACAGGATGAGCCACCACATCTGGTGCAGGAATTAGCTAATATTCTTTAAGTATTATTTCTGTTCAACTGTCTTCTTTCCTTATGAGACTACAGTTGCATATTGGTCATGTCACTGTTCCCATTCTTTTTTCCCCTTCTTCTAAGTCTGGAGATTTTCTAGTAAGCTATCTTTATGTTCACTTATATCTTCGCTTTCCAGTATCCAGTTATTTCTAATTGTTGAGTTTTTAATTTTAGTTTTTGTATTTTTCATCCTGTAACTTACGTAGAATCAAGTTCTTATGATGTTCTGATCTGTTTTCTTGAGTATATTAATTATTGTTGCAAAATTCCTTTCCGATGACCATCATATCTAGATTTCCTGTGAGCCTTTTTCTGTTGTTTTGTTTTTGATCATTTGATCCTTTTTCCTTGGGTGCCTGGCAATGTTTTATTAACACTGTGATGAAAAATTATAGAGGATCTGAATTATGGTTATCTTTCTCCAGATAGGATTTAATATCATCTGGCGAGTAGTTAGAAAAACATTGATCGCTTTGATTCGTGACTGATACAACATGAGCCCGAATTCAGGGCAGTCAGGAAATTCTGATAGCCTCACTACTGGTGTATAGCCCTTAGCTAAGATCTCAGTTGAAAGTTTGGCATATTTACCAAGATACCTCTTCCTTGGCAAGTCCTGAATTTCAAGTATCATGAGGCTGATGAAAGCTATTTTTAAACCTCTTTTCAACATCTTTTTGATGGGATTTCCTGAATTTCAATCCATGCTGTTTATGATTCAGCACATAACTGAAGAGAAAAAGTTGAACAGAATATTGGGCTCCTTTCTTTGAGGCTCCTTTTTCTTTTCCTGAGATCTTCAATTCCTGGCTCCTTGGTGGTGTGACATTCAGTTTTTATCTTCCCAGCCCAGTGAGACTCATAGAAGTTCTGGGATACTGCTTTCTGCTTGGCCTATTGCTCTGTGCTGATTGGCAAATACCTTAGGGGGAATTGAAGTGACATCTTCAAAGTGTTTTCCTTCTCTAAGGGATCTTGGCTCCTCAAGTCCTGGCTCTTGGTTCTTCTCCCTAAGCCTTCAAATAGCTGGGGATTTAGGGACATTTTGTATCACTTTTATAGTTGTTTTCAGTGTGAAATTTGCTCTGATATTGGTATTCTCTTATAGGTAGCCTGATTGGCTTTTCTTTTTGTACTCTGGTTTTATTTATTTATTTTTGCTGTTTTGTGCTGTAGAATCAGTAGTCCTCTCTCTTCTCTCCTTCTGGTTGCTATGAACTAATCCTTCTACTCTCCTTTACATTCTTTGTAGTACCTTTTCCAAAAACACCTTGAATGTTTTCTATTGAAGAATAAATTCCATAGAATAGGATTACAAATCCTTACCATGGGACTTCAGGGTTCTCCTGCATGATCTAGCTCCTGCCTAACATGATTATCTCATCTCATTTGATTTCCTATGCTTTAATTATACTGGCTCCTCCCAGTTCCTCAAACATGCTGCAAGCCTATCCCATAGATAGGCTGAGTCTTTGCCTAGGATATTCATCAAGATACTTCTTTTTTTTTTTTTTTTTTTTTTGAGACTGAGTCTCACTCTGTTGCCAGGCTGGAGTGCAGTGGTGTGTGATCTTGCCTCACTGCAATCTCTGCCTCTGGGTTCAAGAGATTCTCCTGCCTCAGCATCCGGAGTAGCTGGGACTACAGGCATGCGCCACTACTACCCGCCGATTTTTGTATTTTTGGTAGAGACGGAGTTTCACCATGTTGGCCAGGATGGTCTTGATCTCTTAACCTCGTGATCCACCCACCTTGGCCTCCCAAAGCGTTGGGATTGCAGGCATGAGCCACCGTACCCGGCCTGGATATTCATCAATGTACTTCTATACCCTCTCTGCATCACTGAGTCTTTGCTTAGGATACTCATACTACTTCTGTACCCTCTGTACATCTGCATGGGTAGTTTTTCTTTCTTCAGAGAAACTTTTCCTGTCATCTAAAGTTGAGAGCCCTTACTCCCTTGGTTTCTGTTGTAAGACCCTATCGATTTCTTCTGGGGCACGTATCACACTTTGTCATTTAGTTATTTGTCCTCCCCTGTAGGCCATAGATTCCAGGAGGGTGGATATATAATTTTTATTTGCTGCCGTAACCAGTACTTACGATGGTGCCTTTTGTATAGTAGAGTTTTCTTAAATGTTTTTGAATTAAAGGATAAAATGATTGCTTACAGACACTGTGCCAAGCTTATTACTTGAAACAAATTTATTCCATCAAAAAACTTTCAAAACAATCCTATCAGGTAAGTAGGTGCTACTGTTAATTGCATTTCACTGATAGAGAAAGTGAAGCTTAGTAATGTTTGATTGTTTTCCTGAAGCCAACTAGCTAGGTAGCCTTTTTTATGTTCTTGGATTTTTTACTTTTCTAATTTTTTCACCATTCTTCACTTTGTCATAGTCTCTTTACTATATTTTAAAGCCAATGGTTATGGTTATACTAATATTCTGATATTTCAACCTGAGTTTATTGCCTTTGCTTAACATTTAATTTTTAACATTTTAACTTAGCTTGTAATTTAATAATTTAAATGTGAATTTTAACATTTGTTTAAGTCAAAATGTCAGAAAATAAATTTGAAATTTGAGTTGAAGTTTTGAGAAAACATTAACCGAAGTTTGGTGTCTTTAATAGGACTTAAGTACTTTTAAGTGGTGGATTTGCTATGTGGCTATCAAGTATTGTGAGTGATTTTTCCAGCTGTAAAATCTTTCTCATTACTTTGTGACTGTGAGTGACTTTTCCAGCTGTAAAATCTTTCTCATTACTTTGTGGCTGTAAATAGACTATAATAAAAATTACATATATTTGAATATGTTACATCATACTTAAAAGAAAACATTTTTGAGCCTTTTATATTTAAAGGACTATTTAATTATCCATATTTTTTCATTTTAGCATCAACAGAATTTTCCTGTTAAGTATCAGTTTTATGCTTACTTACTAGTCTACATGTAATCATTCTGTTCTTTTTCTTTCTTTATTTTTTTTTCAAGACGGAGTTTTTCTCTGTCGCTCAGGCTGGAGTGCAGTGGTTCAATCTCGGCTCACTGCAGCCTCCTTCTCCTGGGTTCAAGTGATTCTCCTGCCTCAGCCTCCTGAGTAGCTGGGATTACAGGTATGCGACACCATGCCTGGCTGATTTTTGTATTCTTAATAGAGACGGGGTTTCACCATGTTGGCCAGGCTGGTCTCGAACTCTTGACCTTGTGATCTGCCCACCTTGGCCTCCCAAATAACTCCTGGGATTAACAGGCATGAGCAACTGCATTATTTATTCAGACAGTCAATAAGTATTTGTTGAGTACCTCCTATGTGGCAGACGCTCTTTTAGGCGCTGGTGTATAGTGGTCAATGAAGCAAACAAATTCTTCTCCCAATAGAGTTTACATTACGTTTAAATAGTAAAGATACAGATATTGAACAAAATAAGTGAAGTATATTGTATATTAGATGGTGATAAGTATTACAGAGAAAAATAAAGCAGAAAAGGGGGTTGGGAAGTGCTAAGAGTAAGTCTGTGTTGTTCAGTTTTAAATAGTGGGATGGATAAGGGCTCACAAAGATGTTGACATTTATGCAAGCATATAAAGGAGGTGGGGGAACAAGCCCTGCAGCTATCTTGGGAAATTGTATTCTAGGCAGAGGGAATATTGCCTCATTGGAGTCTTTGTTCTTTTTTAATCTCTCAGTGTGTCTTTTGCCAGTTCCTCAAATTTTTACGTTTCTTGTGATACTTGTTTTCTGTCCTGTATACTCTAAGTGGTCTCATTATTTTCCTCACTAATTTGGGCAGCAAACATTTTTGGGTGCCAGTGCCCTAGATAGATCCTGTCAATAGTCAGAGCCAATCATTTTTCTCTAGTGTGTTTCAAATTAGTTTCTTCTTTTATCTCCACTACTTTTTAACCAGGTCTCATCCAGACGTCTTTTTACTTTAGTTATCTGCTACTGTCCGCCTTCCACCCTTCTCCCGGATTTGTCTTTGGAAAATACAGATCTGAGTGTCTGACTATACTACCTACTGATGGCTGGCTGTCACTCACATGCTAATCCAGGTCAACCTCCTTACCATGACAGCATTAAGGTTCTTGTCTTGGCAGTTGGGTCGCATTCCAGCCTCATCTCTTGTGATTGGCCCCTTGTATGTACCCGGTGTTTGAGTTGTAATGAACCTCTGTTTGTCCATAATCTTTCCTTTAACTCCTAGGCTTCTCTCCTTGCAGAGCCTTTCCTTTCTGCTTAAAGTGGACCTTGACTTCTCTTTATCTTGTTGCATTTGTACCTGAGACTTGTCCTCAACTGCAGTGCTAATTCCTTGGTAATGTTTTATAACTTTGTCAGGCAGCTAGACACTGTAAGTATAGAACATGCTGGGAACTCCAAATTAAAAATGACAGTTGGCACAAAGTTGACTTCTGGGAGGGACCAAGGAAAAGTAGCCAGAGTGGCAGGATAGCTTTTTCCTTCAGGGGTTGCCAGCCGTGTAAAACATAGACTCCAGAGGAACAGTGCTAACTTAACTCCCATGCAGGTGTCAGTGTCTCTGGTTCTGATGGCCCAGGTATTTCTAGCTAGTAGTGAGTCTCAGCATTATTTGCTATATAATCATACTGCTAGATGAACAAGGTGAAGCCTGCGTAGAAGATAGATTATAGAAGTCAGGTAAAAGGATTGGAATCCTAGCTAATTTGTATGAAATTCAGAGCTGAGCCACAGAATTAGTTGCTCTTTCATAAATTTCATTCCTGTGCTTTAGCAATTGTAAGTATTTTTGTGTGTTTCTCCCACTAAACAGACTATGTACTCTTTGAGGGCAGGAAGAGGCCTTATCTTTCTAAATTCTTGTGTCTAGCATGGTGCCTACGAAATAAGGAAAACTCAATGAATGTTGAGTTAGCACTGCAGCTGTCTGATAAAACTTTGCACAGTGATGGAAATGTTCTTTATTGTATTGTCTAATAAGGTAGCCACTTACTGGGTACATGTGGCTATTGAGTACTTTCATCATGCTGGTGTGACTGAAGAACTGAATTTTTACTTCTATTTAATCTAAATGAAAATATCTATCTGTATCTAGTGGCTGCTGTTATTGGGCAGTGCAGCTGTATGGTTTATATAATTCTTTCAGTGGACTAAAAAGATCTTTGACTTTTTTTGTTTTTCGTTTTGGGCTTGTATTCCAAGTGGTCCCAGATTGCTAAGCTTTTTGTTTTACTTTTTGTGATTTTCAGGGTTTTTTGTCTCTTCATGTCAATATTCTTTTTATTTTCTATCATTATGTAAGCTGTCATCAGCCTTTTAACTTTTCTGATTTTAGTCAACTATGATATAGAAAGACATATAATCAAGCTCGTAGAATTACCTTTTTAAAAAGAGCAAGTAGTATAGGAATCTGGGGTCATTTTGACCTCTTCTCAGCTGAAATTTGTCCTTAGGAAAGAAGAAAAGGTTAAAAAATAGAAATTTGTGTGACCATTCAGTTGAAGAAAAAGTATCAATATGAGATTAGATGAGTCACCAAGGCAGGGAGGGAGGATACCCTGAAGCCACAACGCCTCTTTTTGGGAACAAGGGAATTAAAAAAGTGAGAAAAAGAACAGAGTTACAGGAAAAGGGGAACAAAAAAAGCTAGATTATCAAGTAAGGCATCTAGGGAGAGACCCTAGGAGGAAGAGTGGTCAGCAACAGTAGATATCAAGTAAGGCATCTAGGGAGAGACCCTAGGAGGAAGAGTGGTCAGCAACAGTAGATACAGCAGGGAGGTGAGGAATATGGACTAAAGTCCATTTTGTATAATTTGGCGAAAACTATATGGGTCTTAATATATTATCAAGTATTTCAGTGTGGTCAAGACTATTTTTAATGTAATTCTTGTAGGTTTCTTCCATATTAATATGCTAGGCATAGAAGGATTTAGTATGTCTTTTTTTGTGGAAGTAATTTTTTCCATTCTTGTGGCTGTATCTATATTTTCCCAGCACTTTCTAATTGTCATAATATTTTGCTTTACTACTGCATATAAACAGGACAGGCATTAATAGTACTTGCTTTTTGCTCTGAAATTATTCCTTTTTAATTTTACACAGGTGAATTTTTCTATTACAGAATAGTAGGGTTGTTGGTTCAGTAGCAGTCATCTAGTTCATGCTTTGATGCAGGATTTGCTAAGAGATGTTGTTTCTTGTTAAATTCTTTGTACCCAGAGAAAGACAGTTTTACTAAAAAATTGGGACATCAGATTCCTGGCTGGCATAGGAAGAAAGCAAATGGCTTTTTCATTCCCCAAAGTATTGTCTACTTTATTCCTTTGGGACTTAGAACAGGCAGCCAAGAAAAATCAAAAGCTGAGAAAACATTTTCCCTAAATATCTCTCTTCTGGGTTCATTGATAAGTTGTATGTACTGCAGACTGCAGATGTAAGCTTGTTATCATATTTCTGCTTCTCATATTAACCCAACACGAGTCATTTTTGAAAGAAATGCTTACATATCTCATTTCTCAATTAGAACCACTAGATGGACAGCTGAAGTCTTCCTCAAATAGTTCAAGTGGCTATCTCGCTGGATGTGATGGCTCACGCCAGCATTTTGGGAGACTGAGGTGGGCGGATCACGAGATCAGGAGTTTGAGACCAGCCTGGCCAACATGGTGAAACCCTGTCTCTACTAAAAATACAAAAATGAGCTGGGCATGGTGGTGTGTGCCTGTAGTCCCAGCTACTCAGGAGGCTGAGGCAGGAGAATTGCTTAAACCTGGGAGACAGAGGTTGTGGTGAGCTGAGTTGGTGCCCCTGCACTCTAGCCTGGGTAACAGAGTAAGACTCTGTCTCAAAAAAAAAAAGTTCAAGTGACCATCTTAGGATGGACAAAAGGGCCTACACTGAAACTGTAAAACCCTTTTTTTTATTTCGCAGGTAACTTGAATAACTTATGTAACTTATAATTACCTGAAAAACTCACCAAAAATAATCACAAGTGTAAAAGGGAGGTTTTCTAGAATAGGCACATCAGATTATTACAAAGACAGGAACAATGGTGTACCCACTTACAGTCTATTTGGAAACATAGTATATATGTGGTCATATTAGATGATTAGTTTAAGCTAGAAGAATAACTTTCCCAATTGATCATTCCTGTCTTAACATTTTAAGAAAATAATTTAATTAAAAATAATGAGTAATTTCTTATAAATGTATAATTGATAGAAATATTTTAATAAAATAAAAATAATAAAAAAATTAACTTATGTGGGAAGTAAAAAAGTTCCTCTTTAAAGTTTCCTTTCTTGTTAAAGAATAAATCATAAGTGTGCTAATAATTCTTTGTTAAGCCTTATTCTATGTAGCTGTTAAACATGCTATGCTTGTTTAACAGCTTGTAGTACATTCTCTGTCCTTGTACTTTAACCAAAATATCTGTGCTGGACATGCTCACAGCCATGTGCTAGCTCTCCATTGCTTTCATCTGTTTAGCAAAGTTTTAACTTGTTAGCCAGTCAGGTTTTCGTTTAGATTGTAAGGTCTGGCTCCAGCCAACAAAAATCAAACGCAGCAGTAAGGACAACCCCAAATGCTTAAGATATAAATTTGTCTGCTTTTCCTTTGTTCCTTGTATTCTTGTAGCAGAATGGTTGGTGAGAGTACCCTTCCTGCAGTCCAGGAAGTAAAAATCGCATTGCTAAAAAATCCTTTGTCTCAGTGCTAATTTTTCTTTGAGCACCAAACATCTATTTCCAACAACTTTTCAGAAGAAAAGCTAATTATCATTACGCAGTGTCAGCGAAATTAATGTGGTTGCCACTCAGCCATAGATAAAATGAACTTATCCTTCATAGTAAAATTAATGACATTTATCCTCTCTGTGATTTCTCAGTGTACTTAACCAGTGGTTCCTAAAGAGAAGTATTTATGTGGCTTGTCCCGTTTTGCCCTTTCTTGGCCATACTCTCTTTATCTGTCTGCACTTAAAAATCCAAATGTACTGTTTTGTTTATTGTTCTTTCATTCTAATTTTTAACTAATTAGAAAAACAATAAGATTATTGTCAAACTTTTAAAATAGAAAGCATTTTAAGGAAAATAATGCCATTTATAAAATTCTGCTTCTTACATATGAATACTATTAATGTTTTTTCTCTCCACACTCCAGATTTATTCTGTGTGATGTGATGTATGTGTATGCATGTATGTGTGTATGTGTGTGTGTATACAGTTGATAATTCATTTTGAAATGCTCTAATTTGGGGAGGTCTTAAAGATCAAATTTAATTACCTGCCCTTTTATGTGCCCTTTTGTATAGGCAATTTACACTCACTCAAAAGAAAACCTTTAGTTCTTTGAGTTTTTCTGAAGGATAGAACAGGCTACTTTTTAAGACATCATAGCTGTACCGTTTTTCCTTTTTAAAACGCAACCTTTGGCTAGGTGTGGTGGTTTGAGCCTGTAATCCCAGCTACCACTTGAACCAGGAGTTTGAGACTGCATTGAGCTGTGATGGCACCACTGCACTCCAACCCAGGCGATTCTATACATTAATATGGTTGTACCAGTAACTAGAAACGCTTTTCTAATTTTAATTCAGTAATTTCACTAAGATTAAAGCAAATTAAAACTCACCTAAACCAGACTATTTCAGTAGAATCAAAAGGAGCAGAGGTTTCAGTTTGTGTTTGAGACTTGTGGAATGCTTATTTTAAAATCTTTGGGATCTCACAGAAGGACTCTTGTTTTTAACTGTTCTCTGCTCCAGTCAGTACTTTATCCTATTGCTAGGTTTGAAATACATATATGGTGTCTTTATATATCTCTGCAGTACACAAGACTTTTGAAAAGAATCTTTAGATTATAATTATATTTTATTTACTCCCCCTTTCACCTGCTAAAGGTAAATAAAGTAAAATAAATCTCTAAATGTGTGGTTTACAAAGTTTATACATACATTAACTTTTCAGAAATCACATTTGTATAAAGTTCATTTATTGATTTCAGTGCCTGCTAGGGTGTGGTGGCTCAGCCTGTAATCCCAATACTTTGGGAGGCTGAGGCGGGCGTATCACAAGGTCAGGAGTTCGTGACCAGCCTGACCATCTCTACTAAAAAAGTACTAAAATGAGCCGGGTGTCATGGCGCATGCCTATAATCCTAGCTACTCAGGAGGCTGAGGCAGGAGAATCACTTGAACCCTTGAACCCAGGAGGCAGAGGTTGTGTTGAGCTGAGATCTCGCCATTGCAGTCCAGCCCCGGCAACAAGAGTGAAACTCTGCCCCCCACCAAAAAAAAAAAAAAAACACAAAGATATTTTTCCTGCCATATATATTCAACCAAGGCAACATATTCCAGTGGTGGTATTGTTAATTATATCAGAATTAAGAACATCAACACTTAATCAAAAGTCCTGAATGAGAGCAAGTTTCTAGATCTTCTAATTTAGGTAATTTAACAAAGAGCTTTAGGACTAGTTGCAATCATCTAGCAGTTACTCATAAAATTGTTCTTAATTTCATCTACGTTCCATGAGAGCCACTGTGTGTTGATGATTCTGTTTTGGGGATCTGTGTACAGTCAGATAATTCATATTTTGTATTCTGTATGAGATCAATAGAACAAGGCAAAAATACACTTACAGAAAATTAGTAAAAAATATTTGTATGGTCTTACACTAGAGAATATAAAGCAAATAAAAGATTTTTATTGGCTAAAAACTGAACTTTGCTACCTATGGAATACATATGTTATGAATAAATGATACACATACAAAGTATTAGAAAGCTCAACTAAAGAAGTTAGCCTGTTCTTTTGGAAATGACAGTGTCTTTATGTTCCAGTGACATTTAGTATCTGGAAAGCAGTAGTAGCCCGATCTTAATTTAGAGGTTTTAAAGTTAGATCTACCAATAGATGGCTGCAAAAGGTATTATATCTGGCTTCCTGAGCAATTTAATTAGTTACCCAAGAATTGTGAGTACTGTGACATGACATAGTACAGCTGTAAACAATAAACAAATTTAAGTTTAGTCCTGTTATGTATACACAGCTTTGTTATATTACAAGGAAGGTATTTTCTTTGTGATGAGTTTAGTGTAAAAAAGGCATATATAACCTATAAATAGTAGATTAAACAAGTATAAATGTATTGAAATACTGCTCAGATTTCATTATCTTTTTTTTTAACAAAGTTCTTTTGGTATTTAAGTCAGTAAGCTTTCTTCTTGTTTGTGTTTTTTGTTTTTTGTTAATAAAGAAATACAAGTTGCTAGCATGTATTGAATGCCCAGGTAGGCACTATTCTGTTTCACGCATGCTAACTCAGTAAAATTTCCCTACAATGCTATTAGGTAGATATTCCTATTATCCGCATTTTACAGATAAGGAAGCTGAAACATGGAGACTTTAAAGCAGTTTTCTGGTAACTGGTGGAGCCAGGATTCAAACCCTGGCTTTCCATTTTCAGAGCCTATTATGTGACAACTTATTATTCCCAGATACCTGGGAAGGTGTACTGTGCTATTAAATACTATATATACTAGAAATAAGGCAGTTCATTTTATGTATGCATCTGGTAAGATTATAGAACAAAAAGACAACAGTCATTTAACAATAGTAAGTAAACTGAAGGGTTGACTTTAGTAACTTTAGCATGTAATTATGTTTACTGCTTTTATCGTAGCCAGAACCTCTTATGTTTATTTGAACAATGTCTATAGTTAATTCATTAGAATGAAAGGACAGAAATAAAGTGGATGATAACTCAAGGGGGAAAAAAGCTTGATATAACAGTTTTAAATGTTTAATACTATTTCAAATATAGGAACCGTGAGTGAAAAATAAACTCCAGGATCTCAAGGAATCTGAGAAGTATCCAAAACTCAGAATTCATTCTGTGTTACTATAAAAAGAATGAGGACTTCTCCGTGGGATCCTAATCTCTGATACCTCTCTCTTTTCAGGGTGATTGACATACTAGTATTACTAAGGACTTCATTAGAGAAGCTTTCCAGAAAAGAAAGAAAAACACATGTGTTGGTGTTGGAATAAGTTAAGAGACATTGTTAGCCTTATCTGAGCACCATAAGTCTTCCTATAAAGTTTTATTTGTAGAACCTTTTATATTTTTGAAATGGTTGACATTTTATCCTTACAATTGTCTATAGAAAAGTTTTGAGGGTAAAGAGTGGGGGAAAAGGGTTATTGTTCTTCAGTTATCACCTGTGATAGAGGTCTCAGGTCTTTAAATCAGCCTCTTGCCATTAATGAATGTTGCTCATTCTTGGGGGTGGAAGTCCTTGGATTCTTTCTAAGTCGTTTCTCTTCAACTTGGAAATATAGTTCTCTTCTGACTTTTCCTTCTTTTAAAAAAAGTGATATCTTTTCTGGTAGAAGAAGAGATTTTATTTTTGAAAAATCCTCATAAGAAGAAATCTTCATAATTCATGGTATCCTAGTATTTTAATTCATTATTAGAAGTAAGCAGTCATTATATAGGTTCAATTACAGAAAGTATAGCTGCTTTGTTGTTATATTAAATCTTCTAGTCCCGTGATTGGTAGGTTAATTTCTTTCTAGGTTTGTAGAATACCATTGTAACCTCCTTAGTTTATGGACTTGGCCAAATGTTGTATTCACAGGTAACTGTTTCTTCTGAACTCTGAGCATCTTTCTTTGTCCCAGGATTTCTAATACGAATACCCTTGATGTGGTTAAGAATAAATGCAACAAAATCATCTTACTTGACCTTTCCCTTTCGCTTATACTTCATAGTTCTCATTTTCTGTCCCAAAGGTAAACATGGGGTTTAACCCAGCTCTTTCTGATAATAAAACATTTAGAGAGTCACTTAAGTGGGATTTTAACTTTCATGAAAAATTTCAAACATACAGAAATAGAGGGAATATTACAATAAAACTTCCATGTATCCGTATCGCCTCATAGCTAGTAATGTTGTATCTGTATTTGTACTTGCCCTACTTGTTCCTTCTAGATTATTTTGAATCAAATTCCACGTCATTCATAAATATTCCCAGATATATCATATAGATTGTGATTATTTTTAAAACAACCATAATACTGTATCACATACTAATTAAAAATTAGAGCAATTACCTAATATTATCAAATACACAGCTATAAAGCGTGTAAAGATGCTATCTCTTAGCAGTTGAAGGTATTGAAAAATTAACATTTCAGAGCATGAATAGTGTTAAAGAGATTTTTGTCTTGTGAACATTGAGAAGGGGAGAAAGCTCTTTTTTAATTCTGTCTGAGATAGTATTCTTAGAGTTCTGGGTTTTTCAGTCTTAAAATAAATTAAGTCCCATTTTGCAATCAAAATGTACAAGCTATTATACATTGGCCACTAATGTGAAGTGCAAGCACACTTGTGATATGTATACTATGTGAAGTCAGAACTTTAAAAATAAGGAACCAACTATTTTTTGAAAGCCTAAAAAACTGCCTTAACATCTAAAAATAGTTCTTAAACAGAGAAAAATCTGTCAGGTGAATTGGCCTTAATTTGAGAAATCATTAAGTTTCCATCTTCCTTTTTTGTTGGAAGAAAAAGGAAGAAAATAGTTATTTGTGTACCTCTGATCAAGTGACCTAAACAGTTTTCTTTTCCTTTGCTCTGTAAAAGATATAGTAGTTGTTTAAATAATTGATGTTAAGTGTCTCTGAATTCCTGTGGTTTCAAGGCTTTGCAGATAATAACTTTCTCTTCCTGACTGAAAAGGATGTGTATGATAGTATCTTTTTTCCTTAGTCTAAATTTAGATTTCTTGATCATGAATTAGAAAACCTTTGAGTATATGTGAACGTAGAATATGACTGTTTTCTTATTTTTAGCTTCTTTTGCTGCTGAACTTCCTTTTTTCACTGTTTGATGCAGTTAAGGGTGAATGCAGAGTTGATGCTGCTGTAATGCAGCTTCTAGGCCAGAACATTTACATGTAATATGTTCCATACCAGGGACTTGAAATAGGTACTAAATGCAGTTTCTGAATGAAGCACATTAAATTGCTAAACTAGCAGCTGTGTCAAATTTTAAAAATAAATTTTTACTATAAGTTCAAGCTAGCATAAGTTATTTTCTGTAGCTCAAATGAGTAAAAGCAAAAGTTTAAAACATTCTTTGGATCAAATCTAATTTGGAATTCCTGGCTTACAGAGAAAGCACTTGTTTATGTCTGTTTGCCATTTACCCAAGCTCCCTGCTCTCCCATCTGTCAGAATGCTGACCCAGTTTGGGATTAGAGTAGGGATTTGCTACACGCACAAGTTTATACATGTGTGCACACATGTACATGTGAATTTGTACCTAAGCATTTCACTGAACAAACTGGATTTTAGCATTGATCTTCTGCTAAATGGAATTTTAAAAATTATCTATGATTACTTTCTCCTTTTAGAGTTGGATTACAGATTACATTGAAAAAAAAATAGAAAACCTCCAGAAACCCTTTCCTTTCTAATACATTTCAGCTATTTCGCTTATGGCCCCTTTCCTGTCCTCCCCTGACCCATTCTTATTTCCGTCACCTCAGTCAACTTTATCATCATAACCCTGTACCCCTCCCCTACTGAGTAAAGAGCGGGGACTAAGCAATGATTAAAACATTGGAGCAAACCTGAATGGCTTAATTCATTTAAAAAATTTGAAGGTTCTGCTACCCATTTATCTGTCAAATAAGAGGCAAAATAAACAGAAAAACTGAGATTTAGTTATTACAGTTTATGTTTTTATCTTAAATGTGTAGCATACCAAGCTACGGTAACTGTAGACTTCCCAAAATGACATTCAGATTCTAAACTAGAAAATGCTTTTATTTACTTACTCCAGAATAAATAAAATGTAGCAGATAAGAAGTCAATGTATTTACCTGCTATACATGACTTTAAAGATTGAGGAGTTTAGTATTTAGCACTCTGAATCTTGGAATCGAACAGTTCTTGGTACAAAGTATCCAGGAATAATGAGGAAACAGCATGGCAGTACTGCCATGTTTTTTTTCTTTGGGGGATTGTTACATGCAGCCAGGATAACTTTTATATTCCGCATCTTGAATCAAGATATGATAGATAACCCTATTTTACCTAGCAGTTATGGATAACAGCAGTCTGCTCCCTAGAGTTTATCCAAAAACATGGAAATAACAAATATCTCTAAGCAATAAAAATATTACACAGATTCTTGTAACCAAATTAATAAACTTTACTCCTAGAAGATTTCCAGAGTTGAACATTGTTCTTTTGTTTTTGTTTTTGTTTGTTTTGTTTTTTGAGACAGGGTCTTGCTCTGTCACCCAGCCTGGAGTACAGTGGCACAAACACATCTTACTGCAGCCCTGAACTCATGGGCTCAAGCAATCCTCCCACCTCAGCCTCCTGAGTAGTTGGGACCACAGGCATGTGCCACCATGCCCAACAGTGTTTTTTTTGTTATTGTTGTTGATTCACCATGTTGCCCCGGCTGGTCTCAAACTTCTGGGCTTATTCAGTCTTCCTACCTCATCCTCCCAAAGTGCTGAGATTACAAGCATGAGCCAAAGTGCCGGCTCATTTACTTTTATTTTAGACACATTTGCTATTATGTAAACAGTTTAAAACTGATGATTTCAGCACATAGCAAGAGATTTGCTTTAGATAGTCAAAACAGTAAATTTTTATGGTAAAAATTCATTATTGTTATTTGGTTTTAAAAGTAAACTCCCTAAACTGTGGTTATATTCCATGATTTAGCCAATTTCTTCAATATCGTATCACTTTAATTGAGTGGAAGAAGGGACTCTACACAAAGGAACAATAATATTAATATTATTCAGTAATAAAATTGTAATATGTTTACAGAGTGCTTTTTGCTTTTCAGTTAAAATACTTTCATTCATATTGTCTTATTTAAAAACAGATTATTTCTTCTTAGTCAGATCCTGGTGACAGTGGGGAAAAAAAAAATCCTACAAAGCTGACAGATATTCCTAGCATAGCATTCTGAAAGTTCAGGGGAAAATAGCCCTGAGCACCTACCTAATATGTCCTAAAAGCATTATTATGTGATGAATGATATTTATGTTGACTCCATGCGGAAACTGATTGTTTGATAGATATCGAAAGGTGCTAAATTTTCCTCCATCAGAAATGTATAGATTATTCAGCTGTTCATAAGTTGAGGTAGCCCTCAAAAATAAAGCTAAGATAGCCTGTATGATTTCAGTTTCTTCATTGAAGTAGGTAAGTTATCTAGACATCTTTCATTGAGTGCTTTTCTGTTTGAACTGGCTTCTGTTTAATCACTTTGTGAATGACATAGGTATGGAAACCCACCCGTCTGGTAACTTTTAGATAGATTTTTAGGCAATTCAGAAAGCATACTGAGAATTTTCATAAAATGTCAGTAACATTGCCTGACGTTTTATTTTGTGGTTCTGGATTGGAAAGATAGTACATATTTGGAAATAAAGTGGCATTGAGAAGAGCAAGAATAAAATGGGGTTTTGTTTGTTTAGTTTAGCTGCGGGTTATATATATTCCTCACCTTCTAGACCTCACAAATTTATTTGTTCAGGAAGTTAATTAACACATTTCTAACTCGAATAAAATGACTTTAATGTTAATATCTTTGATCTATGGTAGGTGGGTAATTTATGGTCATTTCCCAAAGTATGTATCTATCATTTTTTGGTATCCAGACCCGAGGATCTCAGAAGTTTAAAGCAGATTTATTGTATGAGATATTTCCCCTCAACACACACACCCATTTCCCACTCATCTAACTCCTATTTGAAATCTCAGCTAAGTCTCTTTCTCTGGGATGCTCTTTCAGACTCTTGTAAATCTGTATTGGTGCTCACTGTTTGTGCCCCAGTGACACAGGATTTCTGTTGTAGTACACACTGGATTGACATTTCAGTTGCTACCGTGTTTTGCCCACAGTTAGGACAATTCATAGGGGTTGGGAACTAATAGTTACAAACTAACGCAGTAGTAATAATCTTTAAATATTTGCCCAACATATATTTAATAGAAGCGGAATAAAATGATTTTCTTTTTGTAACATTTCTATATAGAAACAAATACCTACTAATTCGTTTTCTGCTGGCCAATGCAGGGTCAGTTTTTAAAAAATGGTTAGACAAAACATTTCCAAAAGTTTGGTAGTTTTAATCCCTTAGTTTTTATTGCATGATTTTTCTGAACCAGACGGCTTTCTGAAGGGCATTTAAAATTACACAATAAAATTTAATTAATACTGGTAAAAATCTCTGTATTTTTCAGTGTTGGAACTTCAGCTGACTGCAACACATGGCCCTCATATTCCAGTGGTGTATTTCTAGACAGCAGCCCACCTGGGTCGTTCTTTAATAAAACTCTGGTCTATCTCACTAGCTCATGTGCTAGTGAGAATAAGATGACACATGGGCATCTTATTCAACTTTATAATAGGCCCTTATATCTTGGGCCTATTACAGAGCTTGGAAAAGAGTGGGTGTTAATATTTATTTGATTACTTGTTGAAAGAGTATTAAAGTTTTTCTCTTTACTCATGTATAAAATTTGGCTTGGCGTCTCAAATGAAATTTTTATTACATAGTTGTTATGAATCTCTATATATTAAGTGATCATTTGTGATAACAGTAGAAGCTATTAGCAGGTTTTCATGTTGTTGCCATTAATTTGTTCTAGATTTTCTGTTTGGTAGAATATAAATTTGTTTTCCTGGAGAACATCTGTAAGCTAGTAGGAAAGCTCAGTTTTAGTTAAGGACTCATGAGTAAAATTTGTAACTGCTGAAAGACCTTGTGTGGCTTTTGATATTTGTGGTAATAAAAACAACCTGTATTTATTCCTATTGGCTGTGCAATATAACTTCAAAAAACATACAGCAAAATAACATTGCATACTCTTTTAAAAAAATGAAAGATTCTAAATTGGACCTAAAACTACTGTTTCTTCTTGGATTATACCTAATCACTCAGAATAGAAATTAACCGTCTTAAATAAATTGAAGAAGCATGATTTGCATTCCTTCTTTTGTAACTCTGAACGTTATCTCATTAGATAACCAGAACAGTGTCACTAATATTCATTAATGACGTTTTTTTCTTCTAAGGATTTTCATCTTATTTCAAAAGTGGCTCTGGTTCTACTTCCCCAAAGCACATGAGAGAGAATATTGCGATGGTGTTTAAAGGTTGATTTATTTCTTGAAAATAAGGATGCAAAGTGAATTTTAAAAGTAGCAGTATGAGGAATTGAATACAGTCATCTCTCAGTATGAGGGAAGGATTTGTTGAGAACCCCACCATCACCCAATGCCAAAATCCACAGATGCTTCAAGTCCCTGATATAAAATGGTGCTGTATTTGCATATAACCTATGCATATCCTTTCCTATATGTTAAATTATCTCTAGATTACTTATCACTAATACGGTGTAAAAGTTGTTGTATTGTATTGCTTTTTATTTGCATTATTTTTAATTGTTGCATTTTCTATTTTTCCCAAATATTTTCAACTTGTGGTTGGTTGAACCTGCGAATGCGGAGCCTTGAGGATACAGCCAACTTTACAACTTCTTGTATTTTACTTAAATAAGTTTGCCTTTGCCTTAAATTGTTTTGGTGTTTGTCCAGACTTTGGTTCTTATTGAAAATAATTTCTTTTCTCATTGTAAAAAAAGATTTATGCCTTTCAAGAAGAAAACTAATTTCTGAGCAAAGAAAAAATAAAGGAGAATACTATAATTGGGCTAGCTGGAGAAGTGTTTCCTGAAGCTCTATGCAGTTACTGAAGTTTGGCTGTAATTTGGCTCTCAGCAAGGCAAAGAGAGATACCTGATTGATAATAAGATTTGTAACATTCATAAATTAAAACTATACCAATTGCTTAGGAAAAGGAATTTTTTCTGTGACACTGAAGTCTGAGAGAAATGTCTTACAGAGGCCCTTAGAAAAGAGACATTGACTGGCTTTCTTCAAGTAAATGTAATAGGTATTTTGAGTGACATAACTCTTAGTCACAATTGGGTAAAAAAGGCTCTTTAGAAAACAGCACTGTCCAATAAAAATATAACACAACATGTGTAATTTTAAATTTTCTAGTAGCTACATTAAAGTTAAAAGACATAGGTGAAATTAATTTTAATAACATTTCCACCTGATACATTCAAAATATTATAATCTCAACATGTAATTGATACAAAATTATTGATAATGTTTTACCTTTTTTTCATACTAAGTCTTCAGAATCTAAGGTGCATTATACTTGGAGCACATCTGAATTCAGATCTTAGATTTTCATTAGAAATAGTCTATATATTTCATAAAATTTACAGCTGAAAAAATAAATTCATATACCCAAGTTCCAAATACACTTAAGGTTTTCTGGTAAGTGAATCTCACATATCAAATTTTCAATTTAAATTAATTTCAAGTGCTCACTAGCTGTATATGGCCTGTAGCTACTATATGGAATAGTGCAGTTCTAGAATATCTAGAGTTAGAAAAATCTTACCCAGGAGTACACATCAGAATCATCTGATACTTTCAACATATATAACCATGGAAATGATTCAGTATGTCTGGGGTGGTGCCTTGGAATATGTATTTTGGAAAGTTTCCCAGATACATTCTGATTTATACACTTGACTAAGAAGAGTTTAGTACTCCTGAAGAGAAAATGAGCTGCATATACTTAATGTAACCGTGAGTAGTAGTTCTTGCAGCCAGGCTTAGTACAACAGTTCAGCATTAAGAGCCCAAAGTGCAGGTATTCAACATTTCCAACTTGAAAACTCTTAGAATTGAACTTTGAATTGGCTAAACCCTGTGCTGATTTGAAAGGGAAGGTTTACATGAGGAATAGATAATGGTGAGAGTGTCAATAAATGCAGAGCATTGTGGACTTCAAGACATAAACCCTGTGGCCCCTTTGGAGAGGCTTCTTGAAGGATACAGGAATTAAGCTAGGCCTTTTACGAATTGCTAAGATTTAGATGGGGGAGCATTCCAAGTATAGGAACATCGGGTTCAACCTATATTGGAGAGGAAATTTTGAAGTGAGATGGAAAGCCAGAGTAAAGGAGAAAATTTTGAATTTTGTTTGTTTAAAGGGCAGCATGAAGATACTTGGATATTTGAGAGAAGATACAATTTATCAGTTAGGAATGCTTTCAGCTACAAAAACAACCAACCAAAAACCAAACAAACAAAAACAAAACAAAACAAAAAAACCACACACACAACCCCAACTAACAGTGACTTTATCACTAAAGATATTTAATGACATAGCAAGAAATTGGGAAAAAGGCATTCTGGCTAGTCTAGCAGCTTAGTGATGTTATCAAGCAGCCAGGTTCTTTTCATTATTGGAGATAGGCTTTTTATCTTTGTGCTTGTCGCTCAGTAGTTTCAAGATAGCTGTGTGTGTGACTCTAGGTATCACAACCAATTCAAAGACAAGAAGGGCAAGGGAGGAGGACTGGCATGGAGGGCATGGCAGGGACAGCCCATCTACCAGTTTCCTTCCACAGCTCTCTCTTATTTTCAGCATAGGATTAAATTTCCTAGAAGCCCCCATCAGTCTTCCATATACCTCTTTGTCCAGAACTAGGTCACGTGGCTAGTGCTAGTTGCAGTGGAGTTTATTGTAGCTCTACTGTCCTCCTGTGTTAGACATTGCTTCATTTTAAAATATTCTTAGGAAGGAATGAAACGAACATGGCGTGTATCAGTTAACATTGAGTTTAGTTATTAGTAACTGCAAAAATCACACATAGTAGATCAAAATAAATAAAGAGTTGATACAATTCTGCAACAAGAAATTTGGAAAGTGGAAGTCCAGGGCCAGTACAGTGGCCTGAGAAATGCCTTCAGGGTACCAGTATCCTCCTGTCTACTTACTCTACTTAGTTTATGGATTTCCTCCCTATGGTCCAAAGATTATTATATAATAATTCCAAAGATCACATTGTGTTCTGGGTGGTGAAAAAGTGGATGGGCGAAAGGG
Source organism: Saimiri boliviensis (assembly GCF_048565385.1). Taxonomy (NCBI): domain Eukaryota; kingdom Metazoa; phylum Chordata; class Mammalia; order Primates; family Cebidae; genus Saimiri; species Saimiri boliviensis. The sequence continues at coordinate 79,071,025 of NC_133464.1, forward strand.
TTTTCCCTAGCAGTGCTTTGAGAAAGGACCCTTCCTCCCCAGGTACTTTAACCTATACCACCATTGACTTGAACTATGTCAAGGGTCTATGCATAGCTATATAAGTTGAGTATGTTTTCCAGGTCTTTATTGTAAAGGCCCAGAATTCATAATTATTAACAGGGAGGAAAAGAACACATTCCCACCTTGTAGCCAGCCTTTCAAACAAAGTCATTTTGTGTCCCTCTGTTGTGTGTGCAGCTACTTCTTCCTAAGTAGAGGTTTCCAATCATAGCTTGCATTATAAACAACATTGCTTCAAATAAGGCAAATCATGTTCCTTAATTTAAAACATCTAATTCACATGTAGAAAACCTACTGTTACACTAAAAATACCTATATTTTCACTCAGTAGGATATTAACTAGTTATTAAATATTTACAAAGGCTATGCACAAAATGTCCTATATACCACTGATCTTCAGTTTACAAATCCAAAAGATTCTTTGTTTTCATCTTACTTGGCTTCTCAGCAGCACTTAAAACAGTACAGCAACTGGCCTTCTTTTAAACACTTTCTTTTGGTTTCTGTGACCCCATATACATGATTTTCTTGCTATATCATTAGCTGTACCCTCTCAGGGTTTTTTTTTTTTTTTTTTTTTTTGCCAACTCTTTATTTGCTTTTTAAATATGAACCTTCTTCATAGCTCAGTCTATGCTCTCTTCTGTCTCTCGTCTCTTTTCTAGAATTGGATCAGTTCCCAGGCTAAATACCACTTAAATGCTGATGAGCCCCAAATTTGTATTTCTAGCCCAGACTATCTCCTCTCAATTCCTTAATCACTTGGCCAGTTGTTTTTACATCTCCACTTAAAAAAAAACAACAACAAAAAACCTCACAGACATGTCAAATTTAGGATTGATTCTATTGATGCCATCGTCATTCTCCCAGTTGCTTAGTCAGATATGTGGAATAACCTTAGTTCCTCAGTTTCTCTATCATTCACATCACATACCTCAGCAAGTTGTATTTTTTACCCCTAAAATATACAGTTGGTCTTTTATATTTGTAGGTTCTGTGTCTGTGGATTAACCAACTGTGAATTGAAAATATTCAGGAAAAAAATTTCACAATGTTTCAAAAAGCAAAACTTGAATTTTCAGCAGTCTGAGTACTGTGTTGGATCCACACAAATGAAGTAGTATATAGTCATTTGTATTAGGTATTAAAAGTAATTAGAGGCGATTTAAAGTATATATAGGAGGATGCACTAGGTTATATGGAAATACTGTGCTATTTTAGATCAGGAACTAGAGCATCCTTGGTTTTTGTTATCTGTGGGCAAGGGTCAGAGGGTAGGGTCCCGGAGCATAGCCGCCACTAATACCTAGGAATAACTATATTTAATGGAAACATACTTTCTTCACTGCCTCCACCCCTGTCTAGGCTTTTGTCATCTCAACTGAACTATTGCAAAGTCATCTAACTGGTCTGTCAGCTTCTGTTCCCAAAGAAAAAATGCTTTATCCATGCAAAAGCCATGATGACCTTCGGTGTAAACTGGATTGTGCCCCACTACTGAAAACTTTTGAATGGTTTCACGGAACACTTAAGTATTTAAAATCCTCCCCAGGCTGTGTGAGATCTGACTCTTGCTTGCTCTTCAACCTCATTGGTGGCTCTCTTTCTCAGTTTCCAGTCTGTTGCGGTTTATTTATTTTTTCCTCAGATGTGCCAAGGCTTTTTCTTTTCTGCTTTGGAGTCTTTATGCATGAAGTTCCTACTGCCTAAACTGTTCTACCACCTTCTCTTTGCATTTCCGACTCCATCTTCAGGTCTCAGTGCAGGTATCACTTTCTCAAGTTCCCTCTCCCCAGGTTTCCTATTCTAGCACCCTGTTGACTCTGTTGTTTGTTTATATCACTTTCCCACATGTTGTCTTTTGTTTGCTTGTTTACCTGTCTTTATCGCTGTACTGTTAGCTCCATGTTGTCAGAGACCCATCTGTGTTTTGCATCATGTGTACCCAGTAGGTGTCTAGGGTAGGTGCTCAAAATTTTTTTTGAATTCATGATTAATACCTTGGAGAAATGCTTATATTATTTGGAGAAAAATAAAGATTTCTATTCTAACACAGCATGATCATACTGTGTTAAAAATATTAATACTCTTTAGTTAATAAGAATCCAGCTTTTTTCAATTAAAGAAAACTTAAAAACTCTTCTAACTCACAGTATTTATACCTGGGCACAACCGGAGATCATTGAATGCAACCACTACTTCCCTAATAAGGGAACATAGAAAATAATATGCTACTTTATATTTTTACAAAAATTTTAGCATACAAAATACATACAGATTGTCTCATTTGAGCTTTACAATAGTCTTCTGAGTAGTTAGGGTATTTAACTTTATGTAAGCACTGGTCTTCTAGGCATGTGACTTTGGGGGGCAAGTGATTTGCAAAATGAGACAACGATGGTGGTGTGGGTATCCATTGAATTAATATATATGAAAATATTTTGGAAACTACACAAAACAGATGTTGGTGGTAATGATCTTACAACAAAGAAACTTAGCTTCCAGAACAGTTAAGTGGCATGTCTAGGATGTTGCAGCTATTAAGTGGTAGGGTTGATAACCAAACCCAGGCTATATAATGAAATGGAAAAATCAAAGGGTTGAATAGTAACATATTAGAATGTCTTCATAAATAATAAATAGTATGATGGGAGTGGGAGCTTGGGTTTTGAAATTTTATAATTTAAAATAGTAATGTCATGCTTTATTAAATAGTCATATGTACACTGTATGCATTAAGTATACACTGAGCAAATAAGAATGCCATGACACCTTTTCATAAATTTGATACAGAATTAACTTTCTAGCTATACATTAAATATTTAACTATTTTTTCCATCTTAAGAGTTGGAAGAAAAATGGAAGGTGATTTTAATGGTCTAGAATCAATTGTAATAAAAGGTGCTTAAGCAGCTTCTTTTTCTTCATTTTTCCCTTCCTTTAGCAAACAGAGGCTTTGAGAATTTCCTCATGCACACCTGATTCCTCTTAGAAGCACTGTAAAAGCTGTTTTAATGCATGTTTGTTAATCATTGTGGTTTTTACCCACTACAAAGAATTTATAAAATAGACTATTATTATGTAATAATACATTTAACCATTAAGTAGCAATAGATATTTCTTTTCATGTAGGAAATATTAAAAAGTAGCAAAAAGTCATCCATACCTCCCAAAGATAGCCTAAGTAAACATTTTGGTTTCTGTCTTGCCAATCTTGCAGTTAACTGTTAGAGATAAGTCTTGAATCAACTTTTTCCTTCTCTTCTTCAGAATTCCTTTTTTTTTTTTTCTTTTTCAGAACAACAGTCCTAGCTGATTGCTTCCTTGAGGGCTATATTTGATCTAACAATGATGCTATTAAGACTACACTAGATAGTATACTTAGAGTTAGAAGTCATACTTCATTGAACAGCAGTGTAAACAGTTACCAAATAATATTAACTGCTGAATAAAAAGGAGCTTTAAAAATTGATAGAATTAGCCAGGTGGGGTGGCTCAAGCCTATAATCCCGGCACTTTGGAAGGCCGAGGCAGGTGGATCACGAGGTCAAGAGATCGAGACCATTCTGGTCAACGTGGTGAAACCCTGTCTCTACTAAAAATACAAAAAATTAACTGGGCATGGTGGCGCGTGCCTGTAATCCCAGCTACTCAGGAGGCTGAGGCAGGAGAATTGCCTGAACCCAGGAGGTGGAGGTTGCGGTTGAGCCGAGATCGTGCCATTGCATTCCAGCCTGGGTAACGAGCGAAACTCCACCTCAAACAAAAACAAAAACAAAAACAAAAACAATTCATAGAATTAGGCTGAGCATAGTGGCTCACGCCTGTAATCCCAGCACTTTGGGAGGCTGAGGCAGGTGGATCATGAGGTCAGGAGATCGAGACCATCCTGGCCAACATGGTGAAAACCCGTCTTTACTAAAAATAGAAAAATTGGCTGGGCGTGGTGGCATGCACCTGTAGTCCCAACTACCCAGGAGGCTGAGGCAGAAGAATCACTTGAACCCAGGAGGTGGAGGTTGCAGTGAGCTGAGATTGCACCACTGCACCGCAGCCTGGCAATAGAGCGAGACTCCATCTCAAAAAAAAAAAAAAAAAAAAAAAAAAAATTAGCCTGGCGTGATGTCAAGTGCCTGTATTCCCAGCTACTCGGGAGGCTGAGGCAGGAGGATTGCTTGAACCCCGGAGGCAGGGGTTGCAGTGAGCCGAGATCATGCCACTGCACTCCAGCCTGGGTGACAGAGTGAGACACTGTCTGAAAAAAAAAAAAAAACATTCTTAGAATTAATAGGAAAATCTGGATGCAGAACTGTGATTGAAATCAGTAATTTGGTGGAGAGCAGAAAACAAAGGAATAAAAGGCAATGAGAATTGAAGTCTGAGGTACTAGAATCACAGAACTCAGGAGCAGTAAGGGAGCTGGAATGGCAGTCTGGATTCTTATGTACCTCCCCAGTTTATGGGCTAGGGAATTGAGCCTTCAGCAGTGAAGTGACTTACCCAAGATTATATAGTCAGCTAGTGTAAAAGCCAGGGCTAGGAGAGTCCACGGTTCCTGACTTACAGTTTAATCTTTGTTTCCTCTACAAGAAGGAGCAAGAACTGGGATTGACATTATAGTAAATGTATTCTACAAATATTAACCTTATATGAAGTTTGTGGCACCTAGATTCTCTTTAACAATAGTTGGGTCTCTGTGGAAAAGTAAAGAAAGTATAGTAAACTTTCCGTCAAATGCCCAAATTCATATTCTGACCGATTCCTTTTTGGTATCATTACTTTTTCTTTGTGATTTCATCATTCTGAATATTAGAATAACTGATAATTATTGAAATGATATGATATATATTAAATATTAGTTTGGAAATACAATCTCACAGTAGGAAAGAACAAGATAGAAGTTATTGTTATAAAACCTAAAAATTGCACCACAGACACAAAAGCTACTGAAGAAAGTATTACAGATCACAAAAGACAGTAAAGTGAATTATGAGCTGGCATGGTATCACTGGGTCAGGAGAGATGACAAAGCTATGGCCAATACATCCCTTCAGTAGTGGCCATGTGAAGCCAATTTTGGAGTGAGGAAAATGCTTTTTAATATTTCTGTGTTTAATCCAAAGAATGCCTGAGTATTTGTAATGAAGCAAAGATCTTGGACCAATTTAAGAAGGTGTTAGATCAAGGTCAGTAAATACATGGCACCCTTGTACGTCATCACTGCACCCACCATACTCCCTGCCCCCCAGCCCTACCTTTACTCAAGACAGACATGGATAATAACAACTCATTTTACACTGAACCTGGACTTTAAGATCCTTCTTAATGGAGCAGATTTTCGCCAGCTGCTATAAATTATTGGCAAGAGTGATAAACTTTGTTTTCCAGGCTGGCATTAGATATTTTCTGGGTATTTTTCTTTCTAAAGTAGACTAATGTAAAAGTTGGTAAGTCAGTCAGTAACCATACAAGAAGAGCTAACTACTCGATTGCTAGTAAGAAAGGTTTTTTTCTCTATGGCACAGTTTTATCTAATTGGATGCTAGTATGTAATTTTACTAATATAGAAATATAAGATACTACTTTGTGGGTTTTTTTGTTTGTTTGTTTTTGTTTTTGAGACAGAGTCTTGGTCTGTCTCCCAGGCTGGAGTGCAGTGGTGCAGTCGGCTCACTGCAACCTTTGCCTCCTGAGCTCAAGGTATTCTCCTACCTCAGCCTCCCAGGTAGCTGGGACTACAGGCACACACCACCATGCCCAGCTAATTTTTTGTATTTTTATTAGAGGTAGTGTTTTACTATGCTGGCCAGGCTGGTCTCGAACTCCTGACTTCAGGTGACCTACCTGCCTTGGCCTCCAAAGTGCTAGGATTACAGACATAAGCACCGTGTCCAGCCACAAGGTACTACTTTGCATGCATACCACTTTATTCCAGAATCACATTTGTAATGCCCTAGTTTTCTGGAAATCCCTAGGAGTTTTAGAAAATGGTAGAATTGTTAAGAATTTATTTTTAAGTCTAGCCTGTATATAATTGAATGTTGGATAATTGCATGTGGAAATTGTATATAATGAATATGTGAAATCATGTTCTATCATCTCAGCTTCTTGAATGTTGTGATGTTTCAGCCATTCATTCAATAAAAAAATATGGGAGGGCAACTTATAACTTAGCCAAGCCAGTTGTACTAGGTAGTGATTTTTTCCCCCAAAGGTTAAGGAGACTATTTTTTATTAAAAAATATACAGCATATATAGTCATATTTCTCAAAGAGAAGGCAGTATTGGGGGTATAAGAACCATTTTCCAAGTAGAGATGCCCATGCTTTCGTCCCAGAGGACAGACATATCAGACTCTTGGAAGAGGGGTCCCAGGCCAATAAATAGAATTTGAAAAAGCTCCTAGATGATTTTGAATCTACCTTGCCCTCAAGGACTGCTGAGATCGGGGAACTTTAAGAATTTAGATTCTAAAATTGAGTTTGTTTTCCAGGCAGAATTCTCAAGAGAGAATTACTGTGGAAAGCTACTATAGACCATTTAATCCATTCATTGTGATAAAATGGCAGACATTCTTAGTTTGATATAGGTGTATGTTTTACATAAATCTTGGCATTTCAGAAGTTTTAAATACCTTTTAATTATTGAGTAGCCTTTTTAGAGAGTTGTTTTTTATTTAAATCATTGGCTTAGCTTAATTAAATGGTCCCATATTTCTGAATCAGATGGCTGTTTTGATATTTAATAATCTGGCTCTTTCAAGTTATTATTACCTGAAATATAGAATTATATGTTACCAAGTTGTATATATATGTGCCATGTATATTTCAGGTGACATGCACATGTGTTGTGTATGATCAGATCTTTAGAAGGTGGGAATGATTGAATGCATTATAAGCTATTTCTGTAATCTCTGTTGTTTATAGCTATAATCATGTTCATTGTGGAAATTTGAAAAAATGTGAAAAAGATAAAGCAGAAATTTGAAATCAGTTATTATACTATCACCCAAAAATAATAGCTATTGTGTTCCTTAGTTTCTTCCTGGTTCAGTCTTTGGAGGTTCTATGCTTCCAGGAGTTATTTATTTCTTCTAGGTTTTTTAGACTGTGTGCATAGAAGTATTCATAGTAGTCTCTCAGGCTTTTTTTTGTGTGTATATTACTCTGGGGTCGGTGGTAATGCCACCTTTGTCATTTCTTGTTGTGTTTATTTGGATCTTCTCCCTTTTTTCCAGTTAGTGTTCTATCTTATTTAATCTTCAAGTAACCAACTCCTCGATTTGTTGATCTTTTGCATGGTTTTTCACATCTCAGTTTCCCTCAGTTCAGCTCTAATTTTGGTTACTTTTTGTCTTCTGCTGGCTTTGGGGTTATTTTACTTTTATTTTTCTAATTCTTGTAGGTGTAATGTTAAGTTGTTAATCTGAGATCTTTCGGACTTTTTGATATGGTTATTTAGTGGTATAAACTTCCCTCTTTATAAACTTCCCCCTTAACTGTGTCCCAGGGATTTTTGGTATGTTATATCTTTGTTCTCATTAGTTTCAAAGCATTTCTTGATTTCTGCCTTAATTTTATTGTTTACCCAAAGGTAATTCAGGAGTAGGTTGTTCAATTTACATGTAATTGTATGGTTTTGAGTGATTTTCTGAGTATTAATTTCTATTTTTATTGTGCTATGGTCCAATAATATGGTGTAATTTCAGGATTTAGCTGAAGATTGTTTTATGGCTGATTGTGTGGTTTATTTTAAAGGATATGCCATGTGCAGATGAGAAGAATGTATATTCTGTTGTTTTTGAGTGGAGAGTTCTGTAGATGTCTGTTAGGTCTATTTGATCAAGCATCAAGTTCAAGTCTTGAAAAATCTTTTTTTCTGTCTTGATTATCTGCCTAATATTGTCAGTGGGATGTTGAAGTCCTACACTGTTATCATGTGGAAATCTAAGTCTCTGTAGATCTTTAAGAACTTGTTTTGTCAGTCTGAGTGCTCCTGTGCTGAGTGCATATATGTTTAGGATAGTTGTATCTTGTTGAATTGATCCCTCTACTATTATGTAATGTCCCACCTTTGTCTTTTTTGATCTTTGTTGGTTTATAGTCTGTTTTGTCTGAAATTAGGATAGAAACCCCTTCTTGATTCTTTTTTTTTTTTTTTTTTTTTTTTTTTCTGTTTCCCATTTGCTTGGTAGATTTTTCTCTATCCTTTACTTTGAGCCTCTGGGTATCACTGTATGTGAGATGGATCTCTTGAAGACAGTGTACCAATGGGTCTTACTTCCTTATCCACCTTGCCACGCTGTGCCTTTTAATTGGGGCATTTAACCCATTTACATTCAAGGTTAATATTGATATGTGTGGATTTTATCCTGTCATTGTACTGTTAGCTGGTTATTATGTAGACTTGTTTGCATCATTCTTTTATAGTGTCAGTGATTTATGTACTTTTGTTTTTGTAGTATGTACTTCTGTGTGTTTTTTAGTTGCTAGGAATGGTCTTCTTTCCTTTCCATGTTTAGCACTCCTTTAAGGACCTCTGGTAAGGTAGGTCTGGTGGTAACAAATTCCCTTAGCATTTTCCTATTTAAAAAGGATCTTATTTCTCCTTTGCTTATGAAACTTAGTTTGGCTGGATGCAAAATTCTTGGTTGGAAATTGTTCTCTTTAAGAATGCTGAATATAGGTCCCTAATCTCTTCTGCATTGTAGGATTTCTGCTAAAAGGTCTGCTTTTAGCCTGAAGAGGTTCCCTTTATAAGTGACCTGCCTCTCCTCTCTCTAGCTGCTTTTAACAATTTTTTTTTTTTTTTTTTTTTTGAGACAGAGTTTCGCTCTTGTTACCCAGGCTGGAGTGCAATGGCGCAATCTCGGCTCACTACAACCTCCGCCTCCTGGGTTCAGGCAATTCTCCTGCCTCAGCCTCCTGAGTAGCTGGGATTACAGGCACGCGCCATCATCCCAGCTAAGCTTTTAACATTTTAAAAATTTCATTCTGACCTTGGAGAATCTGAGGACTGTGTGTCTTCGAGATGGTATTCTTATGTAGTATCTTGCTGGGATTCTCTGCATTTCCTGAATTTGAATGTTGGTCTCTTTAGTGAGGCTGGGGAAATTTTCATGGACAATATCCTGAAATAGGTTTTCCAAGTTGCTTACTTCCCCTCTTTCAGGAATGCCAGTTAGTCATAGATTTAGTCTCTTTACATAACCCTACATTTCTCAGAGGTTTTGTTCATTCTTTCTTATTCTCTTTTTTTTTTTTTTGTGGTTTTTGTCTGACTGAGTTCAGCAAACCAGTCGTCAAGCTCTGAGAGTCTTGCCTCAGCTTGGTCTGTTCTGCTGTTAGTACTTGCAATTGCATTATGAAATTCTTTTAATGTTTTTTTTTTTTTTTTGGCTCTATCAGATCAGTTTGGATCTTTCTTATAAAGACCACTTCATCGATCAGCTCCTGCATCATTTTATAGTATTCCTTAGATTTCTTAGATGAGGTTTCAGCTTTCTCCTGAACCTTGGTGATCTTCATTTGTAGCCATATTCCAAATTCTATTTCTGTGATTTCAGCCTGGTTGGAGGATCCCTGCTGGGGAAGTAGTGTATTTAGAAGAAAGAAAACACTCTGGCATTTTGAGTTGCTGAAGTTCACGCACTGGTTCTTTCTCATCTGTGTGTGCTGATGTTCCTTTAACTGTTGGTATAATTCGAGTACAGTCAGTTGACTTCTTTTCTGGATGTTTTCGGAAGGCCAAGGCTTTGTCCCTTGGCCTTTTATTTGTGCAGGGTCTTTGTCACTGAGTTCTTGTCCTTGGTTTCACAGTGGGGTATTTTAGCAAAGTATTTTTGGTGTTGAAGTTTAAGCCGTGATCCAGTAGATGGTGCTTAAGGGTAATGGCTCTTACTCTACTGCATGGCCCCTCTGTGTCTCCTCACCATTATAGCTGTGCCTCCTCTTTATACCCTGAAAATGTGGGGTCCTCTCCCACTTAAGTGCTGGCTATGCATCTGGCCTTGGCACTCCCAGGCTGTACACTGCTGCCCTTGGATGAGCTCAGGCTTTATGTTCCTTTTCCAGCTTGGAGGCAGCCGGGGAAAAGGGACCTTGGCAGTGGCTGTGGCAGACAGCCTTTCACTTGCCTCTTGGAGTTCCGCCCAGAGAAATGCAGACCCTCTACCAATCAGTGTGATTGGCTAGGGTGGGGGCAGAGGGGAGGTGGTGGCAGTATAGTAGGCTCAAGCCAGGGAATCCTGCCTGGTGACAGCAGTGGAGAAAGAGGACTTTGAGGGGAGGCAGTCTGGCCTCTTCTCCTTAGGGCGGCTGTGGCTTGCTAAACGTATAGGTAAAGCACTCAGGGTCTTTGCTCCTTCCCTAGTCCGAGGGCAGCAAGGGCAGTACAGCTGAAGTGGGAGAGGGGCTTTCAGTTGTCTCTTCACCTGAGAGAAATGCAGGGTCACTGCTACCGAGAATGTTCAGCCAAGGACTGGGGAGGCTGCGCTGCTGGCTCGAACTTGGGGCTCTGTTTGCTGGAAAATCCAGGGGTTGAGGGTCCATAGTGAGAAGCAGCTGAGCTCCTCTGTACAATGACTGTCATGCTCTAAGTGCGAGTAAAGCTCTTAGGCTCTTTGTTTCTTCTCCAGTCCAAGAGCAGCAGGGGCAGAACCACTGCTCTTGGTTGCCTCTGGGAGCCCCTCCCCAGGGAAACAGAGAGTCACTAGCAGTGGGAATGCCCAGCTGCAGGTAGGATGGTTATTCTATGGTCCCGAGTGTAGGTTTGCCTGGTGAAGAGTGGGGAGTGGGGTCTCACAGAGAAGAGAGGCTGGTCTCCTCTCCTCGTGGTGGCTGTGGTATGCTGGAGTTGCAATCAGGCCCTCTGTTTGTTCCTCAGCTTGAGGGTAGCAAGGGCAGTACCACTGCGTCTACAATAATAGAGGGGCTGTGATTCTGGGATTTTCCCCTCAGAGAAATGCAGAGCCACCACCCACTGAAGTGTTCGGGTAGGGGCAGGGTGGATGTGCTGGGAGCCCAGGTTGAGAGGCACCCTGCTCCTACCCAGAGGTGAACACCCATGTGGAAAACAGTCTGGCCCTTTTTTCATAAGGCTGCTGCGCCTTGCCAGGGTCCCTGTCAGTTCCCAGCCACTAAGCTGCCTTCTGAGCCTGAGGGTAACAGGAAAGAGGACTGCTGAGCAGCAAAAATGGCAGCCTGTCTGCTCCCTCTGGGAGATCCATCCCAGGGAGGTGCAAAGCTGCTGCCAGCCTGAGTGTTTGTTCATTAGGACAATGTTGCTCCAGCGATTTGACAGACTGGCAGGTAACTATCATGCCAAAAGTTTGGCTTGACTTACTCCATCCATATTTTATAAAACTTTATGGCTGTATAATGTTCTTTCAAGTTAGTCTGCCATATTTTTTCCTTTATCTTCTGTTTTTCTAGATACGTTAAAACATTCACATTTTCTTTATCATGGTTAGGATTTTAGAAGACAGTGTTTTTATATGTCATAGCTTTTTTTCTTCTGCCTTTTTTGAATTATTTACATTGAATCAATTTCTAGGAATGGAATCTATCAGTTAAAAAGAGGGAGTATTTTTTACAGTTTATGGTATTGATTGCCAAATGACTTTTCAAAAGGTTTTACACTGTTCAAGTGCTCCTCTCTCCTCAAATCTGTCTACTCATTGGCCATCAGAACTTATTCATTCAGTCAGGGTTAGGAGGTGAAATAAGAGACTGAAATTTAAATCCCTCAGTCTTGTTACTTGGTTAGTGTCTTTTGTCATATTTTCAGCAGAGCAAGATGTTAACACTAGCATTTCAAAAGGTATTTTAAAAATTCAGTGATTTATTGATTTGAATTAACTGCAGGGTATTGGTGGAAGTAAAACTTAAATAATCATGAATATAAGCTTGAAAAGAAATTACTTTTCAGGAATTGGATTTTAAAATAAACTTTTGAAACCTTTGGATGTTAGTATAGTCTTCCCCCTACTCTCTGCCCTACTCATCTTAGGAAATTTTATTCTCAGTCCGTTGGTTCTACCATTGCATAAAATACTTTGACTCTTTTTTTTTTTTTCTTTTTGCCTTTTTTTTTTTAATACCCAAAATGTGACAAATTTTGTCCTTTGATGTTTGGACTCATTTTGAAAATAAGCAAAAATCATTCAAAACAAAGTCTAAAATAAAATGGTGATAAACTGCATAATATTATTCTGGGCTTTAAAGAAAAAGCCAAATGTGATTTGTAAAATAATAAGGCAAGGTTAGTAAATAAATACCATATAGAAATGCGGTGATAGAGAACAATAAAGGGAAGTACTCCTAAACTAGGTTTCAGAATACTTCCAAAATGCAGGATTTGACTCTTTTTTTTTTTTCCCTTCGATGGCAGCAATTGTGCACATCCAGACCAAAGGGACCACTTTGAAGAACCACTCATATGCATGTAAAAAAGTTCTATTTTTGTTACAGACTCATAATTTTATAGTCTTTGTGTATAGAAGCAAAGAAAATAATATATGATCATATAATTTATTGCATTTAGATATCTTTTAGACATTTTTAACCACATAACATCTTCAGTTAGTCGTGTTTTCAAATGATTTGAAATATCCTATTTGCTGAGTCGTTCAAAATGTATGACGTTATTCTGTTGTCTTAGATTTCTCCAAGAATGCGCTCTTGATGGTTCCTCACAGTAAAAGGCTTAGCAAGGATTCTCCACCAAGGCATTTTTGCCCCCTAGGAGACATTTGGCAGTGTCTGCATATTTTTTTTATTTCCACAACATTATTGGGGGGTAGGGGTGGGGGACATGTGACAAGGGGAGAATGCCACTGATATCTAGTGAATAGAAGCAAGAGATGATATACATCTTGCAATGCACAAAACAACTCCCCGGCCCCCTGCCCAAATGAAGAATTATCTCATCTAAAATATCAGTTGTGCTGAGGTTGAGAAACTATCTTAGCGTAAGATCTTCGGTTCTGAAACAGAGCTGTATTCAGTTTCCCACTTACCTTTGGCAAGATGTTTTTCAGTTTCCCACTTACCTTTGGCAAGATGTTTAACCTCATTCAGGCCTCAGTTTCCTTATCTGGAAAATAAAGATAGTAATATCTACTTTATATATTTACAGTTGACACAGTTTCTGAGACCAGTTAACCCATATTCTTATTGTTATCACCACTGCTAATATCAAGCACATCAAAAATTACTAATATTATAAAGTTTGATGGATACTTAAAAGCATCTATAGTTTTTGGATTTCTCTGCTAATTTTGCTCATTTAAGAATTCACATATCCTTTGTGAAATAGCTGTGTTGTTGTTAAGTATGACTAGAAGTTTTTGTTTTCCACATATTTTCTATTTACATGGTTCAGACTATTTATACTTGTATTATCAAAATAATAATGGTTTAAATGCTGTGAAAAATTTGTAGAATGATTGGACATATTTGGAGGACCCTGAATCTTTGGAATAAGGATTGTTAGTAAGCTTATGTGATCTTGTCTGTGATCATGGTAATTATGGTATTTTTCTTTTTATTTCTAATGGCCCCCTGATGATTTTATTGACATACTTTAGGGAGCATGAACAGTACTTGCACCATGCCTTCATTAAAGATGTTTAATATGCAATAAAAAAATTGTGAAAAACTGGCTAATGGGGGAAAAGAAAAAGTAGAAGGAAGCAAAGACAGAGGAATAGAGGACATCATGATGAATGCCCTTGAGGAGTTTACAGTCTAGTTGATAGGATACTTAAGTAATATTCAAAGATTTACAGACCTCAATGTGTGGCAAATTTCATGTGTTAATATAAGGAAGGAAGTATTAATAATTGAGCAAGGTTAGGAAAAGGACAAATCAGGGACAGCCATTTTCTTTCATTGAATCTACCCCTTACATATAAACATAGGACTACCAACAGTTTTAAGACTTAGAAAATACCCGGTCGTATTTATTTTATTTGAGTTTTGCAGTGGTCATAAAAGGTAAATGAACAGTTATGTAATGTGCCTCCCAAATGCATGTAGGTAATATATGTAATGTCAAATTATAGATTTAAAAATGTATTGGTAAAAATGCATTGGGGAATGTCAATGTAGAATTTGAAGGGTTCTGTCTTCAGCACTATCTTGGCCAGTGCAGATAAATGTTATTTGGAGACCTTAAAGAGGATTAGGGGGATTCACCAGAGAACCACATTTTGAGTAAAATATTCTAGAGAGACATTACATTCCTGTACTTCTAAGATTCTGTCTGTACTCTGTAAATCATGTTTTACTCACCAAGCCTGTTTCTTTGCCATGAACATCACATCTCTTTCACAAGGAAGCAAAGTACCCCCTAGCATGTAATTTTGTTTCTTTTAACTTTTCTGACCTGAAGAAATGTAGAGTTTCAATGGGGAGACAAAGACCAGCCAATCAACAGAAAGCTGGTACTAAAATATGAGTAATAAGAATACATTGATAATTTTTTTCTTTAGAGCCTGTTTGATAATGTTTTCAATAAAGCATTTCTATGGATTAATTTGTAAATAATTAATTTCTAAATGCATTAACTGCTTATTCCATGGCAGTTTATAGAATTATTTGAAATGTCATTGGTTAGAGACCTTAGACAACATTCTCTTTATATGGTCCATGCTTCCTGCCCTTAAATTTTTTTCTAAAATCTTCCTGTTATTTTTCTAAATCTAGAGTATGAACCCCTTGAGGAACAGCAGCTGAGTTTAAACAGTACCTAGTGAAAGACTGAAACAATCTCCAAATAATACCTTTTAGAAGAACGACCTTAACTGTTGTGATGAGAAATCAGACCAAGTCATGGGAGAGATCTGAGATTAAATCATTTATCACCTAAAAGATTGTCAGTGTTTTTGATTATAGCCATCTTAGTAGGTTGGAGATAGTATCTCACTGTGGTTTTGATTTTCATTTTCCTAATAACTAAATGATGCTGAGCATCTTTTCATGTGCTTATTGGGCAGTGTCACTTCCAATTTAAAATGTGTAATTGAGTAATGATTTTGCTTGTGATTTTTAGGAGAAAGGCTTATAAGTTTATAGTACTGTAACATTAATGAGAATTAAAGGTTGACCATTTTTATCAGTTTATTAGATTTATAAGAATTATAGATAATTGGGAAGACTCACCAGCACTTAGTAGAAATTGAATCTGTTCAATTTATAATTGCAGTTTGAAATCTAAATTAAGCCAGTGGTAAGTGATCATTTTGACAGATTTGTAAGTTAAGTAAACACTTAAAGCTAACTTTAAAACCTGGGACAAATTTTTTGAACTTGTAGTTTGATAAATCAGATATTAATTAAAAAATAAAATTTTTAGATACTATTTTTTGTGCACAAAAACTACTCCTGGCACAAAAGCCACCTCCAAGGGCTCCAAAAGTAGCTCACATCTTCAACCTTCTAGCAAATGGCTTAATTTTTATCATATAATTATTTATATTAGGCCAGCTCTAACATGCCTTTTCCTTTGCAGTAGATCTTTCAAGTTTTATCTTCTGTTCTCTTTTCAGGCTTTCTAGTTATAAGAACTGAACAATAGAACTAAGTATTTTAAAATGCTACTATGAAGAAAAACTTAAAATTCTTCTTTTTTTAAAAAAAAAAAAAGACCAAGGTCTTATTCTGCCACCCAAGATACAATGCAATGGCATAGTCATCGCTCATTGTAGCCTCAAACTTCTAAGTTCCAGTGATCCTCTTACCTCAGCCTCCTGAGTAATTGGGACTATTGATGCATGCCACCACATGGTGCTTTTTTTTTTTTTTTTTTTTTTAGGTGAGGCCTTGCTATGTTGCCCAGGCTGGTCTTGAACTCCTGGCCTCAAGTGATCCTCCTGCCTCAGCCTCCCTAGTAGCTGGGATTACAGACATGAGCTGCCACTTCTCCTTAGGGTTGCTGTGAGAATTAAATAAGTCAATATATAAACACCTAAAAGAGGATCTGGCAAGAGTTATATGGATTAGCAATTATTAATAGTGTTATTACTATTAATGTAACTTACAATATTAATACACAAATAATGTTACTGTTGCTAATTAGTAATATAATTAATGTTAGTAACTAATAATGTTACTAACATTATTAATATTACTAGATCCTTACCAGAGAATCGAGTTATATGTATTAGCAGTTATTAATAGTGTTACAACTTTGCACTGCATATTAGATATATGTTATTCATATTATTAGATTAAATTCTGAGGAGTTCCCTAGGATACTTGCTGCCATATGCAGCCCATTTTTTCCCCTTTGGAAGATGTAATCCAGGTTGCAAACAATGGATTTACAAGTTAAGCCTTTGGGACATAAAAGTTTATAAATCGGCATTGGTTAGGCACCAGATTATTCAGTGTTTGCTAGATTAAAGCCATTGGTAGTAGAGTTATTCATTGAAGGCGTTAGTTCTTACCACCTGAAAGTTTATGTATGAATATATGTGATCAAAATCACTAACCACCTTCATTAGCGAATAGCCTGAGTACTTGAATTTGAAAACAATGTTTGCTATCTTATTTAAGAGTGTCAAGATAAGAATGTTTTGGCTATAATTCATAATAATTGTAAATCACTTTGAGTAGAATTCTGCCTTTGTTATTTTATAGTATTGATGCATGCATTTAATTTTTTCATGTACCTGCTGCAAGAAAATGTAATCAAATACATAGCTAATTTCATGATCTCAGAAGCACATATTGAAGTGTACTTGCCAATTTCTGTTGCTTTTGCAGGTCTTGAATATTGAAGCATTTGTATGGTAGGTGCCTGATAAATACATTCTGCATGGATAAGTTTATGCACAAGATTAACTAGAGCAAGATACATTGGCGAAAGAGCACTCAGTGCCCAGGAGCACTCATTAGTAGATTACTTACCTAGTGATAAGAGTCTAAATGAATATGCTGACAGGTGAATGGAAGAAAAAAAGAAAGGATAAACCTGGGCAAGACCAATCTGGGCAGAAGAAAAATTAATAAAACCTAGTGACTGTGTAGCTATATAAAAATATTTGTGATTTAAAATCATATCTGCTACCAGCCATGTTCTTTATATCTTCTTCTTACTTCTAGAATCATTATTATTCTCTAAATTCAATTAACCTATACCTGGGTACTTAGTTTTCACCTAACAAACATAACTACAGCAGACCAGAAAAGGTCAGCATGCATATAAGGTAGGGGTGTGTGTGTGAGTGTGTGTGTGTGTGTGTGTGTGTGTGTGTGTGTGTATATGTGCATGTAATGTTAGTAAAGATTCTCTCTTAATAATGTTGAATTGCTATTGAAGAAAACTGAGAAAATAATAATTTTACTGTATTTTCTAAGAGATCAGCTTTTATGGCATATTCGTACTTTGTAAAACTTAAGGACAATATCTTCAGTATTGTTAAGTGTTCAAACATTAACATCTTTACTACTCTGAAAATAAAAGAAAATCTATTAAGCCAGGTACAGTGGCTCACACTTGTAATCCCAGCACTTTGGGAGGCTGAATCGGGTGGATCTCTTTAGGTCGGGAATTCAAGACCAGCCTGGCCAACATGGTGAAGCCTTATCACTACTAAAAATATAAAAAATTAACTAGGCGTGGTGTCACACATCTGTGATCCCAGCTACTTGGGAGGCTGAGGCAGGAAAATCTCTTGAACCTGGGATGTGGAGGTTGCAGTGAGCTGAGATTGTGCCACTGCACTCTAACCTGGGCAGCAGTGCAAGACTGTCTCAAAAACAAAACAAAACAAAACAAAACAAAAAAAAAGGAGGGGGGAAAGAAATATCTAATAGAAGAAATTAAAGGAAATGAAAGCTACAGTAACACTGTCATTCTTGTAATGAGAGGTCCAAAGACTAATTTAAATCTTTTCCAGACTTGGTATCTGTTTTGTGGTGTTACTCTGCATTATCATTGATCTGTGGTAGCAACTTCTGGAATCTCTCACATATTCTAGAGGATTGTAGAAGTAGATAATTGTAAGTAATAGATGTGAGCATAGGCTGTATCATTGATTAAAAAGAGAACATTTTAGTAATCTGTAAAGAGTAAGACATTTCATTTGGTGTATTAAAATAATAAAAAAAGAAGAAAGAGCCGGGCGCGGTGGCTCAAGCCTGTAATCCCAGCACTTTGGGAGGCTGAGGCGGGTGGATCACGAGGTCAAGAGATCGAGACCATCCTGGTCAACATGGTGAAACCCCGTCTCTACTAAAGATACAAAAAAATTAGCTGGGCATGGTGGCACGTGCCTGTAATCCCAGCTACTCAGCAGGCTGAGGCAGGAGAATTGCTTGAACCCAGGAGGCGGAGGTTGCAGTGAGCCGAGATCGCGCCATTGCTCTCCAGCCTGGGTAACAAGAGCGAAACTCCATCTCAAAAAAAAAAAAAAAAAAAAAAGAAGAAAGAAAGATAGATAGATAGATAGATAGAATGATAGATAGAACATTGCTAGGAAATAGTTCAAGTCAGAAGGTTGCCATACCTATACCAATTTATTTAGAATTCTGTCTTCTCATTTCCTTATAACCTTAGACAATTCTTTAAAAACTCTGAACCTGATTCTAAATTTGCAAAAAATGTAATGTGATCTTTTCTAGCTCAGTGCCAGGGATCCGTTAGTTCTTGAATTTTCTTTAACAATGATGCATTCTGCTGTTTTCATGCCCATGGCTGTGGATAATTGTCTAATCTGCACATACCAATCTTTCCTATTTATGAATATTATTTCTACTGTCTGTTAGTCGTTGACTTGTCCACAGGAGTTTTTCTGTTCTTTTCCTTAGCTGTTTCTTTTTAAAATTTTTTATTTCAATTTTAATTTGCACTTTACTGTTCTGTAGTTCTCTTATTTCCCCTCTTTGGAGCCATCTGCTGCCATTTGTTTTGCTTTCTGTATTGTAATATGAAGTGTTTTGATGCTGCTAGATTTACATTCACTAACAAGAGTTTATGAGCATTCTGGTTTTTTTTTTTTTAAAAAAAGCATAAATACTATGATGCCTTCCCCTTTAATAAATAGCACTTAATATTATGTTAATTAGCATTCTTAGCTCAGAAAGTATGCATAGATGCAGAATTTTGTGCTATATTTTATATAGTGACAGCAGTGCATTTGTCACTTTTGCTTGTCTTTTTCCCTACTTATGCAAAGCTGTCCTGCTGAATAATTTGTCATACCAATTCTAAGTAAATTGATAAATTATGTATTAGGATTTTAAAATTTAATTAATAACTATTAATAAAACACCATTGTATTCAAGTAAGAATTCATGAGTATTCCAGAGACATCAATTTATAAATAAGAACCTCGATATTAAGAGCACGTGAGATCATGGCTCTCTGGGGCACCACTAAGTGACAGTATCACTAGTCACAGGTTGATGCAAATTGTCTGTGCAAGCTGAATAGGACTGCAAAGCAGAGGCAGTGTGAAACAATCGTTTTCTTCATAGATAGACAGAGTGTATTCTTTTTAAACAGGAGAGCTTGCTATCACTTTTGAATAATGAGTTGACTGACAACATACTATAAATAATAGGATGATTTTTAAAAAACTTTTTTTTTTCTTTTTTTCCTCTTCAGGGCAACTGGTTTTTATTATCACTGTGGTGTGTTTCAGAGCTTGTATTCCAAAATAGTTGTGGAAAATAGTGAGCCTTTTATCACTTAACTGTGTAGAATGGTAAAAAATATTAGAAAACATTTTTTCTTGGTGACTGTTGGTAGACCTACTTCCTGGTTATGCATGAAGTGTCCAGTTACAGGTATATCTTTGACATTTTTAGTAATGTTGGCTATAGTTTGGCATACATACTCTCATACATTATTCATTCATCCTTTCAAAGTATTAAATACCTACTTTTTTCAAGCACTGTTACTGAGATTAACTATATGAATTAACTTAAAATGAATTATTTTTCCTTTTTTTATTTAAAAGCAGGATTTAATTGAGAAACAAAACACAACCAAAGGAACCTCATCTCCACAATTGTCCTGTAGCCACATACACATAATAAATGTGCCTGGTGCAAGAGAAATAAGACCAATTTAAGTTTTAAGATTAATGTTCTGCCTTCAAGGACTATGATTTAATTAGAGAGTTGGTAAGATATGGACATAAATAGTATGTTGCTATAGTAACTGATGTGATATATGTGATTATATACTTTATAATTTATTGTCTAAATTGAGGTACTTTTGAGAGTGAAAGGGGGTACTCTTCATGGTAATAGTGAGACAACAAACATGAATCAGAATTGTCCTAGGCAAGCATGGACCCAATGGTGACAGTGATCAGATATGCCAGTGATTGGATGGAAACTGAGGAAAGAATGAGTAGTGTAGGTTTGAGTGATCACTCAGGCTTCAAAGGTGACGTCAGAACTGAACAAGAACAATCAGAAAATCATTCTGGTGATTCTTGCCAGGATAGGATTTAAAATGAATATATTGCTTTGGCTGAAATAGAAATTTGGATAGGGAATTAGTAGTAGTTGGACTGAAGAGTTTGGATTTTAAATATGTGATTCTAAGAATTACTTAACCTTGGTGTCCCAGTTTACCATCTGTAAAATGAAGATAATACCTGTCTTATAGCGTCCTATGATGTTTAACTTGTGCCTCTGTAATACAAAGTAATGTGTAGCACTTATAAGTGATCGGTAAATGTTAGCTGTCTACAGAATTTTAAACTTTTGAGAATGTCTTTGAGAGTGCAGGATGGATTGAGCTGAGAAACTGGCAGAGAGAATTTGAAAGAATTAGTAATTGGGCAAGAGCAAGTGAGAAAAAAAGGGCAGGAGTAAATGATGACTGAGCTTTCAAGCCTAAAGGACTGGGATACCAGGAGAATTCAGCAGAAATGAATAAGTCAGGAAAGATATCTGTTGTTAAGAAATAAGTTCAGTTTTAAACATACCACTTTTGAGGGGACAGGAGGCTATTTATCCAATCAGAAAGGGACAGCTGGCAGTTGGAGAAATGAAATGGCACTTCATGGATAATTAGTTTGGGAATGTTCCAAATGGGTGGCAGTTGAAGCCATGGGAGTGAATGAGATTTCTCAATGGTGGAGCAGGGGCCAGGATAGAGACTGATGAGGGAACCTCAGAAAAGCCCATATTTGAAGTATAAAAGGAAGAAAACTCAACTAAAAGAGAGGATCAAAGGATTAAATAAGCAAGAATAGGCTTCCTGAAGGATGTTTTACCAAATGCTAGTTCTGTGACATGATAACAGGTAATATGGGAAATAAAATTGGTACTGTGATTAAATACTCATTGACTTCAAGAATTCTGTGCCCTTTTAATATGTTAATATGTTACGTGACACATCTCCAAGAAGGAAACATATGAAGTAGTGTTTTGTAGATTTATCTGACGTCAGAACCCCTTTCTCTAGCAAAATACCTCTCAGGGGTTGGTGTTCCAGAAAACACATTTTGGGAATTATGGGAACCTAATGAGGAAAGATGTTTAAGAAGTAAGGAGTTGAATTGTGTGGAATGTTGCAGAGACACTATGAGAAATGAGAAGGTTTTTGGTGTTTTCATTAGATGAGTCATAAGTGATTGTTAAGAGCACAGTTCAGTAACATGGCTTCAACAGACACAAGTTTAAAAGGAATGAAAGATAAAAAGTTAATGATAAAGAAATGAAGGCACTGGATTTATGTAATTTTACCTCTATTAATTCAAGTATAACATGTGACTGACAGGAATGAATTGGTCAGTATTAAATGTTTGTGTGTCCTATGTAGATTATTATATTCATAAATAACATTTTTTTTACTTAATGATTTTCATATATTTGTGAGAAACTTTAACAGTCATCTGGAACAGTACCTCTGAGAACCATTAGTTTCCCTTTTCATAGGGTAAAGTCATACATTAAAATTATCTTATTTTCTAGCCATGGCATCAAGCATTAGACCGTTTCTCCATGTTTTCTTAAAAGTATGGGGGGAAATGCACCTTTTAAAAATCTGTGTTTTAACAGTGTCCATCTTATGTGAATTTTATTCTAATATTAAAGTCCATCTCTGGATATATTCTGCTCTTTCATGCAACAATTATACAAATATTTAATTCATAGTTATGCTATAAAGGGGAGGAATCATTTTTACATTCCCTAACAATAAGAATACAGACCATAAATAATTATCTTAATTACAGCTATTTAACATTTTAAAAAGATAACAATGCTATGTCATACGACTTCTGGCTGACTTTCCATTACAAGTGAAATTTTGTTTCTACATCAATACATTGTGCCCAACAAATTTAAAATCGGCAAATAAACTTGAATTGTGTTGGCCCCACACTGCCTGCTGAGGTGGCTGAATGCCTTATAGCAAACCCAAAGTACTGTAAAGTTAGCAACTGTGTTTGATCATCTATTTGATCAAAGTACCTGCTATTTTCTAGTGCATCTAACCTAATACCTTTTTGTTTTTTTATTTTTTATTTTTTGAGACGGAGTTTCGCTCTCGTTACCCAGGCTGGAGTGCAATGGCGCGATCTCGGCTCACCGCAACCTCCGCCTCCTGGGTTCAGGCAATTCTCCTGCCTCAGCCTCCTGAGTAGCTCAGATTACAGGCATGTGCCACCATGCCCAGCTACTTTTTTGTATTTTTAGTAGAGACGGGGTTTCACCATGTTGACCAGGATGGTCTTGATCTCTTGACCTCCTGATCCACCCGCCTCGGCCCCCCAAAGTGCTGGGATTACAGGCTTGAGCCACCGCGCCCCGCCGTCCAGTACCTTTTTAACACACATTCATGGGTTCAGTCTTTTGAAGAATCACCTGAAAGCAGAACAATCTTGAACACACTAATATAAGTATAGCTCTGCTTCCCTTTTAGAGATTTTGGCATATGAAAGATTCTGAATTTTGCAATGAAGAAACTTACTTGAATTCAAATTTTCTCTATTTTTTTAATTGTGATAAAATACATATAACATAAAGTATACCATCTTAACCATTTTTAAATGGTTTCAGTGCATTTTAAAATACAATTCAGTGGTGGTGTACATTTATGATGTTTTGCTACCATCACCACCCTCAATCTCTAGAACACTTCATGTTGCAAAACTGAAACTCTATGCCCATTAAACAATAATTTCCACCAGGCATGGTGGCTTAAGCCTGTAATCCCAGCACTTTGGGAGGCCGAGGTGGGTGGATCACCTGAGTTGGTCAGGATCAGCCTGACCAACATGGTGAAATCCCTCCTCTACTAAAAATACAAAATTAGTTGGGCTTGGTGGTGTATAGCTGTATCCCAGCCACTTGGGAGGCTGAGGCAGAAGAATCACTTGAACCTGGGAGGTAGAGGTTGCAGTGAGCCGAAATTTCGTTGTTGCACTCTAGCCTGGGCAACAAAAGCGAGACTATCTCGGGGAGGGCGGGGGGGTGGGAAAACCAACACACAGACATGCACACACACACACACACACACACACACACACACACACAAATAATTCCTCATTAAGTCCCACGTCCATCCCCTGGCAGCTGCATTGCTTGAATTTTTAACCCATTTCCAAACTGATTTCATGGTAATTAAGAATTCTTTTTCTCTTCCCTAGAAATTCCATCGATCAGAGAAATGCAGGATTAGTTTTCAGTTAGTACGTAGCAGATTAATGAAGGAATATTTGTCTCAAAAGTTGTGTAAATCCTAAGAGAAAATAAGCTTTTCTGGAGAGGCTATTTGAATAACACAGAAATTGAATATTTAGAAAGAAATAGGAGGAGTTTTGAGAGCGTGTTTTGGGGCAGCATCAAACAAACTTTGCTGGAACAAGCCCTGACCTAGGAGGGAAGAAATCCAGGTTCTAGCTAGCCTCTGAGGGCCTCTCTGCCCTGGTCTTTTCCTTATCTATTAACTGGACGAATTCTGAGACTCCTACTTTTAAAAATTGTTCTGTGTTGAATGATTGAGGAATATTGTGAAAGGCATAGAATTTAAAGTAGTACTGAGAATTTGATAATAGCATGGAATAAGTAGGAGGGAGGGAATCTGGGAATTGACACAACAAAGGAGCAGACATCTGTGGGGGATGGGGGATATTGTGAAAGGCTCAAATAATGGCAAAGCCAAGACAAATAAGTGTAGACATAAAAGATTTATCCTGTACCATACCTGGCAAATAAGTGTAGACATAAAAGATTTATCCTGTACCATACCTGGCAAATAAGTGTAGACATAAAAGATTTATCCTGTACCATACCTGGATTTACTGGCGTAACTAGATGGTTAAGAGAGAAGAAAAAGTACTATATAGTAAGTGCTGGAAATGTGCTGTGCACTTCTAGAACTATTGAAAGGAAAACTGGTGCTTAGTTGGTCTTCGATAATTATTAGTTCTCTTCCCTATAATTTTGTGCTGTCTTAGTCAAAAAACTTCCACCATCATGCCCCCACTAATGGAAGGTGGACAGAGGAAATAGAATTGTCATTTTCCTGAAGTATATGAAGCTATATCATGAATATAGGGAAAAACATCTACTCTTCCCCTCCCTGCTGTCCTCTCTAGTGTGGTGCCTTTACCATTTCCCTTTCTCCTATCTTAGTTTAATATCTTCAGTGTATGGGTGACAGAGACAGTTGTGCTGACTTAATTTACTGAGCCATGTGACCTAAAGTTACCTTCCCCAAAACAAAGGTTTCTCTAGAAACCAATCCAATGCCCTAGAGAGAATACTTTTGAATTCATTCAAATGTATTACTTAGTTGATAGTATGTATAGAAAACTAAAGGGCTACCTTTGCACATTGAAATCAGGTTAAAGCAGTTACCTTGTATCCTAGATGCAAGTCTTAAAGGAGTATCCTCTAGTCAGGTTTTAAAGTGATACAGACCATAATTTAATTTCAAAATCAATATGTTCTGTAAGCTTACAGGATTTTGAACTTGCAAAAAAGAAAATAATTTTAAGAATAATTTGCAAGAATTCTCAAGAAAATATACTGTCGATCTTCTCATGGAATTTTAATTTTATCAAAGTTTCCCAAACTGAAAGTAAATGTACATTTTAAAGTACTAAAGGAAAGAACATTATGTAGTTAGCGTTTACTAAACTGATGATGGATATGATGATTATGATAGATGATAATTTGTGATAATATCTATTAGGGACTTAATGTGCTAGGTACTAAATGTTTTATTAATTGTGAGTTTTATACTTTTATTCCAAAATGTGTTTAAAAGAACCCAAAGTTTTCTGTTTCTTCACTGATGAGGAAAAAAAAAAAACAAACAGTTTACATAGAAAGCAAGTAGGCTAATTTACCATTACTGTTCATTTATCTCTATAGCCCAACGCTTTTTGTTCTCATTGAGTGTTCTCCCAAAAATATCTTAACTAATAAGTAGTTGAACGGCTTCTGCAATTCAAAAATTATTAAATGTTGCTTTGGAATGTAGTTTTACACCTACATTTTAAAATGAGTTAAAATGTTCTGGAAGTTTACGTTGTAAGTAAATGAGATGCTGTAAAAGTTTTATTTGGAAACAAACTAGAGGGCTCTCTGACCTCTCTTATCTACCTCATGGGGTAGGTAAATGTTTCCACAAGTAAAACCAAAGAATCACACTGAGTGTTCTACCTTTAAGTATTTAATTTTAATATTTAATAAATATTAGAATCTATATCATACTAAATGCTAAACAGAATATAGAAAAAGATCCCATAGCCTCTTCCATCCATTTAGCAAATCTAAATAAATGTACCTTAGTTGACAACTTCTTGCCTTAGTCTACTGAATACAAGTAAATTCATAGTTAGGAATTCAGATGCATTTTCTTTTTCTTTCTTTCTTTCTTTCTTTCTTTTTTTTTTTTAACCAATTGAACACTTTACTAGTAAAATATGAAAATCCAGGTCTCTTAAATCCACATAATCTCTCCAAATACTTGGCAAGATGTGATCCCAAGTCCATACGGGTGGGTAACAAGAACAAAGGGGTCTCTGCTCAGAAAGACATATTGTTGGTTAAGAGTTCTGCCCGTCTTCCCTCTAAATGCTCACCAACCTGGGCTCTCCTAAAGTGGGCAGACAGGCCCTATTCTAAGCACGGGACTAGCCCCATTTATGTGTGACACTTAAGTTCTTCCAGTGGTCCAAACTGAGCATGGAGGACTATGCAACATCACACACAAATACACATCTCCTCTCTTTACAAGACATGCAGAATCTCAAGATGTCTCAAGATATGCAGCAAGTTTAATACCTGAAGGTTAACAGAAATGACAATAAGACACAGATGAAGTGCTATAGTAAAATGGGGTTGGGGGTGGAATCAGGCAAAGGGACACTGAGTATCATCACAGCAACCAGTGAGTGACTCCTCTGGAGCCCTGAGGAGGTTGTGAGACACTTGACTTGTGTCACAAAGAATGGGATAAACTAACAACTCTGAAAGACAAGCAGGTGGCAGCACTGCTGAGATGAGACTCACAGGGACCTGGAGCTCTGCCACAGAGTGTTAATGCTCAAGGATGTCTGGGCTCAAGAGTGTTCTGGTCAGCATTTTAACAGAAGAAGGACTTCTTCAGGACACACTCCCTTCTCTTAACATGAGGTGATGAAACCCATCCCATTCTGGGTAACCAGGCCCCATAATACCTTGGTGTTTTGATACACAGCAGCACTACACACCACTGTGCCCAAAAGCCAGCTTCACTATGTCTGCTAAGCACCCACTCTGCAAATGGATCTCAAACAGAGTGAACAAATCCAGAGGAGGTGGGAGGAGCCACGTTGGTGGGACGTGAGAGACAGGAGTTGGCTGGAGGAGTAGATGTGTCCATGTTGGGTCTCTCCTAGGCATCGTGAAGATTGCTATCACTTAGAAGCACCTTTTCCCGAGGTTTGAAGGCTGCCACCCCAAGGTAGGGGCAGCTGGCACAGCAGAAGGTATCACCCAGGTAGCAGTTTCCACAAACCGACTTGGGTTGGGAGCTCATCTATTCCCTTGACTTCTCTTTCCAGTTCTTCAGCAAGGTCACAGGGGCAGTTCTTGCAGACCTTCCTCTTTTTTCCCTTCCCCACAAGCAGCAGCCCGCAGGGAAGCCGGATCTGGCCTCTTCAAATCTTCTGGATCCAGCAGCTCATCTGAGTCAGTGAGATCCATGCTGTCGTCCTCCGTATCATTGGCTGAGAGTGTCCGAAGCTTGGCAGCAGGGCCACCACAGGCTTCACTGAAGGAGATGACTTCTTAGTGTTGGAAAGCTTAAGCTGACTAGGAGAACCCACTTCAAAGTTTGTTTTTTTGCCTGTGATCTGAACAAACAGTAGGCTGTCACTTTCATGACCCAGGTGTTCTCGAACAGACTGTACTTCCTCGGGGCTTAAGGGCTCCTGCTGCACCTCTTTCACATCCACAAGACCAGAAAGAGTCAGGGCTGAACACAGCTTAGATGCTGTCTTCACTTTGCTATTGTTATCTACAGCTGTCTCTACTGGCTGTTTCAGAAAAAGACATCCACCAGGCCGAAGGATCTGGGTGTTTTCAGCCAAATCTCAGCACTGTGCAGAGTGGTACGTCCCAGGACTAAACCCTACAGAATAATGTCAAAGCTGGATTCCTTGTGGGCATACTGTAACAGCTCGTTGATGTTTTCCACAGACACGCAGCCTTCATTGCCGGTTAACACTTGAAGCTTATCTACTAGGTCTTTCAGAGCTTCCACTGGGGATGACTTATCCCAGATCTCTGCCACAAACTGGCCAGCAGAAATCCCAAAATCTGCCATTCCTACAGTGCAGTACTGATGGACCCGAAAACTGCTGCCGCCTGGGCTCGCTCCTGGTTTCTCCTCAGCAGTCGACCCCATGCCTTGTCCAGATGCATTTTCTTATAGGTTAAAATCTGTTTTCACGGATGACTGAAATTACTTCTTCGCAAATATGATTGCTGCCCCATTTTAGTGGGAGAGAGAAATGCTTTCTTGATGTCTCCAATTCTATTTTGAAATTCTTTTTCTACTCTTTTTTTTTTTTTCAAAAATTGGGTTTTTATTTCATCCAAGATAATTAGACTCCAAAAGATTTATGAATGCCATTCCCTCTCAAACATCTATAAGCAAGAGTGTGTGAATTGAAGTAGAGAGTGAGGGGTGCAAAGCACTCTAGGCAAAAGGAACAACCTTTGTAAAGGCCTTTGGGCAGGTAAGAACTTAGCAGTTTTGACCGAAAGACCCCTGTGGTTGGAGCCTAGTGAGGGCAAGAGTGGTGGAGATGATGTTGGAGAATAAGCAGGCCCATATAGGGACCATGGTAGGGAATTGCTGGGTCAGCTGGTTTTTAGCAGAGTGATAAGGTAGCCAGGTGCTGTCAGCTCAGATGTACCTGGACTCAGGTATCAGCTTATCTGCTTACTAGACTCTCTAACCTCTGTCTCACAACTCTGGAATGGGATAGTAATACCTTTTTCAGAGATGGGCTAGGTAGGGTAACCAAGTGCAGTAGCTGAAATATACTAAGCCACTCAGTAAATGGCAAGCTATTATGTTTACTTTTTATAACTCACTGTTCCATAGCCTACTTTGGAATCTCAGACCCGTAGCTACTCCCCTTTTTATTATTTTTAAAATTCATCCAGCAAATATTTATCAAGCACTTAAAATTATATATCCTAATTACTTCTCCCTCCCATAGTTACCTGTTTGTATATCTCTCATCGCTTCAAGGTGATGGCATTTTCAGGAAATTTCCCATTAACCTTTTACAGTCCAGGTACTAAGCAGTGTCTGTTTTAGAAAATGTTTGAATAAATAAATGAATAAAAGAAAGTTTATGAAACACATAATCACCATATTTTAGCACTGCAATTGTTTGAATAATTTTTATTCCAAATCAGTCTTTCGTAGGAAAATGAACACATCTCTTACTCCTTCTTTGTCTCTTTTATAGTACAATTAAGAAAAATTCAAAATATGCCCTTTATGAATTCATAACTCTTGAAAATGTTTACTTTAAAATTTACATATTAAAATAAGTTAACTGATAGGTTTATATCTTTTTTCTAGATCAAGTAGCTGTTTTAATACATTTTTTTTTAAAACACTTCATTTTCAAATGCAAATAAGAAAAATAATCAGAGAATGACATAAACAAAATTCTTTAAAAAAATATATTTTTGTTTTGAGATAATTATAAATTAACATGCAGTTTTCAGAAATAATACAGTGAAATCCCAAATACTGTTCACCCAGTTTTTCCTAATGGTAACATCTTACATAATCACTATGCAGTATCACAAGAAATTGGTAATGATAAAATTCACAGACTTTATTCATATTTGTCCAGTTTTATATACATTTATGTTTCTGTATTTATACTTAGTTTTATCACAGATAGATTCTTGTCCCAACTACCACAGCCAAAATACAGGACAGTTCCATCACAAGCGTTCTTTGTGCCACCCTTTTATAGGCAAAGTAACCCTTCCTGTCTCCCCACTTCCAGCCTGGCCACCACTAATTCATTCTCCATCTCTATAATTTTGTAATTTTAAGAATATTATATAAGTGGAATCATGTAGTATGTTACCTTTTTGCAATTGACTTTTTTCACTAAGCATAATTCCCTTGATATAAGTTGGGATTGAAAAAAAAAAAAAGATTTGCAAAAAACATCTAATACCTTTCCTGCTGGCCACCTGCTTGTTGCTGCCAATTAGCAAAGAAGGGGGAAATGAGCAGTAGAAAGGCAAAGGATGTTTCTGTTGATGGTTTTCCCTAAGGAAAACTGGCATGTGAAGTAGAGTATCCCAGGACTCATTTTATTCTTAAGAGATTCTCAGAGGAGAAGTGGGAATTCTTTTTCTGATCAACCTATTTGTCTTTTGGTAGAAAACAGTCTTTTTAAAGGACATGGTCCATCTCCATAATTATCTTTTATATCCAAAGACCGTTCTGGGCAGTTCCATCTTCCATCATCCCTCTTTCTTTCATTTTTTTCATCCTGACCAATTAAAAACACATTATTATGTTTTTAAACATATAAACTAAATTCTGTGTGAGATTTTCCCAAATTGATATCTAACAAATAGAAATGGCAGTTTAACTAAAAATGGTTTTAACTTGAAATTACATGCATTGAAGAGTTCTTGTTGTATACATCAGCGTTACAGGAAATCATCATGGTAGTTTTGCCTAATAATCTTGTTTTAATTTGTTTTGCCTCAGAAGTAATTATAAAAAATATATAATTCATTTGGGTGATCTAAATGCCATCTCTCAGGAATTTTACTGCATAATAGCTCCATCTCATACCAAGTCAGAGTCCTTATTACCAGTTTCCTTTTAGAAAAATATATACTCAAAGTATATGTATATTACATTTTAAACTATAAATAATTCTTTTTTTTTTTTTGAGACTGAGTTTCACTCTTGTTACCCAGGCTGGAGTGCAATGGTGCGATCTCGGCTCACCGCAACCTCTGCCTCCTGGGTTCAAGCAATTCTTCTGCCTCAGCCTCCCAACTAGCTGGGACTACAGGTGCGCACCACCATGCCCAGCTAATTTTCGTATTTTTAGTAGAGACGGGGTTTCACCATATTGACCAGGATGGTCTCGATCTCTCGACCTCATGATCCTCCTGCCTTGGCCTCCCAAAGTGCTGGGATTATAGGCGTGAGCCACCATGCCTGGCCAGCAATAATTTTTATTTTTAACCCATTGTTGATATGTCAAGGATCCCACTACCCTACAAGCAGAGGTTTTTAAGTGTATTTTATACTTAGACTTAGCTTGGCTTCAAAGAAATAAAAAGGTCTTTCATTAATAAATATTTAAATAATAAGTACTTAATATTTTAAAGGAAACTAGCTCACATTTGTAGAAATTGTCATACATTTACTGACAGGAGCTACAATTGACACTATTTATCTGAATAAGCCCCAGAAGATTCTTACCATAATACAAGAACAATTAACTAATAACCAGCTGCGATTTCCAGTTGTTTATCTGCATGATTGCTTTCAAGAGTTCTTCTAAACGAAGTTACAGGAATCCAATATCTTCCTCCATCTGTCTTACAGTCCTAACATGAACTTGACAACATACTGAGGCAGATTCATGGCTCTAGTCTAGCAGCAAGTTTGTCTTATAGAAATAAGCATAGGCCCAAGTTAAGACCAATCTGTTAATCTTCCATATCTATTAACCTAGTCTTTATCTTTATTTGAAAAGTAGGCCCAAATATAGATGTTAATATGGTAGCTTAGAATTAATTTTACTTTTCAAAATACCTTACTAAATGATAGCACTTATGTTAACTGTGGTATGTTGCTGACAATAAAGATCCAGAGCCCAAAACAAATGAAAGATTGAGGTGTTTACACATTTTATCTTATCTGCATGACCATAGCACTACCAAGAAAAAATTATTATCCATTCCTGTTCGACATACTACACCACCCATTTGATACAGTGCCAGAACGCTGAAACCTAAGTTTGAATTAGCTCTGACCTTTCTAGTTGGCACTTTTCACTTGCATCTTGAAACTGAAAAAAAAAAAAAAAAAAACAGAAATATTAGTTAGCAGTTACTGACTGAGCACCTACTACGTGCCAGACACTGATCCAGGCACTGGATGTTTCAGGCAAGAGTTACTTTACTCAACAATGTAGTGTTGTGGGTTTATTGCTGCTTTTTTTCAATTTTGGATGTAAGCTTCTTTCCTGAAGCAGTTTTACTGTAAAACTTGATAAATTTTTAGACTTACATATTTACGCACGTGTCATTTTCTCCCCCTTCTCCACCTGGAAAGGCGATTAGGTTTCTTCTGAGTAGGAGATTTTGAAATCTTACCCTGTTTTTTCTTCTCACTTTGTAACCCCAAACCACTTTCAAACTCTATTGTGAGTTAAACTCAAATGTTTTCTGGAACTAGGCAGTTTCCTGAGTGTCTGAAGCAGACCAGGGCGGAGAAGGAGGGAGTAGTAGGGTTGGTGTCAAACCGAAGAGTCATAGCTACCTATAACATTGAAA
This sequence comes from Saimiri boliviensis, assembly GCF_048565385.1. NCBI lineage: Eukaryota > Metazoa > Chordata > Mammalia > Primates > Cebidae > Saimiri > Saimiri boliviensis. The sequence continues at coordinate 79,103,124 of NC_133464.1, forward strand.
TAATATATTTTTAAAATTTTTATTTATTTATTTTTTTAAAGCCAGTCAAATTTTTTTGAACTTAGTTCAAACACATTTAGAGGCTACAAGTTTCCAACATTCTGAACATCTAGATAAATATGAACTCTTTAGACCATTGATTTTTGAAATATGAAAGTGTAATATCAGTTTATTTGCAACTGTGATGTTAGTTTTAAAATAGGAAATACTGAGAATTTTATGGCATGAACCCAGACAGTTAAATTTATGGAGTGCGGTATGTGTGTATTGTTTTGTCTTGTTTTGGTTTTTAAGCTTGTAAGAGGAAAAAAGAAATTGGGAATGTTCAAAGATAATTTCTTCAGCCAGACATCTACAACAGAAGGTCGTCGGTTCCATCTTCAGAGGATTCATGAATATCTTGTAACTTCATTTTTAAATGTTGTATTTCTGTATTTCTATGCTTAATGTTGTCTATAAAAAGTAGACTTTGTTGATTTATTTTTATTTTCTATTTTTAGAGATACGGTCTCATTCTGTCACCCAGGCTGGAGTGCAATGGCATGATCATTGCTCACTGTATCCCCACAGCCTCAAACTCCTGGATTCAAGCAATCCTCCTGCCTTAGACTGCAGAGTAGCTAGGACTGTAGGCGTGTGCGTCACCTGGCTTATTTTTTAAAATTTTTTGTAGAGACAGGGTCTCACTTTGTTGCCCAGGCTGGTCTTGAACTCCTGGCCTCAGACTGTCCTCTTGTTTCAGTCCCCCAAAGTGCTGGGATTACAGCCATGAGCCAATGCACCTGGCCAACTTTATTTTTAGAGCAGTTCTAGGTTCACAGCAAAATTGAAAAGGTGGCAGTTTCCCATTTACTTCACACTTGCTCCCATGCATACCTGGCCTCCCCTGTTATTAGCATTCCCCCACCAGATTGGTATATTTTTTACAATTGATATGTTTATTAACTTTTTATTTTATAGTCTCAAAAGGAATGTCTATTTAAGAAAATCATTTCTATTTCTTCAAGAGCCCATACCAAAACAGTACTGATAGCTTTAATGTTTTTAAAATATTAATAGTTTATTATGAATATCCTGAATTGATTGAATACTCTTTGAATTAAATGTTATTCTATTTTAAAAGTAATATACATTTAATGTAAAAATTTGAAAATTCACACAAAGAAGAAACTAAAGATGGAATGTGTACTGTAATATTTGGTACATATCCTTCAAGACTTTAGTTTGTACGTATATATGTGTCAGATAAACACATAAGTACTACTGAGGTGTAAACAAAGTTCTGCTTTTAAACTGTCAGAAGCACTATGTATGTATGTATGTATGTATGTATGTATGTGTGTATGTAGAGACAGTTTCATTCTTGTTGCTCAAGTTTTTAAACTGTCAGAAGCACTATTTATTTATTTATTTTAGAGACTTTCGCTCTTGTTGCCCAGGCAGGAGTGCAATGGTGTGATCTCAGCTCACTACAACCTCTGCCTCCTGGATCTAAGAGATTTTCCTGCCTCAGCCTCCCAAGTAGCTGGGATTACAAGTGCACACCACCACTCTTGGCTAATTTTTTGTGTTTTTATTAGAGACAGGGTTTCACCACGTTGGCCAGACTGGTCTCGAACTCCTGACCTCAGGTGATCCACCCGACTCAACCTCCCAAAGTGCTGAGATTACAGGCATGATCCACTGTGCCTGGCCAGCACTTTTACTTAATTCAAAGTTATAACCTTTTAGATTGCTGTACCAGAGAGGCAAGAAACCAAGTTGCTGTAATAAAACGTTTTAGCAAGAGGGTCCTGATTTCTATGTGGAATGACAGGAAAACAAAGTAGAAAAATTTGTCACTGAAGATAGAAAATATAGGATAGTTACATGTAATCTTAGTTACACCTTTTCTCAACCTTATTAGTAAACAGGTTACTTGTTTAGCAACCCATGAATATATTCTATATTTTCTAGCCTCTTACAGCATAGCAAAGGAATTTATAACACAAAAGTTGAATGACCAAGATGTTTTTACATTCAAGTAATTTAGTTTTTAGTTTCTGTTGATTTTTTTTTGTCAGTCTTCTCACCATAGTTTCTATTTTATAAAAAGCTGCTTCCCATTTTAAAGGGAGCATCACATGTCTCATTTTATATTTGTCTTTGTTAGAGTAGTGTATTTTCAACTTAGGCTGCCACAGCAAAATACAATAGACAGGCAAAATACCATTGCCTTCCTGCTGTCCCCACTTGGAGGGGAGGAAGAGAGAGGGAGAGAGCACAGGAGCTGAACTCTTTCTCTTCTTATAAGGCCGCGGTTATACAGACGAGGATCCTGCCCTTAAAATCTTGCTTTAACCTTAATGAACTATGCAAGACCCTATCCTCCAGATACAGTTGTTTTGGGAGTCTTCAATATAGAGATTTTGGGGAGACATGAGTCAGTCCATAGCAAATAGGCATGTGTTCTTTTGTTCCGACATACGTTTTTTTACCTGGCTGCTTTCTCTCATTTAATATATTGTGGCTGTTTTTTCATGTCAGATCATACAGATCTTTATCTCATGTTATTTAACAGCTGCATGGATTTCCATGGTAAGGATATACCATCATTTATTTTCTTATTTCCATATTGATAAACATCAGGGAAAATCAAAAGTAGGCTTTGGTGTTACCTTTACAGTCCTAAAGACTAAATCTATTTCCTTTTGTAATTTTAAAATATTGTAAGATATTGAGTAAAAGCCCAGTGGAAATTAATTTTAAGCTTAAAAAATTTTAAGAAGTAGTTAAGTTCACATGATTTGCATAACTCTTAATTAGGAAGCTTGAATTTAATTATATTTTTTCTAGTTAAACACAAGTGGCTGATCTATTAGGGGTAGAATTTCTTGGCCATTAATGACTGAATAACCTTAAAGATTGCATGTAAGTTCACAGGGTAACATATATTTATTATTCATACTTAAAGAGAAAGCCATGAGTAGTAATGTATCTGTGTTGCATACATGTTAGGTTCCTTGCTTGAAGAATTGCTGATTACTTATTTCCTATAGGAAATAAATAAGGTGGTTTCTTTTGTAGAATGTAATCATTCTTGCAGACTACTACTTGAATTTGTTGAAGCGGAACTCAACAAGGTTTTTAGATCACTTTTTTACTGTAACATGATTTTATCAGATCTCTTCTTGTATTTAGCTATTTGGTATAATTTCATTCTAATTAGGAAAAGCAACAAGAAATTCTTAATGGACATATTTGAAAGGACTTTTCACCTGGAATGTAGATTTTTTTCTTTTATCTTTTAAAAAACCTTTAATTGAAATATGTAGATAGAATACAGATTCTAATATGAAATCTACTTCCACTCCGTATAATAGGAAATTCAGATACCACTGAATCCAGAATTGTGTTTACAACTTTTTATAGGGGAGATATTTTATAGCTTTCAACAAAATTTTCAAACAGTAAATTTTCAAATTGATGAGGTGCTGGGAGTGACATTGGCCATGGTGGTAGTGAAGATAGTAAATCAGTAACTGCTGAAATAGGCACCAGTTGATTCATTGTAGACTCTAACATCTTAAAGATCTTCTAGTATTTTTAATAAGAAAAAATATTAGTAACTGAAAAGGAGAGCTTGGGTAACTTGGGACCTGGCACAATTCAAACTGGTACAATGAGATACTCTGTTCTTTATATATAAAGAAAGTAGGCTAGATTGCCTTATCCCAGGGCTCAGCTCTGGACCGGACCCAACTCTTAGTAAGATCTTACTCTTTTAACAAAAGCCAGGAGTAATAGAAACAATACTTGAATTTCTGTGACTTATAGGGCAATACATAGATACAGTGTTTTTAAAAAAAATATATTAAATTAATTATAACATAAAAATTAAACATTTGAGAAATATATTAACAATGTTATAGGGAAATATATATTGACTTGGAAATGTGAAGCCAGTAGATCTCAAATACTTTTATTCTATTATCCCCATAGGGTTATCATTGAGGATGAATTTATATCCTTTCTCCCATGTGTCCCACCCTACTCCCCCTAAAAATAATATGGTCATGCAGTTGGGACTAAAATAGCTACTATTATTGATTCCTCCTTTAACCATGATAAAAGTCTTTAAAATTAAAGTTTCTTGGCCAGGCTCGGTGGCTTACATCTGTAATCCCAACACTTGGGGAGGCTGAGGTGGGCAGATCACTTGCGATCAGGAGTTCAAGACCAGCCTGGCCAACATGGTGAAATCTCATCTCTACTGAAAACACAAAAATTAGCGGGATGTGGTGGTGGGCACCTGTAATCCCAGCTACTTGGGAGGCTGAGGGAGGAGAATCAATTGAGCTCAAGGGGCAGAGGTTACAGTGAGCCAAGATTGTACCACTACACTCCAGCCTAGGTGACAGAGCAGAGACTGTCTCAAAAAAAAAAAAAAAAATATATATATATATATATATATATATAGAGAGAGAGAGAGAGAGAGAGAGAGTTTGTTTAGGTTTTAATTTTCATAGGAGAAAAAGTTGTATATAGTTTATTTATTTTTTTTTATATTTTTTAAGAAGTAGAGGATCAGGTGGGACGCGGTGGCTCATGCCTGTAATCCCAGCACTTTGGGAAGCCAAGGTAGATTGATCACCTGAAGTCGGGAGTTCAAAACCAGCCTGACCAACATGGAGAAACCCCATCACTACTAAAAATACAAAATTAACTGAGTGTGGTGGTGCATACCTGTAATCCCAGATACTCGGGAGGCTGAGGCAGGAGAGTCACTTGAACCCAGGAGGCAGAGGTTGTGGTGAGCCAAGATCCATTGCATTCCAGCCTGGGCAACAAGAGTGAAACTCTGTCTCAAAAAAAAAAAAAAAAAAGTAAACTATCAACTAAATTTTTTCTGTTAGTGATGAGATCTGCAGTGCCAACATTTTTATTAATTTTGAGTAAAAATGTATTTTCTATAATAACAGTGATAACTTGCAAAAGTTCCATTCTGAACATTGTTGGAATAATTAAAAGCATAATGAATTTTGGTTTTCCTATGTTCATTTATTATGGTAAATATGTCTCTCTCTCTCTCTCTCTCACACACACACACACACACACACACACAACCCTCCCTTAAATAATAGGAAATAAAATCAAGTATCAAATTCCCATTCTTTTAAAAAAAGTTTTATAGAATTTAATCAAATAAAAGGCACAATATGGTATTGGTAATAATTTAGAATGTGATTGAAATGAAAAGCCTGTGAGTCTTTTTAACTTAAAAAATTTTTAGATGTTTACTAAAATAATCATTGTCTTCTTTCAGATAAATTTGCGCCTCATTCTGGTAAGCGGAAAAACAAAAGAGTTCCTGTTTTCTCCTAACGATTCTGCTTCTGACATTGCAAAGCATGTATATGACAATTGGCCAATGGGTGAGTGATATTTTTCTCTTGAGCATGAATAATGTTGATTCTTTATGCCCTACCTTGTCTCACAAACATTTGAAACTCTTATAAACATGCAACTTTTAAAAGAACAACCAAAACTTGAGAGTATAAGGCTCAGATTTAGAGGTTCATTGTATCCTTCCTTATCTTGCTCTTCAGCTGTCTCATTCTCAAATGGTAAAGGAGCCCAGGATACAATGGCTCTGCTTCTGCCTTAGAACTGTTTAAATGTAAGTGAACACACTAAAAAAAATTTTTTTTGTTTTTGAGATGAAATCAAAGATTCTGATTCCCAGTATTTCCTCAGGTTGCCAAATCTGTTCCGCAGTTTTAGATACTGCAAGGAATAAAGAGAAATACTTTAATTTTTATTTTATTTAAAGTATTTAAATTAAATAATAATACTCCACTCTGTTGCCAGGCTGGAGTGTAGTGGCACAGTCTTGGCTCACTGCAACCTCCGGCTCACTGTAACTTCTACCTCCCAGGGTCAAGTGATTCTCCTGCCTCAGCCTCTGGAGTAGCTAGGACTACAGACACACACCACCACACCCAGCTAATTTTTGTATTTTTAGTAGAGACGGGGTTTCACCATGTTGGCCAGGATGCTCTTGATCTCTTGACGTTGTGATCTGCTCACCTCGGCCTCCCAAAGTGCTGGGATTACAGGTGTGAGCCACCACCACGGCCAGCCAAAAAATATTTTTAATAAAGAAAAATGCAGCCAGGGATGGTGGTTGATACCTGTAATCCCAGCACTTTAGGAGACCAAGGCAGGAGGATTGCTTGAAGCTAGGAGTTTGCAACCAGCCTGTGCAACATAGCAAGATGTCATCTCTACTAAAAATTTAAAAATTAGCCAGGCACATTCCTGTAGTCCCAGCTACTTGGGAGGCTGAGGCAGGAGGATCACTTGAGGCCAGGAGTTTGAGGCTGCCATGAGCAATTATCACACCACTACACTCCTGCCTCGACAACAGAGCAAGACCTTGTCTCAAAAAAAAAAGAAAAGAAAAAACACAAAATAGTGAATATACACACACCTTCATATCAATAAACCCATTTTTACCAAAAGACAAAGAGCAAAGAACCACTATTTTTAACAGATGATAATACATTCTCTATGATCTTCTTTAGTTAGTCTATTTAAAACTGAGTTTGAAACAAAGTTAACTTCTAATTGATGTCAGTTCTTATGTTCTCTGAACTACTGCAAGGTCAAGATTATTAATATCCGTCTGTGCTTTGTATTTTCAAGCCAGTAACCATAACAGTCTTGTAAAATGTGTGTGTTATTTCTTCCTTTCTCTGATTTTTTTATATAATGCTAAGACTGTTGGCTGGGTATGGTGGTTTAATGTCTATAATCCCAGCACTTTAGGAGTCTGAGGCAGGCAGATCACTTGAGGTCAAAGAGTTCAAGACCAGCCTGGCCAACAATGGTGAAACGCTGTCTCTACTAAAAATAGAAAATTTAGCAGGGTGTGGTGTTGTGCCCTTGTAATCCCAGCTGCTCAGGAGGGTGAGGCAGGAGAATCTCTTGAACCCAAGAGGCAGAGGTTGCAGTGAACCAAGATCACACCTCTGCACACTCCAACCTGGGTGACGATAGAGCAAGACTCTGTCTCGAAGAAGGGGAAAAAAACCCAAAAAAACAAAAAAACTTGCCTTCCTCAAATCAATCTGTGGTTTATTTTCTTCCTTTGAACTTCCCTAAATGTCATCTTGATCCTATGTCATGTATCATAGTGATATGATTTTTTTCAGCTGATTTCACTTAATTTTATTAGCAGAAGCAATCTGAACTTTTAAAGGACAAGACTTGTTTTGACAGCATGGTATATATACACAATGAATCAATTAGGTCAGTGTTTCTCAGCCTTAAATAATATATTTAACTTTTCCAGAGGAGGACAATTCTTGTAGATTTCTAGTGCTGACTTAAATTATTTTTATTATAATGCATATTTTAAAATGTGGAAATATAAACCCAAACTCTTTATTCTTGTTAACTCATATACACAATCGTAAAAACAAAGATCGATTCAGAAAATGCAAATATAACTCTGAAACTAATAATGTTCAAATTAACAACACTAATGTGCTAGATGATGTATGTTTGCCAAAGCCTACTCACTGCTTACCCCATGAATACTGTTGAGTTTGTCATGCCTATGTTCCTACATAGTGTTTGATGACCAAGTTACCTGTAGAGTCACTGTAAAACCTTTATTTATACAGTATAACATTGTCATTCAGTTTTCTCTTAGATAGAATGCATCGTTTGCCTGTTAAGTGAACCTCTGTTCTTATCTCTTTAGCCTCTTAATTAAAGGATTACTGAGTGCTTGGCACCGGTACAATCATAAATTTAATGCACACGTGAGTACTAAAATCCCAAGGCTGCACTTGGTTATAAAGTGACTATTTAAATCATCTACATAATCTCTTCCAGATTTCATAAACATTACAGATTTTACAGATTTTATTTAAAATGAAAATAGAATTTAAAACTTATTGAAAACGACTTTTAGACCCTAAGAACACATGTCTTTGTGGATTCACAGGCCTAAATTTAAGAAATACTGATTTACACACAAATACTTTGAACTACTGGATCTTTCCTCCCATTAGTAACCAAGGGGCTAGTTTCTAAATCAGGGAGATACTGAAGCTATAAAGGTTATAGCTAAGAAGGAATTTTACAAAAGCTAAGGAAGACTAAATTTGGGCTCTAAGAATATTGGCTATTCTTTATAGCCAGGCAGTAATAGATAACTATCAGTATGAAAAGCATTTAAAAATATCTGAGAGTGATGTTGTTCTAAGTGAGATACAAAAAGATTACTTTTATGGGATTTTTTTTTTGGGGGGTGGTGGTTGTAGAAATAGCTTTTGATATATGGATATTACAGAAGAGATAACACAAGGCAAAAAAGGGTAATCACTCTGAAATTTATTTTATTTGGGCAATATTATAACGAGGTAAAATAAATACTTTCATAATTACTTAGATATTAAAATTAGTTTAAATTTTTTAAAAAGATCCTGATTACAGGTAAGCAAAACTCAAGTATAAGTCTTTGCCATAAATAGAATCCCAAATGAACAAACCATCTACCAGTACTGAAAATTGATGGTATCAGTGGATTTTCCCTTTTTTTTTTTTTAAAAAAGATTCTGATTCCCAGTATTTCCTCAGGTTGCCCAATCTATTCAGCAGTTTTAGATACTGCAAGGAATAAAGAGAAATACTTTAATTTTTATTTTATTTAAAGTATTTAAATTAAAAATGTAAGTCTATATTGTATCACATAACATTATAAAGATCAGCAAATGTAAACACTTACTGATTCTAATAACAAATGTGTGGCAAATATTAAATCAATAAAAGAAAATGCTTTGTGCAATTTACTTGTTGAAAAAAATAGTTTTTCTTAATATACCCTTATGTTATTTAGTGGAAATATTACTAACGGGTGGAATAGTTAGACACATAGCTGTTACTGGATCAAAGGTTCAAAAAAATCTGATACACTTAGGATATGCTAATAACACCTGAAATTCTTCATTTAAGCTATATTCTAAGGTTTCTCTAAATTTCAGATCCTTGGCAAGGGGAAGAAAGATAGCATATTACACTGGTGGGTGTGTACATGGAAATCATGACACTCTGTGTAAGATAATGAAACGTGGCTTCAGGTTTCTGCATCTCAAAAAAATTTTTCAAGTATTTTTAGATTATTAGTCTTTGTTTCCTGTGAATTAAACAATTACTGTTATTTACCTTTGTATCTATGGAGCACTTCCATCTTGACCAGAAATATTCTGTTAAACAATAATTTAGGAAGTGATGAATTCAAAGCAATTCATACTATAGTGTTAGAGACATTTGATCTTTCTTCCAGAATAGGAGGGACCTGGGAGCAATGGGATCAGAAGGCAACCAAGGCTTCCTGAAGAGAGAAGGGGAAACAGACTAAAGGCGTAAGCAGGGGCAGGAAATGATTGGGATTCATTTCTCTGCCGATTTCTGCTGTGCCTAAGTCACCTAGAGGCAGTGGTTTTATCAAATTCATATTTGTCCTTTTGAACAGTCAAAAAATAAAAGTAAAAAAAAAAAGTCTGTAATTACTTCCTTTCTCTTCTATCACTGTCTCTTTTCAGAATATTTTATTTTTTGTGTTGACCATTATCCCTTTCTATAGGAAACAAACATATTAGAATTACTGACAAAAAAGACAAAGGAATTCTCATATCATTAATAAAATCAAAGGTTAAATTGTTACATCTACAAGCTCATGAAAATTACTAACCCTTACCCTATCATAACATCGGTATCCTTAAATCTTTATTTTAATGGAGTGGTTTCCATATTTTACTATAATATAAATTATAGGCTGAAGTTAAATATTCTGTTACCTATTATGCCTGCTAATTTTTCTTTTGATTTTCTTTGTACACTTTTCTGGCTTTCATATTTGTACAGTACCTCCTAATATATATTATTTTTTGGGTTTCTTCTAAGTCTTCATTTTGGGTGAGGTGAACTAAAGTTGTATCTTCTCTAATGTTTACTAACTGACTTCAAAAAGACAGTAAGATAATAAATCAATATTATCCAAAAGTAAATACTTAATTTTTTTGTTATTCTCAGTATCGATATTTTAATTGTTTTTTAGATCTTTGTTAAGCCTGCTGTTTTTTACTACTCAGTAGGTCTTTCCCAACTTTTGTGTTAACTTTGTAAACTTGGGGACTACAATTTGGTACATTTTAGTATTCTTTAAGAAGCAAAAACAAGTCTTTTTGTAGCTCTTGTTACTTAACAAGAAGAGTAAGCAAGAACCAAGGTTGTGGTGAATATATGAATAGTTACCGTTTTGAATAGTTGGAAGCTCCAAGAGTCTTCTTTGTATTCTGATTTGTGCCTGCATTTTTAAAACAATATATTAGTACCCTAATTATTTTGTTAGAATATACCTAACCAGTTCACTGGATTCTTTTCAGACTGGGAAGAAGAGCAGGTCAGCAGTCCAAATATTCTACGACTTATTTATCAAGGACGATTTCTACATGGAAATGTCACTTTAGGAGGTAACAGCCACCTTTGTAATGGGATTTAATGTCTGTCTCTTGGTAGCATGATTCACTTGTTTTAAATGCTAATGTCTTTGAATTTACTTAAAAAATGATAAATTCAAACTGAATTCTGCCTATTTCTGGTATGCCTACTCCTTCATATTGTATATTCTGTTAAATTTAATTTTAGGATTTACTACCTTGTGAAATAAACTCTATCCCAGTATAGGTAGGATTCTATACCTACTATTTTATAAATGTAATGTTATTATATTTCTGAATAATGTAATTCAGATATAGTATTTTAAACTTAAGACTGGACACACAAACTAGGAAAAATTTATGATAGTTTTCAGATATATGAAGGGATGTTTCAGATGTTTCTATCTGACACAATTGCTAATCATGCTAATCATGTGAGAATAAAAGTAAGTGGCTGACATTAGGGCAACATTTTAGTGTAGTAGCTGAAGGAACAGATTTTGGAACTAGACTGTTAATGTGTTAGCTTCATTACTTTCTGGCTGTGTAAACCTTGGGCAAGTGACTTAACCAATCTGTGTTCCAGTGTCCTCATCAGTAAAATGGGATTACGGTAGTGCCTGCCTCATAGGTTAAGAAAGGGTAAATTAGTTTATATATTCAAAGTGCTTGCATGCATAAATTGTGCTTGGCGCATAGTAAACACCTTAATTGTTAGCTATTATTGTTCTTTATGATTGCAGAAATGTAGCTCAGTAGTGCCCCCTTATGGGGTACATTTTCTGCCATCAACTGGATTTGTTTTGTTTTGCAAATAGGTGTTTTAAATATATTCAGATAAGTGGAAATTTATAGGCAAATGAAATGATCTATTTAAATATGTATTTATTCCACTAAATATAGTCTGAATTTTCCCTTCAAAAGCTAATATTTAATCTATTTTTCCTTAAAGGTAGAATATTTACATTTATTCATTCAGCATGTATTTGGTTTTTTTCTTTTCTTTTTCTTTTTTTCATTTTTATTTTATTTTATTTTATTTTATTTTTTAATTGCATTTTAGGTTTTGGGGTACATGTGAAAAACATGCAAGATTGTTGCATAGGTATACACGTAGCAGTGTGATTTGCTGCCTTCCTCCCCATCACCTATATCTGGCATTTCTCCCCATGCTATCTCTCTCCAACTCCCCACCCCCTGCTGTCCCTCCCCTATTTCCCCCCAACAGACCATAGTGTGTGGTGCTCCCCTCCCTGTGTCCATGTGTTCTCAATGTTCAACACCCGCCTATGAGTAAGAACACAGCATGTATTTTTTAAATTCTTATGTGCCAACACTGTGCTTAGCACTTGGGAATACAGGATTGAATAAAACAGAAGCTCTCCCTTGAGGATGTTCTAGTATTACACAGGACAAACAGATAAAATTCACTGGTAAAAATACTGGGCAATAAGGGCTAAAGTAGATGAATGCAAATGATTTTAAGGCAATATCACATAAGAAAAAATTTTGGGATATAATCTCACACTGAGTTTCAGTAGTAGTAGTATAACTGGTCTAAAAAATGCTGCTGTCTACCAAGAGATATCTGGTACTTTAAAATACAGCTTTTTAAATTTGTAGCTCTTTTTATAGCTTTTGTGTAAATAGACAGACCAACTCTTAATGCTCTTAATATAAGAAATGACTGTAAGCTCCCTGGCTATATTGTACATTTATTAAGGATGGGGCCATGTTGTAGTGTTTGTAAAATTCTCTATGGCTCATACAAGATCTATGTGAATTAAAAATTGGCAAATGATGGTTGAATTTAATCTATTGATTATATGAGTGAACCTTGAAATGCTCCATTTCCCTTTGAGTATTGATCCATGTGAGCAATTTCCCACCAACTGCATTCCTTAATTGTCTTTTCTGTTGTGACCTCAAAGTTTGAACTTCATATTAAAAATCATAGAATTTGTTAAAAATCTAAATTATTGATTCATTCCCACTAAAGTGTAAATTTTTACCAGTATTTTTTTTTGAAATTTGTTTTAGAATAATTAACAGATTGACTTATGTAATTATTATTGTCATTCTGTGTTGCTGTCCTTCTTTTCAAGAACAATAAATTATCTCTGGCCTTAGTGATTTAGACAGTGTAGAAGCATGGCCTGGACCTCCACGTTAATCATTGTAGTTGTGTGTTTGAGCAAGTTTGGATAAGAACATTAAACTATTTGTCTTTTGGGTCTCAGTTTTTCTTTTTAGCCTCCCTGTGTCCTTCAATGTGAATAATAAAGAAGAGAGCACACCAGGAAATGCAACCTTCTTTCAATATTTGAGTGACTGGTGTGGAAGAAGGCTTTGCGTGGCCCTAGAACTCACTCTATATAGCCCTGTGAATGAGACTTAGAATTAATAACTGGAAATCAATATAGGAAAGAATATGTGAACACACTGAACTACCTAAAGAACAAATAGACTGTCAGGGAAAGTTAGTGAGATCCTTGTTATAGGTGGTGGTCAAGCAGTGAATTACCACGACACAGCCATGAGTGGAATTCAGCCATTATGCGGACAGTTAAAGTAGGAAGCCTGGGCCTTCTCTGCCATTCTTGAATTGAACCCCCCTTTTGAGATGAACCTTTATAGTCAGAGAGAGTTTCAGTTCATTAAAGGAAAGGTGTGACAGCAGCCTTGTTAATTGGAGGGTGAAGATGATCAGCTAGAGCTTTGGCATTCAATATGTCCCAGATTAGCATTTCCAAAAACGTGGTTCTGAAATGGTGGGCATGAGACTCATCTAGGATACTTACTTTAAAATGCGGATTTCTGCATGCCTTCTGTCCCTAACCCCCATCTCCTAATTCTACTACTGAATTGAATTCCTGGGTGATTTTTATATATGCTAAAGGTTGGAAACCTCTATTCTGGATATTGTACGAATGTCATAGGAGAAAGCAGAAGCACCCACAGTGAAAGGAAGAGAATCATTTTCGATTCTGGTATTCCTCTTCTTTCACATTTTTAAATATTATTAACATCAATACCTACTGTTTCTAGTTAAAATTCAGATGAAGAAGAAAGATAACAGCTCCCATGCATTACATTTGTAACTTCAAATGGTAAGCCTCTCAGGAGCTCGCTAGGCCTGTCTGACATTTTTTTACATTTATATCTCAGTTCACCCACCGTTTTTCTCGGATTCATTTTCCTTGGTATCTCAAAATGATGACGGTAGTATACACCGAATGCTTTCTTTGTGCCAAGCTCTGGGCAAAGTACTTTGCTTGGATTGTTTCATTTAATGGACACAGCTGTAAAGGGCAGGTAATAGAATTAGTATCTCCAGTTCAATTGAGGAAACAGAAGCTTAGAGAGAGGGTACGTAATTATCTGACAGTTACATAGTTGGAAGTAGCAGAGATGAAAATTTTGAATCCAGGTCTGTTATTAGAGTCAAGAGGATGGTTATGAGAATGATATACAGCTTGGTATGTGTGCATTTTAAGTTCAGTTCAAGGTTTAAGATGTTGATCAGGCTTCCCCAAGTATTTAGTGAAAATTTTAATAACATAAAGTCTTATTTACATTTTAATTTAAGTCAGGCCTAGGAAGTTATTCGAAAAGCCTCCCTTTTTTCATTATGTATTTGTGGGCCATGGTGCTTCATTTGAACATCAGAGGTTAAAAGTGTAGAACAAATAACGGCTGGCTAACTTTAAATAAGATGAGAACTCATCTTGAACATTATGATTCTTATGATTATGATAATAAGATTTTATAATTATGATTTTATAATAATTATGATTTAATTAAATCTTATAAAATTAAGATTTTATCATAATTATAATAATTATGATTATCTTAAAAATATGCATGTTAACCATCATCCTATAGAGCAAGTTTTAAAAAGCAGGCAGCTAGAGGATCCTTCTTGCTAAATAATGAACATAAGCCTTACATCAGTTTGTAGTTTTTGAAGAGGTGTCAGAACTAAAATATCACAACTATAGAAACAGTTATGGAAGTTAAATATACCAGCTGCTTCTGATTTTATACACAGAGTAACAAAGGGATTTGCCATGAAGCTCGGTGTTTGTATTTGCCTTAGTGGACATGGGTGTGTATTATATGTCTGAAATATTTCATAATAAAATTTATTAAATTTATGAGTGAAAAAAATGTCATAAAGACTTGATTAGGAAACAATGATTATTGATAATGCCAAGACAGTGATTATTTTAACCTAATCTTTTTAAGAAAATTCTAATGGACAAATAAAGGAGTGAGAATAAGTGTTTAAAATCAAGTTAGTTTCTTGCATTTCTACATCATAGTAGCCTGTTCAGTGCAGTAATTTTATTAGGCAATTGACAAGTAATTAGATTTAGAAATGAATATCTCTTAATCTAAATTTTTCCGTAGTCTAGAAAAGAGTATTCTTTAAAAAAATGTTTAATTTTTTTCTCCTCTAAAGGTTGTCTCTGATATTAGCTAATTGCATACTTTTTCTTATATCATTTCTTAAATAATAGAGATAAATGTGTCAAGCAAATGGCTATAACTCTGAAGAATAATTTTTAAATTTTAAATGTTTTTTCTGATAATATTAATCTAATTTTGTAAAGGTACTCTGAGTTGAGAAGTTCAATCTGTTGAGAAAGTCATAAAAAGGCAATCAATTTTTAAAATGGGTTTAAATCTGGTTAGTGATTTTAATACGTCGATATATGTGTAACTAATCGTCTTTTGCTTTTCACATAGCATTAAAACTTCCTTTTGGCAAAACTACAGTGATGCATTTGGTGGCCAGAGAGACGTTGCCAGAGCCAAACTCTCAAGGTAAGCCATGCCCTGGAAAAGTGTCTCATTTGATGCACAAAGACAGGCATTCAAAAACTCTGGGTTTTTCTTGGACATTCTGAGGGAAGGGAAGTTTGCATGAATAGAGATTGTCAAGCAAGTAACCAGACATTTTTGAAACATGCTAAAATTAAAAGAACATTTATTGCAGCTTCCTAATTTTGAAAAATGTAAACATTTTTAAAAACCCAAAACTACTTCCTACACTTGATTGCCTTTCCCCTCCAATTCTAGAATTTTTATAAATGAGACTCTTCTTCGTTTTCTCTAGGTCAGAGGAATCGTGAAAAGACTGGAGAGAGTAATTGTTGTGTAATCCTGTAATCACTGTCTGCCTAGTGTGATGTGATACAGTCTTTGTCTTTCATGCTGCTGGGACAGAAAAGACCCGACATTGCTTCAGAAACTGTTCAGAACAGTCTGCCTGTAAATCCATGGAACTGAATTACCACATGAACACTGTCATCTTTTCTCATGAAAGTAAAAAGAACCCAAGAACATTTTTCACTGATTTTTTATTTCTTATATTTTTATGTTGAGCCATTTTAAAACATGTTGGTTTTTGAATGCAGTCAGTCTCCAGGGGAAAAACTAGCAAGTTATCTTTCGTAGCAGAAACCATTTTGCTGCCACAAAATTTTCATCATCAGAACTAATAAATCAAGTGTTCCAAATACAATTTGCACTAAAAAAGATTGACATTATTTTCCTCATCAGCAGAATTTATAACAGTTTATGGTACCTAGAAATACATATATATAATTCCACACTAGAAGACACTCAGCAATTAATGAAGTTAATTACTGGGCAAACTTGAGAGGAAAAAATGGAAAAGAAACTAAAATGTTGGGTGAATTCTACCAAAGTCAGCTGTGGGAGCTGCACCGGCACAGAATACTAAACTGAGTGTGACTATTTTCACTGCAACAAATGAAAAAATGTGCCTGTTTAAAGCACTCAGTAGAGGGCTGATTTTTTCCTTTTAGAAATGCACTCTTGAATCCTACAGTAACTGAGGGCTTGTTTAGACAGCACAAGAAGAGGTGAGAGTGCGACTCCTAGCCTTAATGTGGGAGGGTAGTTCCAGTCACTCGTCGGCTTTCATTACTGTGCAGAAATATTAGAAAACCTCATTGATCAATTTTATGTATTTGAATATCAGCGAATTGAAATTTTCCATAATTATCGTTAATTTGTAACCACATCCAGTGTCATGCTTACTCCTTAGAGAGTTCAGATGAATTCTTAAAATTAAAAAAAAAAACTCCATAGTTCTAATTTTGTTCCTTTATATAGTTTGCATTTGATATTAGTGCTTGCAATTGTATTAAAATCAAAAGCTGATTTTTATGGCATACACAAATAGGAATGCCACTTTTACTTTGTACCAATAATTTAAAGATTGATATGCTAAAAACAATTTGCACAGCACTAAAGCATGAGCTAGTTTCATCTAAACCTGTAAAAATATGAAAGATTTTATATTTTTTCACTGGGAAGAAATTCTTCCTGGATGAAATTACAAATATGTGTAGAATATATTTAATAAAAGACTTATAAAATACCTAACTATAGGACTTAAATATAGATTGGCGTGTAGTATATAGAACAATATTCCATATAAATAACTTTAGCCTCTATAAAAATGAAGTTGCAGGCTGACATTACATTCTGTACTTACTAAGTGTCAACAGCCCTTACAAACATTAAATGTAAATGGTTTCAAATGGGCAGCATTGTTTAAATGTAATCAGGTTATTTTATTCATTGTTAATGCTTTGATGAAAAGGCTTTATATGCAGTAGATCTACAGAAATATTGTTCATACTGATCAGAATTAAATTTGTATAGAGCAGAATTTTAAAACAAATGTAAATAGCACTAAACATTTGCTTTCTGCAACCTGTACTTATAGATTCTTCCTGTAAACTAAATAAAAACAAAAAATCATAGTGTATTTTGGTGGTAATTTTAAAGGTCTTGATTAGGTCAATAATTGTTTAAGCACTGTCTCATTCTTTTATTTCTTACGCTTTTAAAATTCATTTAATATTCTGTTTTTGGTTTTGGGGGGTATTCCCAATGTATCTTTGATATTTAACCTGTACGCAAGTTAATTAACACAGGTTAATTTGTACACAGTCACGACAGTGGATAGAATTATGTAGTCTCTGTTATCACTAAAATGTTATATTCAAGAGATGTTAAATATTTATATGCTTTGTTGACTAGCTGAAATGTGAATTCTGTTAGTGTTGACTAAAGAATCTGGTAGTTGCTTAACTGGGCAATTAAACAATTTATGGCTCTATTGTTTTGTAAAACAAACTAGTAATTTTAATGCCTATTTTCATTCTAATTACTTTTTTTAAGTTAAAGACTATCAGTTAATTAAGATTTTGTTTTTATGATGGTTAAAAATAATTCTCTCGATTTTTCAATATATTTTTCTGTGTTCTCTCAGATTATATATTTCCCTCAATTTAGAGTTTTTGATGTGGGATCAACTGTTTCACTAGTAGAGAAAGAATTGTGTTGCTTAATACCTAATATCATAGTTGTACAAAATGAAAAAAGAATAAAAGTAGCAGTAAAATTATATACTTGAAAACACCAAAAATTTAGATGCCTTAATAAGTATATATGTGAAAATACTCAGCTGTCCCTTTAAAAATAATTCCTTGGACTGCCTGATGGTTAGAATACGATTACTCATATCCAAGGCTACTTTTGAATATCGCTGTGCCAGAAATACAGCTCACTTACCTAAAGGTGAGGGCTGCACAGATCCAGAAATGTACATAAAGCCTGAAGGATGAGCCTGCGCCCCGGCCTGACGCTGGCATCTCACTCATCTCTTTTACCTAAATTGTCCTCAACGTTGTCAGGTGTTCTGGACAAGGCAAAGCTTTTCTTTATTAAAACCTCAGCATGTCTCCCTGATCTGAACTATTTGCTTTCTCTTCAAGATACATTTTACCATGAAAAATACAGTATCTAACATTACTATTCACGTTAAATGAAATTTCCTCGTAACATTTATCTTAAGTTTTATGAATTCATCTTGACCAATGTTACAGTAATTTCTGTTAGCTGATTGTGGTAAACAATGTTTAATGTGCAAAGAAATTAAAACTTTCTTCATCTGTTGTAGAATATTTCTCTTCTTTAAAACAACTTCTATTCCTAATTCTGGTGTATTTGCTTGTTCTTTATTTCTCTACTATTTTTGTCTTTTTTCTTTGTCAGTTTATGATACTCTTCAGTAAAATTCAACATTGGGCTAGACTTTGCTATGGTTTAGCAAAATCAAAGAGAAGTATCAGCCAAAATTCAATATGCCTTCATACCGTCTTTATTTGTAACTTTTGCGAGCATTCCAGTTTTGCTTTTTTTTTTTTTTTTTCATCTGTGTGTTGTTATGTGGTCACTGGTAGCCAAACGGAATGATTGGGGTGGGAGGTGGGCTTGAGAGAAGGCACATGACCTATAATTACAAACACAGCTACAATTGAAACACAGCTGCAGGCTGTGCTGGAGCCTAGGCACAGTTTTTATGACCACGGAAGGGTGGGGTTCTTGGGCATGAGCAGTTGGTGGTTGGCTGTAACTCCTGGCTTACCATGACCCCCACCACTTGGTATGCTTTCTTGAGAAGGCAGCAGCTTCTAGGAAGCCCTTTACACAGGAGGTGCTGGTGACTTCTGAAAGAGATCATGGATAGAACTGAGAGACATCTAATTCTTAAATATCAGAGTTTCATCCAGTACTAAACTGTGAAAATTAATTTCATTAATTACATTATTTTGTAGTCTTCGACAGTGATGTCAGATGTTTGTCTTTTAATTTTTCCTGTTCTGCCTCTTTTTTTTTAAATAACAGCTTTCAAGAAATATGGAGTGGGCATAGTAAATTCCCATTTGGGGAAAGGAAATGCCCATCTCTTTCATATGAGTCAACCAATAAAAAAGGAGTTGGGTAGACACATTTTCTCAAATGGCTCTGGAAGTGGTTTGTTGTTGGAAGTCTTAGGCCAAGAGTCTGGCCGGTTTTAGAATGTAATTATACGTTCAAACATTATTTGGTGTCTTTTATTTTCTACACATGTTCTTGAAGCTTATTTGATGTAAGGGAAGTCTTACAGTGGTAGTGGGAGAAGCTTATCTATAGTTAAATAATACAGGGAGGCAGCAGAACCTAGAGGGGAGCCAGGACAAACCGTAGCAGAGCAAGACCCTCAGAATTCTTGTTGGAACATACAGAAGACATCTGGGAGTTCGGTTCTCAATTTTCTGCCAGATGAGATGGTTTTTCTTTTTCTCTGCATGCTGAAGCCTGGTTCTCTTTATGTCCTTCCTTATCACATGGTTTTCCGTGGGCATCGCTTACCTGGATTCCATTAGGTAGGGTGCCACTCTCCCCCAGTGTTTCTCAGAAGCATTTTTTTTAAGTCTGATAATTTTAACACATCTGCATTTTGACTGATACTGTTCTTCAGTCCTCAGAGTTCAGAAAACCTCAAGAACAGCTGAGCTTTCGAGTCAGCCTGGCTTTGCTCTGGGTGACTTTGAAAAAGTTACTTAATATTTGAGCTTCAGCTTTTTCATATGTAAAATAAAAATAACACCTAGTTTAGAGAGTGGTTGTAAGGATTATTTTTAAATAAATATTCAGGGCACTGCTTTGCCCAAGAACTCATGACAAACTAGCAAACCTGTCCAAAGGCTTTATGTTGGAAATAAAGTGCTGGGCACCAAGATATACTCTAAACTTTGAGAGAGTAACTTATGAAATGGCCAGAGGCCAGAGAAAATGCGAATGATACTGTGTTCATTTAAAAGGAAGATGAGTGGGGAGATCTCAAAAATAAGCTCTTGGAATGGAAGGAAAACAGGGACCCAGTAGTGACTCAGCTTCAGATGTATATATGCAACGTACCAGGTCATAGAGCTTGGACATGTTAACGTAAAGACAAACATGACCGTGATAATTTGAGATGCTGTTTGTTACTAGGGTACAAAAATGCATTACTGTTAAAAAGAAATGGGTCTAATAAAGCTGGAAAATATAGCAAGAATACACAAAGGAAACTTAGACCTGAGAGGGTAATTAAATGGGGAGTCTGTGGATAATGAAAAAAGACAAAAATATGATTGTTGGGTTATATTGTCCTTCATCAGATTAAGGCTGTGAATTTCTGTTCTGAATCCGCAACAGGAAAACACCGAGACAAGACATGGTAGTGATGCAGTAGTTTGGCTATACTGGACCTCGCTGGGTGCCCTGTTTCCTAAGAGTCCGGTTAACTCTTGACTTGCGATAATGCCGTTAAGTTACCAAAAGTAACAAAAGAAAACCTCTGGGATTCATTTTGGCCAAGTGGGAAAGAATGATTCTAGAGAAAATGTTTTGAGCCTACAGTGAAAATAGGTGTGCACCCAAACGCTGGTAATGATGAAACTAAGGCGGACGCTGGTGATTGCTTCGCCAGCATCCCTGCTTCTTGCTGGGATATTGAGGGGTCACTTTGCTTTCCCTTCTTGTGGCTTAGGGAAGTAGGATGTTCCCAGCTCTGTTACCTTTGGTGTAATTGCTTTAGAAGTGGCCGTGGGACTCCATCCTGGCAGAGGAGACACGAGGGAACTCTGCTGAGGGTGTTTGTGCTGAAAGTTCCTTCACTCCCAAGGAGACCTTTCCAGAGACTCTTTTTGCCTGTGGACATTATTTTGCCTGGATGTGATGATTGAAACTGCTACAGCCACATTGGGACTCAGAGGGGAGCTAGCCTTAGGGCAAAGCCAGCACATTGAAGGTGTAGAGGAGAAAGGAAAAAACCTGCCCTTGCAGAGCTGCTAATTTTTTTAGCTTTTAAGTTCAGGCGTACATGTACAGGTTTGCTGTGTAGGTAAACTCGTGTCACAGGGGTTTGTTATACAGATTATTCCGTCACCCAGGTATGAAGCCTAGTACCCATTATTTTTCCTGATCCTCTCCCTCCTCCCTTCTACCCCTCTGGAAGACCCCAGTGTCTGTTGTTCCCCTCTATGTGTCTATGTGTTCTCATCAATTCACTCCTACTTATAAGTAAGAACATGCAGTATTTGGTTTTCTGTTTCTGCATTAGGTTCCTAAGGATAATTACCTCCAGCTCCATCCATGTCCCTGCAAAGGACATGATCTCATTCTTTTTCATGCTGTATAGTATTCCATGGTGCATATATACCACATTTTCTTTATCCAGTCGCCCACTGATGGGCATTTAGGTTGATTCCATGTCTTTTTTATTGGGAATAGTGCTGTACTGAACATATGCATGCATGTATCTTTATGATAGAATGATTTATATTCTATTGTGTGTGTATACCCAGTAATGGGATTGCTAGGTTTAAATAATATTTCTGTTTTTAGGTGTTTGAGGAAACGTCACACTATTTTCCATAATGGTTCAACTAATTAACACCTCACCAACAGTATATAAGTATTCCCTTCTACACAGCCTCTCCAGCATTTGTTATTTTTTGACTTTTATTTAGTTACTGTTTTTGAGACAGGGTCTCACTCTGTGGTCCAGGCTGGAGTGCAATGGCGTGATCTCAGCTCACTGCAACCTCTGCCTCCTGGTCTCAAGTGATCCTCCCACCTTAGCCTTGTGAGTAGCTGGGGCTACAGGCTTGTGCCTGGCTAACTTTTTATATTTTTTGTAGGGATGAGATTTCTCCGTGTTGCCCAGGCTGGTCTCAAACTCCTGTGCTCAAGCAGTCCACCTGGGATTACAGACAAGAGCCACCACACTCAGCCTATTTTTTAACTTTTAAGAATAGCCATTCTGACGGATGTGAAATGTATCTCCTTGTGGTTTTGATTTGCATTTCTCTAATGATCAGTGATGAGCTTTTTTTATATGCTTGTTGGCCACGTGTAGGTTCTCTTTTGAAAAGTGTTCATGTCATTTGCCCATTTTTTTAATGGGGTTGTTTACTCTTGTAAATTTGTTTAAGTTCCTTTTAGATTGCTAGATATGAGACTTTTGTTAGATGCATAGTTTGCAAACTTTTTCTCCCATTCTGTAAGTTGTCTGTTTACTCTGTCGATAGTTTGTTTTCCTGTGCAAAGAAGTTTGATTAAATCCTGTTTGTCAGTTTTTGCTTTTGTTGTGATTGCTTTTGGTGTCTTCATTATGAAATCTTTGCCCATGCCTATGTCTAGAATGGCATTGTCTAGATTGTCTTCCAGGTTTTTATAGTTTGGGGTTTTACATTTAAGTCTTTATTCCATCTTGAGTTGATTTTTTGTGGTGTAAGGAAGGGGTCCAGCTTCAGTCTTCTGCATATGGCTAGCCAGTTATCCCAGCAGCATTTATTAGGTAGGGTGAACTTTACGCACTGCTTGTTTTTGTAAGGTTTGTCAAAGATCAGATGGTCATAGAATGCGGCCTCATTTCTGGGCTCTCTCTTCTGTTCCATTGGTCTGCATGCCTGATTTTGTACCAGTACCTTGCTGTTTTGGTTACTGTAGCCCCATAGTATAGTTTAAAGTCAGGTGGCTTGATGCCTCTGATGTCTCCAGCTTTGTTCTTTTTGCTTAGGATTGCCTTGGCTATTGAGGCTCTTTGTTGGTTCCATATGATTTTTAAAATAGTTCTTTTCTGGTTCTGTGAAGAACGTCATGGGTAGTTTGATAGGAACACCAATGAATCAATATGTTGGAGGAGCTGCTGACTTTGTTCCGTGTGGAACCCGATGCTCTGTACTTGTTGAGAAGTAATCTGTTCACTGGAGCTTTTTCCTTCTTCCAATTCAAAGCACGATATACATAAAGAGAGTGTTAGACATCAACATCTACTCCAAACCTTATGAAATTAGCTTATAAAAAGATGAGAGAAAATATGTAGATGATTCTGTGTGTTCAGATCTCTGAAAAATAAATATCTGCTGTATAGTCACAAATTATTCTGATGAAAAGAGGCATCTGAAGAGACCATTGTGGGTACACGTCAGCTCTCCAATCTCACAATTTTAAAAGACATGAACAGAAGATGGGAGTTCAAATGTGTAAATCAAAGAGGAAGATAGTAAGTGCCAAACACCTCTGAGAATAACGTTGGAAACGCCTGGGATGAGCCGGAGCCGTTTTGCTGTGCAGAGACTCTTCAGTTTGATTAAATCCCATTTGTAAGTTTTTGGTTTTGTTTTTGTTTTGATTGCTTTTGGTGTCTTCATTATGAAATCTTTGCCCATTCCTATATCCAGAAAACGAGTAAAAAGTACATGTTTGCTGTAGTCACACAAAAAAACACAGCAGGGATACACCCCATGGTTCTCAACTGTGGCTGTATGTTAGAATCACTTAGAGAATTATAATTTTTTTACTTTTTAATGTTGATGCCTGGGCCTCATACCAACCGCATTAATTCTGAACACCTGTGACTTGGAGCAGATGCCTTATTTTTTAAGATTACTAAGAACAGAAACACTTACAAATCAAGAGTAGAAGGCAGCACCCTGTAAAGCTGGGAATAAGGACAGTTAATGTGGAACTGGAAACCAACCGAGGTGACGAAGACAGGAAGCAGGTGCCCAGCTACCGTGGTTCAAGTCACCAGACCCAGATAAGTTATATTTCAGTTATATTTCCAAGTTCTAAAGGAACTTTTGCATTCCGAGTAACCTGTTCCTCTCCCAGTTTCATTGTCAGAAGTGGAGGGTGAGACCCAGGCACTCTCGACAACCTTACCACCATCATCTGCTCTGAGACCACAAGGAACTGCAGACAGCCACGTCACCTCTCAGTGTCCCCACTGGAGTTTCCCTGTGGCTCCAGGACATCCTGTATTTTGTATTTTAAGGCTATCATTTAATAACTGTTTACTTAGATGGTAAGCACTGTTCTGTGTTCATGACACAGGCCCATTTTACAGATGATAAAACAGGCCCAGAGAAGTACCGTTTATCCTTTGAACATTGAAGATTTATTGTTCCCAGGCAAAGACTATTCCTAAAAGTATGCCTTATGATTTTTTTTTCTGTTTTTTAAAATTGGTATTTTCGCATTGTAGGACTGTAATCTCATGATTACAGAAAAGTATGAGGGAAAGAAAATGAATCCCACTATCCAAAATCAACTCTTAATTATCTTGGTGAATTTCCACTAGTCCTCTTTATTAACATGTATACATTAAAATAAAAATAAAAGAGTACTATATACAGAGTTTGTATGTGATTTTCATCTTTACATATCACAAGCATATTCTCAGAATATTAAATCTTTGAAAACACATTTGCATATAGCTCTATAATACTCCATTTTATAGGCATGCCATTTTCACCATTTAATGTTAAAAACAAATGAAATAGCACTACAGCCCTGCCAGAATGGCTAAAATGCAAAGGACTGACGATACCAAGTGTCAGTGTTCAGAGCGACTAATACACTCAGATGTTCTTAGGTGGAAGGTCAGTTGAAAAATCATTTCACAGAACTTCTGTAGTATCTAAAAAAGCTAAATATATATTTATACCCTCCGATGCAACAGTTATACCCCAGAATAAATATCCAGCAGGAAGAATTCATCTGTCCACTGGAGACATGCACAAGAGAGCCAATTCATTAAGAAACTACAACCAGCACATCGTCCATCAATAACAGAATGAATTTTTTTTTTTTTTTTTTTTTGAGACGGAGTTTCACTCTTGTTACCCAGGCTGGAGTGCAATGGTGCAATCTCGGCTCACCGCAACCTCCGCCTCCTGGGCTCAGGCAATTCTCCTGCCTCAGCCTCCTGAGTAGCTGGGATTACAGGCACGTGCCACCACGCCCAGCTAGTTTTTTGTATTTTTAGTAGAGACGGGGGTTTCACCATGTTGACCAGGATGGTCTCGATCTCTCGACCTCGTGATCCACCCGCCTCAGCCTCCCAAAGTGCTGGGATTACAGGCTTGAGCCACCATGCCCAGCCAACAGAATGGATTTTTAAATGGTAATGTGTATTCAGACAATGAAATGCCACAAAGCAACATAAAACAACACACAACTGCTGCATGAAAAAACAGTATCAAGGAAGAAGCCAGACATAGAATACATACTGTATGAGCTCATTTAAATAAAGTTCATAAACAGGCAAAACTAGTCTATGATGATAGAAGTCAGAAAAACAGCCACTTTTTGTGGGGGATGCTATTCGCCAGCAGAGGGAATGAGAGGACTCCTTGGGGTGCTGAAAATATCCTGTATCTTGAAATGGATGGTGATTCCATGGGTATTATTACTCCCACATAAAACTAATCAGACTGGTATTCAGCCATTCTTGCATAGCTATAAAGAAATACCAGAGACTGAGTAATTTATAAAGAGGTTTAATTGGCTTATGGTTCTGCAGGCTGTCTAGGAAGCATGATACCACCATCTGGTCAGCTTCTGGGGAGGCCTTAGGGAGTTTTTACTCATGGTGGAAGGTGAAATAGTAGCAAGAAAGAGACCAGGCGGACAGGGGAGGTGCCACACACTGCAGCCACCAGCTGTCATGTGGACTCACCTCGAGGACAGCACTGAGCCATGAGGGATCTGCCCCCATGACCCAAACACCTCCCATGAGGCCCACCTAGCCCACCTCCAACACTGGGGATCACAAATCAATACAAGATTTGGGCAGGGACAAATATTCAGACTATATCAAAGCTGTACCTGTAATATTTATACAGTTTATTGTATGTAATTTCGGGATGTATAAAGTTAAATCTCAGCAAAACAAAGCAAAAAGAAAGACAGTTAATGAGCACCTACCATGTGCCGGGGAATCTAAAGGCAGTAGGAATACACGGCAGCAGTCCAGGCCGCCCCTGATCTTGGGGTACTTCAACCATTAGCTGAATTTTGAACATCTAGACTACTTCAAATATTTCTACACATAAGTTGATAGAAATAGTAAAGGAATGTGTCAAATGCTTGACTCTACGAAGGATGTTAAATGTAAAAATCTATACAAGTTTGTATTTGAAAAAGGCTAAACCTAGAGAAAAGTTGTCAAAATAGCTTAATAAAAACTTTTAAAAGGTGAAGGGTATCCTTCATCTATATATTTGGCATTGGTTCACATTTGCCACATTTGTTCCATATAGCTAAGGAGAGAGAGAAAAACGTAATAGAGACAGAATTTGGGGCCAAGAGCTGTCTTTTCAAAGTGCAGATCTTATATGACAGTTGAACCCTAAATACTGTAGCATACATTTCTTAAGACTAAGGACATTCCTTTTCACTTCACGTTCCGAAAATTTAACATCGATTCAAAGTACGTTCTCTGCAATACAGCCAATATTAAATTTTCCCCAAATGTTCAATTAATGCTCTTTAAACTGTTTCCGTTTTTCCCCAATCAGGTGTCATGCATTTCATTTGTTATGTTTCCTCCGTCTTTTATCACTGGGAGAATGCCTTGGAGTTTTCTTTCAGCATATGTGCTGCCGAAGCGAGCACTTGAGTTTTCTTTCAAAGTCTCTTGAGAGGCTTTGAGTCTTTTAATTCCACATCCCTGTGCTTCTTGAGCCAATTTGCTCCCGAGGGGCCACTCCCCCACCCCGGGGATCTGAATCGCGTGTCATCACACAAGGGTATCTGTCACTCCTCCTGGTAGTCAGCCACTGATCCCTGACACTCTTCACTCCTTCTGCTGTAGCTCTTGGTTCACTGTCACTGTCTCTCTCCAAACCTGTTTCTTTTAAATCAATTCCTCTTCTTTTAAATCCTTGGTGATTTCAAAACCTGCATAGATGATCCTCCCATTACTGTGTCCTTCTGTCCTCTCCACTGCTCAACCATTCCCTTCCATTTTGATTCTCTAGATCTTTTCATTGCCAATGAGAGCAACTGCTCCATAAGCTCAACATCAAACCTCCTGCTCTCCAACCACCATCTCCCACTTGTCCGGCTCACTCCACCCAGCACCCCAATGCCTGTATTGATAAGGACTTCACAGGGGTTTGTGCTACATAATTGTGTGACTGCCTGCATGGCATGAAAACACCCTGTGACCGTGAAAACCACTCTATAAAGGGAACAAAGGGCTGGAGACCACTTCAAACCAGCAGGATCCCAGATGGCCACCAATGTCTGGATGAAAGCAGATCTTGAGGGACATCATTTGCTCACTGTTAGGCATTTCCATAGTAAAAACATACCCCGTTGCCCATGACAGTGTATATTTGCAATGAGAAACAC
The DNA here is from genome assembly GCF_048565385.1 of Saimiri boliviensis. Taxonomy (NCBI): domain Eukaryota; kingdom Metazoa; phylum Chordata; class Mammalia; order Primates; family Cebidae; genus Saimiri; species Saimiri boliviensis. Next base: position 79,130,678 of record NC_133464.1, read on the forward strand.
CAGAAAAAGCCCTACATGGTGACAGAAGAGGCTGTGTCGGGTTCCTGGAAATACCCACTTCTTTCCCCAAAATACTTATGAATAAATAATCCCTTCCCTAATTGCATATATTAAATGTAATCAATGAAACTGCCAATCCAAGACCCAGGCATCTCCTTTGAGATTACGCTCGTCTGTCTATGGGGCAATACTCTCAACAAATGTTACTTTTGCTTTGCACCTGGTTTCTGCTCCAGAATTCTCTCTTGCGTGAAATCAAGTGTAGCAGGAGCGGCCGCGGGAAACGGATCTCTCAGACACCGAATGTTGGAGGAAGGAGTTTATTCGGCCGGGAGCCAGGTGGCATATTTGCCTAATATCCAAGCTTGCCTAACAAAGGAAGTTTCCTTCTTTATATAGGCTTATACTTAGACGTTACACGTGGGAGAATCTTAAGGTTATAGCTTAACATATGAAAAGGGTCTCAGTTTACAGTCTTAGGACTTACATATGAAAAGGGTTTCAGTTTACAGTCTTAGGAATTACATATGAAAAGGGTTTCAGTTTACAGTCTTAAGAATGAAAAGGGGAAGTTTATAGTCTTAGGAATGAAAAGGGGAAGCTGATCTGAGATGCCTGGGTCTCCCTCTTCACAAGAAGCCACAGGTCCTACAACACCCTCAGGATTTGGGGGGTCTTTGGCATCAAAGACAGCTTTCCCCAAGGCAGCCGGCCACTGCTCCTCCTGTCTTTGAACCACACTTCACCCTTTTGCCTGCACACACCCTCAGCTCTCTTGTTCTGCTCCTGCTTTTCGTGTTGACAAAATCCTAAGCCTGATTAAATCCAACTCTTCACCTGCTCTACATTTGCATCTGTGAAACCAAGTAGGACTAAAGAAAAATACAAACTATACTGCATGGTCTAATCTGAAATACCGGGGTAACAACCTCAAGAGAGCTTTTAGTGCTACCAAGAAATTATGTTATCTTCTCCTGGTCCATTCCCACTCACCTCACTGGATGACAGGGGCACCACTTCTCCCAAATGGCCAACAACTTCTCCCCCATCCTGCTTTCTAATTCAGAGTAAATAGAAGAAAACAGAAGAGAAACTTTCCAACTTCCTTCTTCCTCTGCCATATGTACAACCTACCAGAATGTGTGAACATACGCTCAGCCTCCTCTCTTAGATGCTCCTGTGTGAGGCCAACCCTACCCCCTCAAAGACAGTTAGCAATTCTCTATCTCATATGTAGCATCAAGTTTTTTCCATTCTACCAGGTCATTTCCCTTAGCATATAAACAAATATATCATCTCTCCAAATACATACGGACATATGGACACACTACTCTCCACTTACATTTCTATTGCTACCTACATTTTTAAAATCAGTTTTATCAAGGTAAACTTTACACACAATAAAACGTACCTATTTTAACTATATGAGTCCATGCCTTTTGACAAATGTTTATGAGGGTCTTCTCTCCCCGGTCCACGAGGGGCGTGGTTTCAAAGGCAGGAGTTGCCCGGCTCCACGCCTCCATCTGGGAACCACAGTGGTTTCAAATGTAAAGTTCTTTGATTTTCGCCCATGCGGGTAGGGAAAACCAGGTGGGGCGCCTTTGTTCCAAAAATCCCGCCAAAAGCTCCGGGAGGAGGGGGCTCTAACTCAGGGCTGTGGACCAAGTAGCCAATCCGGTATCAGAGTTCAAAGATCAATGACTCCAGAGGAAGTTTGAAAGAACTCCTCTCATTGGACGAGAACATGAATGGGGCCGGAATAACTCAAGTGTTAAAATTCAGCTGCTCCTTACCTGAACGGATAGCCTGCTCTGGGATCCCCTCCCACAGCAGCGTGGGAGCTCTCTCTCTCTCTCTCTTTCTCTCTCTCTGTCTAATAAATCGCTCTCCTGCAAAACTCTTTGGGTCTATGGTATTTATTTGAATGGTAAGCTCACTGCGCCTCAGAGATCCCTTTCCCCGTTCTTCCGAGTTAGAGAGGCCAAGAACCTCTTCAGAACTGGGAGCTGGGGACGCTCCCTCGGTTACATTTACACTCTTGTAATCCCTATCACAAATCGCTGTTCATATTTTCTATTTCGTCACGTTTTAATTTTAGTTATTAGTGTCTTTTGAGAAATGCGTGCATTTCATCCAAGTGTTAAACTAATTGACATAAAATTGTTAATAATCAGTTTACTTGTTATACTTTTCATAGAATCTCTGACAATATCTTCTTTATTCGTTCCTGATACAGGTAATTTTTGTCTTCTCTCTCTTTTTTTTTTTTTTCAGTGTAGCTAGTGGCTTGTATATTTTCTTGCTCTCAAAGAAACAGCATTTTATTTTCATTGTTTTTTGTTTTAGATTACTTATTCATTTTCTATTTCATTGATCTCCACTGTTATTTTATTTTCTCTTTCTACTTCTTTTTTTCTCTCTCTGCTTCTTGATGTGCTCTTACTTTTTCTGGCTTCTTGAGATAGAAAGCTTAGATGAATTTTTTTCCTTGGAAGTCCTGCTTAAGCTACAGCTTACAAACCTTGCTATATTGTGTTCTCATTTTCAATCAGTTAAAAAAATTATAATTTCCCTTGTGATTTCTATTCACGGGTTATTTATCAATATGTGTTTCCTTTCCAAGTAGGAATTTTAAATATATTTTTTAATTATTGATTTTTAAATTAATTCCACTAGAGACTGAAAATATTCTCTGTATAATTTTAGTTAAGTGTACTGAAACTTGCTTCATGGCCCAGAACACAGGGTCTACTCTAGTAAAAATTCCACGTGCCCTTTAATGGGATGTAAATTCTGGATAAAAGTGAATTCTGCTATTGTTGAATGTTATTTTCTATAAATCTCAATCAGGTCAAACTTGTTGATAGTGTTGTTCAGGTCTTACTGATTTTCTGTCTGTTCTATTACCAAGAGAACTGTTGAAATTTCCAACTATAAATCTGAATTTGTCTAATTATGCTTTCTATTTTGTCAGTTTTTGCTTCATGCATTTGAAGCTGGGTAATTAGGTGCATACGCAATCAGTATTGGTATACCTCTTTGTTCCTTCTATCATTACATTTATTTTCATTTGTGATGATAATGCAGGGCAAGTGAGCCCCAAAATTGAGGCTTAGTAGGAGAGGGTTTGGGCTTTGTCCAGGAAGAAACTTAACACTGAGCTGGTGGTATTAGACAGCAACTTTTATTGAAGTAGTGGCAGAGGGGCTGCTCCTTACGGAGCAGGGAGGGATACCTCATAGTCACTGTGTCCAGAGTAGTAGTTTAGAGGCAGTTTTGTAGATGTATTTACATTTATTTTAATTATATGCAAATGATGGGGCGGATTATGCAGACTTTCTGGTCACTGAGTCATTGCCATGGAAAGGGGTAGCAAGTTCTAGGTGTTGCCATGGCAATGATAAACCAACAGGCATACTGGTAATCTTGATGGAAAGGTATTTCTGCCCTGTTCCTGTTTTAGCTAGTCCTCTATTTGGTCCAGTGTTTGAGCCCCATCTCTTACTTCAATGTTACTTGTCCTAAATTCTATTTTTTCCTAATAGTAACATTGAAACAGCCTTCGCAAAATTATAACTAAGGAAATTATGACAGTGAAAGATATCAGACCTAACCAACTCTATCTTGCTTCTTACCTCTAAACTATCCTTGTCCATTCCTGGTTATAGGCCAAACTAGCCTTGGGAAGGAACTTAGTTTAGCGTTTAAATCATCCTTCCCAAAAGCTAAACTGTTCTTGCAAAACAAATGAAATGCCATCAGCCACAAAGTAAGGAAGAGAGGGGCTGGAATTCTTAATTCACCAGCCGTTATTCCGGAGGTCATAAGATCTGCAACTTCCCCAGTTACTCCTGAAGATAACGTCACCATCGTGAACCAAAGATCGATCTGTTGAGATGTCTTTTCAAGGTTCTGCATTTCTGACAACTGGGTGTCCCCAGCCTGGATATGCCAACCAGTCCTGTGTACCCCATCCAGGAATGGACTCTGATCCCTGAGTTTTCAGGGAGGCTGATTTGAATAATAATAAAACTCCAGTCTCTCACACAGCCGGCTCTGCATAAATTACTCTTTCTCTGTTGCAATTCCTTGTCTTGATAAATCAGCTCTGTCTAGGCAGCAGGCAAGGTGAACCATTGGGTGGTTACAAAATCACCACTTCAGTTTTCTCATGACTAGAGCTTACATTGTTTATCTTGTTTCATTCTTTATTTTTGAACTATTTGTGTCTTTAAAGTGTATTTCTTACATACTGTGTATAGTAGGTTATTACATTTTTTTTTACAAAAACTATTCAATCTCTACCTTTTAATTGGAGTGCTTTTACTATTTACTTTTAATTTTTGAGACAGTCTTGCTCTGTCAGGTTGGAGCACAGTGACACGGTCTTGACTCACTGCAACCTCTGCCTCCTGGGTTCAAGCGATTCTCCTGCTTCTGCCTCTCAAGTAGCTGATATTACAGACATGCACCACCACACCCAGATAATTTTTGTATTTTTAGTAGAGATGGGGTTTCACCAGGTTGTCTAAGCTCGTCTCGAACTCCTGGCCTCAAGCAATCCACCTGCCTTGGCCTCCCAAAGTAGTGGTATTGCAGGTGTGAGCCACTGCTCCCAACCTTTTTACTACTTATATTCAATGTAATTATGGACATATCAGTTTAAAGTCTTGGCATTGTGAAAACCAGTTGTGACAAACTAAAGATTGTCTCACCTGTTCTTTGTTACGTTGTTTGTCTTTCCCTGACTTTTTCTAGATCAAGTATTTTTCTTTTTTTAAAATTTATAAATGGAAAGCTTATATCAAGATATTTTTAATTCTAACTCTATAATTGGCTTAATGGCTGTACCATTTCCTTTCTTTTAGTGGCTGTTCTAGGGCTTACAATATACATTTTAAGTTTTCACAGTCTACCTTCAATAACATTATACTACTTCACATGTAATTCAAGACTTGAAAACAGATTTCTTCCATTTCTCCACATCTGTCTTTTGTGCTATTGTGCCATACATTTTGCCTTTCTATGTTATAAATCTCAGAATGTATAATGATTGTCTTAAACAGCCAGTAATCTTTTAAAGAAATAAAAAGATGGCTTTGGAAATGTTTTTATATTTGCTCACATATGTACCAGTTCTTAAACTCTACATTAGGTATGACTTTCCATCAGATACCATTTTTCTCCAATATTTTGTCATTTTAAAATATCCTTCCTTGGAACCTTTTTTTTTTCCCATATTGCTATGTTGTTCTCAACCTTTTTTAGTGTTGAAATAAAGTCCAAATAATCAGAGAGCTCGTGGAATATATGATATGATCAGAAGACAGAGCAGTAATTTAAAACTGATTTTAGGCTCCGTGTGACCCAACATTGTTGAAGGGCTGCCAAAAAGCAAATTCTATCCCAGACTTTATTAACACAGCAGTAAGTCTCAGGATATAAGCAATGATGTTGTGCTCCAATTTCATCGGTTACATAGAATGTTTGTGTTCTGTCCTAGGTTCCACATTTCAAGGTTATTGACACATCTGAAGCATGTTCACAGATGACCAGGCAGGATCATGAAAGATCTAGAAATGGTGTCATAGGTGGGGCTGTCAGAGGAAGCGGAGATGTTTAACCCTAGCCAAAGAAAAGACACCTCAAATACTGGAAGGGCTGCTATGTCAAAAGGCATCGTATCTATTAAGAGTTGCTGCAGTGGTGAGAACAGAGCTAATGGGCAGAATTCACAAGTAGACGAAATTTGTTTCAGTTTGCCTCAGGACTGTGCAAAAAGGAACGGAGCTATTTTTGATAGTGAGTTTCCATCGCAGGAGGTGTTCAAGCAGAAGCTGTCAGAAAGCAAAAATGCCTGGCCTTGTAGGAAGGATAGAGAAGAGATTCATGTATTGGGCATAAGGATGAATTAGTTTACATCCAAGCACCTTTTCAAATCTGATTCCATCCCTCCTTAATTTCTCCATTAGTTCCTGCCTTTCTTCCCTTTTCAGTGTTATTTTCCTGCCTACACACATTGCTATTTTCATCTTTAGGCAGCCCATCCCTTCCCTGCCATCTCCTTTCTAGTATGTTTTTCCTTGCCGCGTCAGGATGATCTTGGGACTTGTACTTAACTACAAAAACTTCCTTACACCATCAGTTTCTCCAAAGAACCATTTTCATGTTTTAACTAAAATGTGACCATCCCTTAGTATATTCTCTAAGCCCAGATTCCCACAGAATAGAGGCTTGGGCAATGCTTGGTGCTGCGAAGAAGCACTCGGGCAAAAGTTTTCTCAGCAAGGCAATTTACTTCTGCAGTAGTCTGCTGCCTGCATCAGTCATGATCACAAGAGCACAGCAAACAAAGGAGAGAAGGGGTTTTTATCCTTAAGGCAGTTCCTGTCCCTGTGTCCTTCCCCTGCTGGCTAGGATTGGACCGCACAATCTAAGCTGATCCTGTTTGGCTAAGACTTAAACTCTTCTGAATATGGTAAGTGCTCCATTAGTAAGGGAAGGAGGGGGTGGGAGTGGTTTGTCTGTGATAGCACAAGGCATGTCTGGACATGTCCAGCCACAACTAGAGTGGGAGGGTGGTTTGCAGGCTGGAAACAAGAAAGTACAAGGAGGTTGGGCTTTTAAACAAAGGATAGGAACATTACACAATTAAACCTTTTGGAGAGGAACTTATTATTCCTAATACGTACATGCCAAGACTGGGGAAATATTGTGGAAAGAAAATGTATATGAACCAGGCTCCATACAGAAGGCTGGGCTCCTTGTATTCCATGGTCTTACTTTATTCTCATTTTTCTCCAGTTTTGCTTACTCAACTATAGAATACAGTCTTCTCAAAAAAAGATTTCAAAGTAGTAATCATGGCTTCGGGGAACTTTGTTTCTTATTTTTATTTTTATTTTTTTTGAGACAGAGCCTTGCTCTGTCACCCAGGCTGGAGTGCAATGGTATGATTTTGGCTCACTGTAACCTCTGCCTCCTGGGTTCAAGTGATTCTCCTGCCTTAGCCTCCTGAGCAGCTGGGATTATAGCTGGGATTACAGGCACATGCCACCACGCCTGGTTAATTTTTGTATTTTTAGTAGAGACAGGGTTTCACCATGTTGGCCAGGCTGGTCTCAAACTCTTGACCTCAGGTGATTCACCCACCTCAGCCTCCCAAAGCGCTGGAATTACCGGCATGCGCTGCCCTGCCTGGCCTGTTTCCTACTTTTAGATGTGTTTTCCTAGCCAGCTGTGCTCATTCATCCCCCAGCTGCTAAGTCTGATGATGGTAGCCTGTGTCCACAGCAATAAGTGCAGACTCCCTGGACCCATGCTTTCAAAGGCAGCTCCCTTCACCTCCTGGGACATAAGCTAGCTTCCCCTGTGAAAGGAAAATATCATGGGACCCCCAAACCACTGAGCTAAAGAGAAGAGTCAAGCTGAGAACTGCTTAGGGCAAATTAGTTTCCCATTCTATTCAAAGTCACCCCTCTGCTCATGCAGATAAATACACATCTGATTGCCTCCTTCAGAGAAACTAATCAGAAACTCAAAAGAATGCAACTATTTGTCTCTTACCTACCTAGACCTGGAAGGCCCTCCCCGCTTTCAGTTGTCCTTCTTTTCCAGGTGGAACCAATGTTTATCTTACATATGTTGATTGATGTCTCAGGTCTCCCTAAAATGTAGAAAACCAAGCTGTGTCCCTTGGGCACATGTCGTCAGGACCTCCTGAGGCTGTCACAGGCATTCATCCTCAACCTTGGCAAAATACACTTTCTAAATTAACTAAGACCTGTCTCAAATTTTGGGGGTTCACACCCTCTTAATGTTATTTTCTGCCTTGTCCTCATTTTGGATCAGAAAAAGGCATGTGGATGACTTGAGAAGCTATGTGTGATGGTTAATTTTATGTTTGACTTGACTATGCTGCAGGGTGCCCAGATGTTTGGTCAAACATTATGGTGGGTGCTTTTGTGAGGATGTTGTGGACGCAGTTAGTGTTGGAATCAGTGGACTGAGCAGAGCTGATTGTCCTTCCCATGCGGGTGGGCCTCATCCCATCATCGGAAGGCTAGACTAGAACAAAAGGACTGATTCTCCGTAGGATAAGAGAGGATTCTTCCTGCCTGACATCAGCTTTTTCCTGCCTTTGGACTTGAACTGACATGTTGGCTCTTTCTGGGTCTCCAGCCTGCCAGCATTTGGAACTGCACCACTGGCTCTCCCGGGGCTCCAGCTGGCCAACTCCCCCTGCAGGGCTTGGGACTTGCCAGCCTCCATAATTGTGCAAGCCAGTGCTTTGTAATAAATCTCTTTCTATGTATGCATCCTGTTGGTTTTGCTTCTCTGGAGAACCCTGACTGATGCACTGAGCAACTGAGAATTCTCAAGAAAGGTAAAACATTCAGCAACATGGGTGGGGGGCTCCTGCCATAATTGCCCCCAAGAATAGGACATCTTTGGAGACCTTGCCTCACTCTTCCTTGTTTATTTGGTTTTCTGGCTTTGTCTGAGGTATTCTTATTTTTCTTTTGAGACAGAATCTTGCTCTGTCACCCAGGCTGCAGTGCAGTGGTGTGATCACGGCTCACTGGAGTCTAGCATGTCTATGTTGCCCAGGCTGGCCTTGAACTCTGTCTTAACCTCCTCCCAAAGTACTGGGACTATAGGTATGAGCCACCATATCTGTCTTGTGGGATTCTTGTGCCCTCTGACATCAGAGGTCCAGCTGTATTACCAGAACATGTTGCAAACCTGGACAGTAAAACCCTTTCTGTAATAGTATTGACTGCTGCCTGTGTTCTAAGCATTAGGTGAGCCAGTAAGAATTCCGAGTCAAATGAAGTAATCTCTACTCTCAAGAAGCCCGTAGTCTAGTGGAGAAGAAGCAGGGCTTACAAACCAGCAATCGTAGTATAACCTAACAAGACAGTGTATACACAAGACATCACAAGAACACAATGGGTAGGCACCCAACCCGAAACAAGGAAACCCGGAATGGCTTTCAGAAGAGGATATTCAACAGGAATCCTTACAAATGAGTAGGACTTGTGCATTCACGTTTATAGCAGCATTGCTCACAACAGCCAAAGGGTGGAAATGACCCAAATGTTCATCAAAGGATATACCAAATGTAGCATATACAAAATGCAAATGGATATACAAAATGTAGCACGTACAATGGAATATTAGCCTTAACGAGGAAGGAAACTCTGACATGCTATAAAATGTGTGAACCTAGAAAGCATTATGCTAAGTAAAATAAGCCAGTCATAAAGAGACAAATACTGTATGATCCCACTCATGTGTGGTCCCAAGAATAGGTAAATTTATAGAGACAGAAAGTAGAATGGTGGTTATCAGGGGCTAAGAATAGGGCGTTGTTGTTTGCTGAATACAGAGTTACACTTTAGAACAGTGAGAAGATTCTGGGAATTGAAAGTGGGGATGGATGCATAACATTGTGAATGTACTTAATGCCTTTGAATTACACACTTATAACTGGTTAAAATGGGGCTGGGTGAAATGGCTCATGCCTATAATTCCAGCACTTTCAGAGGATTGTTTGAACCCAGCAGTTCACCACGCAGGCTGGTCTCAAACTCCTGACCTTGTTTCCGCCCAGCAGCCTGGGCAACATAGTAAGATCCTGTCTCTACAAAAAACAAAAACAAAAACAAAAATTAACCAGGCATGGTGGTGCATGCCTGTAGTCTTAGATACTTAGGAGGCTGAGGCAAGAGGATCACTCAAGCCCAGGAGTTTGAGGCTGTAGTGAGCCATGATCACACCACTGCACTCTAGCCTAAGTGACAGAGCAAGATCCCAGCTCTTAAAAAAGAAATGGTTGAGGCCGGGTGCGGTGGCCCACGCCTGTAATCCCAGCACTTTGGGAGGCTGAGGCGGGCGGATCATGAGGTCAACAGATCAAGACCATCCTGTCTAACATGGTGAAACCCCGTTTCTACTAAAAATACAAAAAAAAATTAGCTGGGCGCGGTGGCGCGCGCCTGTAGTCCTAGCTACTCAGGAGGCTGAGGCAGGAAAATTGCTTGAACCCGGGAGGCGGAGGGTGGGGTGAGCCAAGGTCATGCCACTGCCCTCCAGCCTGGCACCTGGTGATGGAGTAAGACTCTGTCTCAAAAAAAAAAAAAAAGAAAGAAAGAAAGAAATGGTTGAAATGGTAAATTTTGTTATAAGCATTTTTCCACAATAAAAAATAAAATTAAAAAAACAAAAGAGTAGGCATGAACCAGGAAAAGGAGCGTGGTGTAGAGTCAGATGGAGGAGGCAAAGGTGTGGGGTAAGCAGATGGGCAAAGGCCCAGAGTCGGGGAGGGTGAAATGACCAGAAAATTACAGGCAGCTCCATATGGCTAGAGCATGGAAGGCATGATTTTGATGGGGAGGAATTAAGAAAGGGGAGGCTGGAAAAGTAAGCAAAGAATATGACTGAGGAAGCTTGGAAACCCTGCCAGTGACTTTGAGGTTTGGGCTTTTTTCAAAGACAGTTGCATAAGTATCATCCACATTCACATCACGTGGAATGAACGCTGGTTGTCACCTGGGCATATTTCCCTTCAGCTTTTATATTGCAAGAAATTATACATTTTTGTTTTAAAAATGCTTACTATAATGAATTTAAACAGTCTTAAACATGAAGAGATGAAAATGTTTCACGTTACCCCAAGGCCCTCAGTTTTTGTTTTTTTTTGTTTTTTTTTGTTTTTTTTTTTAGGAGACAGGGTCTCCCTATATTGCCCAGGTTGGTCTGCAACTTCTGGCCTCAAGTGATCCTCCCACCTCGGCCTCCCACAGTGCTGGGATTATAGGCGTGAGCCACTGCACTTGGCCCATGACTCTTAAGTATGAATACTAACAGAATATTTTCCTTTCATATAGATAATTGAAATGATTAATAAAATCACATTTATAAACTTGATATCATGTAATTAAAGCCATTTAAAAATTTTAGGTATTTAATTTTAGTTAAATTTAACAAAAGAAACTACAGTGAAACCGAAGTACTCACTGACCGTCATGTATAAATGTCTTCACTACCAGAGGATTATTTCCTTTTTTTTTTTTTTTCTCTTGAGATGAGTCTTGCTCTGTTGCCCAGGCTGCAGTGCAGTGGTGTGATCTCGGCTCACTGCAACCTACGCCTCCGAGCTTCAAGCAATTCTCCTGCCTCAGCTTCCCAAGTAGCCGGAATTATAGGCATATGCCATGATGCCTGACTATTTTAATTTTTTTAGTAGAGATATAATTTCACCACGTTGACCAGGCTGGTCTCAAACTCCTGACCTTGTGATCTGCCTGCCTTAGACTCCCAAAGTGCTGGGATTACAGGCATGAGCCACCGTGCCCAACCCAAAGGATCATTTCTTAAAGATCTGTCCAGGATTAAGAAAAGAGTAATTATGGGGGAAACAGAAGCTAAGAGGCTGGTATTATTATTTGTATTATGCTTTACATATCAATTTCACAAAGTACTGACTCCCCACTATGAAAGACAAAGATGTTAATACTTCTTCCACCTGACCCCCTTCATATTTTGTAGGTTACATGCTCATTTCAAAACGTTCCAGGTTTCCAACACTTGCACCATGCTCTATAGTTATGTGTTCTCCTAATTGTTCAGTTTTAATTCAATATTTAAACGGATTCCACTTACTAGCCAGTCCTTTATCAGAGCTTCCCTACTCCTTGTCGTTTTTGTTTGTTTCTAAATCATGATTCATCTAAAGTTGGTAACTTTTTTGCTTGTTTTTTCTGTTTTTTGTTTTTGAGACAGAGTCTCGCTCTGTCGCCCAGGCTGGAGGACAGCAGCATGATCTTGCTTCCTATAACCTCCACCTCCTGGGTTCAAACAATTCTTGTGTCTCAGCCTCCTGAGTAGCTGGGATTACAGGCACGTGTCACCACGCCCAGCTAATTTTTTGTAATTTTAGTAGAGATGGGGTTTTGCCACGTTGGCCCAACTGGTCTCAAACTCTTGACGTTTTATTGTAAACATTTTTTCAAGAAGTTTCATGAGATTGTGTGGAGAAGTCTGCCTGTTGCCTTTCTATTTGGATGGCATTTTGACAAGGTATGAAAGCCTCAGGTCACATTTCCCTTCAGAACTCTGTCGACATTACTCCATTGCTTTATGGCTTTGATTGCTGTGAAGAATTCTCAGGCTGGCCTAATTTGTGTCTGTTGTAGTTGATATCTGTTGCAGTTGACTTGTGTTTTTCTGGATGCCTGGCAATTTTTTGTCACAGAACCTCCTGGAATATCAAAATCTCTAAGAACATGGGGTGTGCTTTTAATTTGCAGATTCATTCCTGCCGGAGAGCCCATGTAGATAGCTTTGAGTAAACCTTCTCCACCCCTTGTCAATCCTCTGCTTCAGGAACACACAAGTATTCTTATGTTGCTTTCTCCTCTGTACCGGATCCACTCTCCTCTCTGTTTTAACACTTCTGTTATCTTCATTTGTGTGCACTGAAATTACCGGAAACCTTTCTTCTATGTCAGTGTGCTTGGATTTTCAGCTATGTCTAGTCTTTTGATTTTTTTTTTTTTTTTTTTTTGAGATGGAGTCTTGCTCCGTCTCCAGGCTGGAGTGCAGTGGTGCAATCTCGGCTCACTGCAACCTCTGCCTCCTGGGTTCAAGTTATTCTTCAGCCTCAGCCTCCCGAGTCCTGGGACCACAGGTGCGCACCACCACGCCCGGCTAATTTTTGTACTTTAGTAGAGACGGGGTTTCCCCATGTTGGCCAGGATGGTCTCAATCTCTTGACCTCATGATCTGCCCACCTCAGCCTCCCAAAGTGCTGGGATTACAGGCGTGAGCCACTGTGCCCGGCCTAGTCCTTTGATTTTTTAAAAAATCTACACTTTTGTTGTCTAATTACAGTGTTGTGGAGTGTGAGGAAATGGGGTGAGGGAATAGGAGGAAAAGGCAGAAAGCTCCACTGTGGCCATGTGCAGCCTGTTGGAGACGCTGCGAACCTCTCTCTGCTGCCGTGTTGCTGTGCGGAAGCGGGGATCACTCTGCCTGGCTGCAGAGGAGGTGTGGGAATGGCAGGTGTCAACATGACCACATGGAGCTTCACACTGTTCTTCCAGCTGAGGCGTAGTCCTGGAACCCTCCTTTCTGCTATGGGGTCTGCTCTATGTTTCACTGTCGCCCATTTCTTCCACTCCTCTGCCCCTCAGGATCCCGTCTCTCCCTTGACTCTTTGTAAAGTGCTCTATTTACTTCTCAGGCTGGTGGTCACAAAGAGGGGAAAATAGCAAAGTCTATTGACTCTCTCTGTGTTAAATAGTTATTTTAAAACTTTCCTTTCGGTGATCACCCGCCCTCTTGGACTTCTCCTTCTGATTCATTTGCTAGGCATTCACTGGGCGTGTATCACATGTGATGCCCGGGGAGAGATACTCGCAGTAAAAGGACAAGTGACATAGTCTCTGCTCATGGGGCTTATGGTTCATTTTCCCATGTCATTAATCATCACATCTTCTCAATTTGCTGTTTATTATTATCCTCGTCTTCTCTACTCTTGTCAGCCTGCTCCAAGCCCTCATTATCTCTTACCTACATTATGCCATCACCTCCTATACATTCCTCTTTGACCGAGAATTCCTGGTGACAAATCTAGCCTGCGTAATATTTTTAGAGAAATCATTTCAAAATCACTTTCTTCATGACTCTCTTCTGGCCAAGAAATTATCAGCAACTCCCTACTTCTGACCACACAAACCCAAGCTCTCCACGGGCCGTGAAAAGCGTGGAGCGGTTTGTTCAGCATCCGTTCCAAACCCTTCCAGCTTTCCTTTCATAAGCTGCTCGAATTGAGAGCTAAAAATTACATTTTTCTGACTCTATTGCAGCTAGAATCCCAGCCATGAGGAGATTCTGTCAGAGGCACTTGGTGAGATTTGATTTAAAACTGAGGTACGTGGAAGAGAGATGGGGGTGACGCACCCATTTCGCCAGCGCGGGTTGTGGCAAGGGCAGGGTCTGGTTTGGAGGCAGTGGCTTTCTGGTTTGGAGGCAGTGGCTTCCTGGTCTGGAGACAGCTTCTTACTGTGGCAGCTGCCTGGTCAAGACAGAGTCCTCTTCTTTCTTGGTGACCACTTCTATTGTGTGGTTAAGAGTCATTCTTGGGGCCAGGCACGGTGACTCAAGCCTGTAATCCCAGCACTTTGGGAGGCCGAGGCGGGTGGATCACGAGGTCAAGAGATCGAGACCATCCTGGTCAACATGGTGAAACCCCGTCTCTACTAAAAATACAAAACATTAGCTGGGCATGGTGGTGCGTGCCTGTAATCCCAGCTACTCAGGAGGCTGAGGCAGGAGAATTGCCTGAACCCAGGAGGCGGAGGTTGTGGTGAGCCGAGATCGCGCCATTGCACTCCAGCCTGGGCAACAAGAGCGAAACTCCATCTCAAAAAAAAAAAAAAAAAAAGAGTCATTCTTGGTTGGCCAGACCTGGTGGCTCATGCCTGTAATCCCAGCACTTTGGGAGGCCAACCAAGGCGAAGCACATCGCTGGAGGTCAGGAATTCGAGACCAGCCTGGCCCATATGAAACATATGAAACCCCATCTCTACTAAAAATACAAAAGTTAGCCGGGCTGCTGGTGCATGCCTGTAGTCCCAGTGACTTGGGAGGCTGAGACAGGAGAATCACTTGAACCCAGAAGGTAGAGGTTTCAGTAAGCTGAGACTACACCATTGCACTCCAGCCTGGGCAACAAGAGCAAAACTCCATGTCAAAATATTTATATATATTTTTTAAAAAGAGTTGTTCTTGGAAGCTTAACCTAAAGACTAGAGATTGTTTGTTTCTTCTTATATTGTCCAAGTAACATATACTGCTAAATTCTTTCCGCTTTAACTATCTAGCCTGGCACCTGGTTCCTGCGAATATTGCCTCTGACCAATCAATGTATTTATTTTACTATCCAACTGTAATCCTCACTTTCCCAAAAAACTTACCAGGCTAGTCTCCTGTCGGGTTCCAGGAATATATGCTGTTCACTCCTGCCCCTGGGCCTTCGCTCCCTTTCTCATTTGTCCCCTTCCCTGTAGATCTCCACTGGGTCCTCTGATTCCAGATCTGGAGCCAGGTCTAGAGCCAGCTCTGTCTCCTGGAGCCTTCTTCGACCGCCCCCCGCCCCCACCCCATGGTTCCCACTGACCATCTCTGAGGGACAGGAAGGCACAGACTGAGAGTCGAGAGCAGGTTTATAGTCTTCTAGGCTCTTCCATGGCCCGATTGGGAAAACCGGGAAAAGCCAGGCCTCAGTTTGCTTTGCCAACCAACACGGAGGCTGGACCACATCATGAACACGGCATTCTCTTCCAATTCCCAAGTTGTTAAGACTCTTACAGTTCCAAGAAAAGCCATTTTCCAATTCAAGAGAGCCAGGCTGTTCTTAAACACATTTTATTTCAAATTCTGTGACATCTTTATTTCCTGACACCTTTTTTCTGCAAGGTTGACTGTGCACATGTGGAATTGTTTATTTTAATTGCTGGAAAGAAAGTCCCCGCAGCTGGCAAAGCCAGGCATTGAGTGATGAGGAACAGAATCATTTTTTTTAACAAGGCAATTTCTCCTCTGAGTGTGGTCACTGCTTTATGGGCAAAATAAACAACTTGCATATGTTCAATTACCCAGCTTGTCTACTGAGACCTCCTGGCTACAGAGAAGGCCTGATTGGTGAGGATCCGAAACAGCCTCTCAGTCCAGGTTCCAAGAAAGGCAGATGACCAGGCCCAGAGGATATGAGGCTGGGCCATGCTGGGCTTCATTAGAGGCTCCACGAAAGTCAGCACCGAGGAGCCAATACTTCGGAGCCTCGGGGCTGATTGACTTGGCAGAACACTTAGGTCTTGGTGTGAGATCATTTCCAGCCTTTTCCTTTGGAGTAAGAAAGAGAATGTGCTGATTTTCACAGCACTGCAGAGGTTGTCACAGTCCTCTGGTGGAAGGAGCACACCAGAAGTTTCTCTAAGCAGGTCTGCCACTCACCAGGTGTGGGAGACGCTCAGCTAGTTTCTACGCCCATTTGTCCCAACTATTGTTAGACTACTCTTTAGCTAAGAGCTACATCCCTATATCACATGACTTGAATCATATCAAGGAAGGCATTCATAGAACTTCACTGCAGTGTTTTATTTATTTATTTATTTATTTATTTTGAGATAGAGTTCTGTTCTTGTTGCCCAGGTTAGAGTGCAGTGGTGCCATCTCAGCTCACTGCAAACTCTGCCTCCCAGGTTCAAGCAATTCTCCTGCCTCAGCCTCTCAAGTAACTAGTATTACAGGTGCCTGCCACCATGCCAGGCTAATTTTTTGTATTTTTAGTAGCAACAAGGTTTCACCATGTTGGCCAGGCTGGTCTCGAACTCCTGACCTCAGATGATCCACCCACCTCAGCCTCCCAAAGTGCTGGGATTACAGGCATGAGCCACCGTGCTCAGCCAGTGTTATCTTTATTTTTTTAATTATTATTTTTATTTTTCAGAAATGGGGCCTCTGTCACCCAGGCTGGAGTGCCGTGGTGCGATCGTGGCTCACTGCAGCCTCAAACTCCTGGGGCCAGGCAATTCTCTCACCTCAGCTTCCTCAGTAGTTGGGACATGTGTGCCACCATGCCCAGCTAACTGTTTTATTTTCAGTGGAGATGGGGGTCTCTCTATGTAGCCCAGGCTGTTCCCAAACTCCTTGGCTCAAGTGATCCTCTACTCTCTGCCTTCCAAAGTGCTAGAATGACCTTTGATCAAGGGACAATATAAAAAATAACCAGGCCGGGCGCGGTGGCTCAAGCCTGTAATCCCAGCACTTTGGGAGGCCGAGGCGGGTGGATCACAAGGTCAAGAGATCGAGACCATCCTGGTCAACATGGTGAAACCCCGTCTCTACTAAAAATACAAAACATTAGCTGGGCATGGTGGTGAGTGGCTGTAATCCCAGCTACTCAGGAGGCTGAGGCAGGAGAATTGCCTGAGCCCAGAAGGCGGAGGTTGCAGTGAGCCGAGATCGCGCCATTGCACTCCAGCCTGGGTAACAAGAGCGAAACTCCGTCTCAAAAAAAAAAATAATAACCAGCTGGAAACTGCCGTCCCTGCTTCTTCATATGCACCTTACATATGCATCTCGGAAGCCATGGATGCTACTTTAACAAACAAACAAAGCACTTAAGTGGCCTCATTTGGGGTCAAGAATGACTCCAGACTTTTATCCTATTTCTGTCTTCTTTGTTCTCTGCAATGCATTGGGGCATTCACACACACACACACACACACACACACACACACACACACACAAAACCTTGGCCCAGACCAGACTCATGTGTCTGCGAGGTCTGTGCTGGTTGATTCTGACCCTGGCCTGGGACTGCCTTGGGCTTTTTTTTCTTTCTAGTTATTGCCAGTCACCCCACATATTGCCCCTACTCCTTGACACCTCCTACAACCTGAACCCACATCATCTTGGCCCCACTTCCCAAGGGAGGGAGACTACACAGTTCCTGAATGGTAGAAAACATCAGACATAATGATCCTCATCCCATAATTGCAAAAGATTTTTGTAGAAATTTCTCAGAAAGTTTATTTATCTTCATGAACTGCTTTGACCTCTGACCCACCACAGCTATATGCTGCTTATGTGGTCATGAGTGCATTGCAGAGATGGGCAGGGTATCCACACCAAACAGGAAAATAAACATTAAAATTGGGGCTTTCTGTTGTCTGATCCACAGCTGCAAGAATGCCCAAATTTTAAGCATCAGGACAGGTAGAGTCTAGCCCTGCCGGATGGGGTGGGTTCACCAGCCACAGATGCAAATTTGACCCCTGATGTCAGTTGCCCAAAACTGCTCTGGGGATCCCCAAGACGAACTCCCAAGTAAGAAGTAAGAACTGTAGCTGTAAATATTTCAGAATGTTCTCCACGATCATAGACAAGAGTGAAAGCTAGAAACAAATGTTACTGCACAGCTTGTGTGTGACTCAGGAACAAATGCTGAGCCAGTTCAAAATACGCACCCACCTCCAGATAGGCTTATGCTGGTAAGCTTGAGTGTATCTATATAAAGCTAGCTGCTTCTGATCCGAACTCTTCTCACTGGTCTGCATTGCTTTAAGCAAATGACGATTTGTGTAGCACTTAGGAAGACATTTGATTCGTTGGAGGTAGAATGCGAGATTCTGCAGTACAAGAAACAGACTTTTTTCCTGTCACCCAGATCCTACACATTCTTATCAGGAGGAGAGACAGCAAAAAAGGACAAGAAACTAAAGAGAATCAAATTCGGCAAATATTTGTAGGAAGGGGAGCCATATGTCCCAGTGACGTCTATGGCCTGCGTGTAGCTGTTAACGGTGCTCCTTTTCACTTATTTTTTATTTATTTAGAGGCAGAATCTTGCTCTGTCACCCAGGCTGGAGTGCAGTGGTGTGATCTCAGCTCACTGCAACCTCCGCTTTCCGGGTTTGAGCAATTCTGCTTTTAGCCTCCCCAGTAGCTGGGATTACAGGTGCCCACCACCATACTCGGCTAACCTTTGTATTTTTAGTAGAGACAGGGTTTCACCATGTTGGCCAGGCTGGTCTTGAACTCTTGACCTCAAGTGATCCACCTACCTTGGCCTCCCAAAGTGCTGGGATTACAGGCATGAGCTGCCACACCCAGTGTCCGGTGGCTGGCTGGCCATCTTGGCTTTCCTCGGCTTACAGACGCATCACCCCAGTTTCTGATTTCATGTTCACATGGCATTCTCCCTGCATGTGTCTCAGTCCAAATCTCCTTTTTTTTCTATTAAGAACACCATCATCTTGGATTAAGGCCCACCCTGTTCCAGCGTCACCTCATTTTAACCAACAGCATCAGCAATGACCCTATTTCCAAATAAGGTCGCATTCTGACGTCCTGGGGTTAGGACTTCTTCAGCATATGAACTTTGGTAGGACATGATTCAACTTGTAATAGCTACTATGTGGCAAACCCATGTGCATGTTGAGAGAAAGAGGAGGCACCCAGGACACGGTTGAGGCGGGGTAATGGAAACATGAATGAAGTTCCACGCGAGCACGGAGAGGCTTGGAGAAGTGGCAGAACCTTCGCATTGTATCCTAGTGATGCTGAGGGGGACTTCCATATCTAAGATTTCATTTCTGAGAATACATTTTCAAAGTCAGGTGCCCACCTATAGTGCAAAACTACACAGTGTCATTAAAACCAATGCACTGTGCAGCACAAACAGGTTAGGACTGAAAACAGAAACACTGTGTTAGGGGCCGAATGGTACTCCAAAGATTCCTATGCTGAGGTCTAGGCCCTCAGAATGTAACCGTGTTTGGAGACAAAGTCTTTTAAGTTAAAATATAGGGTGGGTCTTAATGGAATATGATTGTGTCTTCATAAGGAAAGGGGATGGGGACACACAGGGAAAAGGAGGCCCCAGGCTGCCTGTGTACAGAGGAAAGGCCATGTGAGGACAGAACTTACATGCAAACCAAATGTATTTCTGACTTCTTAGTGTTGAATTCCCTGAAGTGTGGATAAAATGTGGCCTGCAAGTCTTGGTGGGACTCTGCATATTTTGTTTTATTTTTGAGACAGAGTCTTACTCTGTGGCCCAGGCTGGAGTGCAGTGGTGCGATGTCGGCTCACTGCAACCTCCACCTTCCAGGGCCAAGCAATTCTCCTGCCTCAGCCTCCCAAGTAGCTGGGATTACGAGTGCATGCCACCACGCCTGGCTACTTTTTTTGCTTTTTTTTTTTTTTTTTTTTTTTTTTTTTTTTTTTTTTTTTTTTTTAAGTAGACCGGCTATGTTGGCCAGCTGGTCTCAAACTCCTGACCTCAGGAGGTGATCTGCCAACCTCAGCCTCCTGGAATGCTGGGATTACAGGCATGAGCCACCAGGCCTGGCCAACTCTTCATTTTTAGTCTTTAGCTAGAATACTTAGAATGCAGAAGACCCAGTGGCTATTTGCATTTTATTGTAACCTAGTATGGTTCTGAATTATTTTGAAGAGAAATCAACCCTTGGGTTGAGAAAGGCTGATATAATTTATCTCAGGCTTTGCGTGACATGCTAGATGTGACAACCCCTTGGATTTGCCTTTTCCTTTGAGAGATCTGACCAAGTGTTTTACAATACTTTGGGTGCATACAATTGTTTTCATTTATTTCCAAAGGAATTTTTACTTTATCTGTAAAGTCCTGGTCTGCTTATCTTGGTTTCCAAGATTATAGACAAGAGTAAAATCCAGAAATAAATGTAACTGCACAACTTGTGCCTGACTCTGGAACAAAGGCTGGGCCAGTTCAAAACATGTACCTACAGATGTGCTTGAGTGAGTCGTCGTAAAGCACGCTGCTACAGTCACGACTGCTTAGTCAGTTACTACTTGGACATTTTACCCATCCAATGTAGCATGGAGCAACTTTTATTTGAAGTCGAAAGCAAAGGCAAACAGCATAATCTGCTAGGATGTGCGCTGAATGTTAAAATCTAGGAATTTTATTTAAAAATCAATTTGAGATAAACGGCATACAAAATGTCCTAATGCAAGTTGATATTATTAACAAGTACCTAGATTGTAATTAGAATATAGGACCTTACTAAAAATAGTGATAATTGGCCAGGCTCAGTGGCTTATGCCTGTAAGTCCAGCACTTTGGGAGGGCGAGGCAGGGGGGATCATGAGGTCAAGAGTTCGAGACCAGCCTGGCCAACATGGTGAAACCCCGTCTCTACTAAAAATACAAAATTAGCTGGGCATGGTGGTGCATGCCTGTAATCCCAGTTACTCAGGAGGCTGAGGCAGGAGAATCACTTGAACCCAAAAGGTAGATGTTGTGGTGAGCCGAGATCATGCCATAGCACTTCAGCCTTGGTGACAGAATGAGACTCTGTTTCAAAAAATAATAATAATAATAATTTAAAGATAATTCTTTCAAATACGTACAGTATCAATTAAAATGTGAACCTTGGAGTTCTGTGCACAAAACAGTAAAAGTTTATTTTCAATCATCATCAACACTCCCCGCCCTCCCTCCAAAGCTTCATCAAATTCTCCACAGATTATATATTAGCTAAGAAGCGGGAGTGGAGGAGTCAAGTTAGGTTTCTGAAAATGTTAACCAGTAGTAGTATTGATAGCAATAACAAGATACTAATAACAGGAGTACTTATTATCTAATTTAATGAATGAAATATCTGCAATTAAAATTGTACAGAATTATTGGTGTTTACAGGGATTTGAACTTAGAGAAAGCCTCCACAGAAGTTCCCATCAAGAAATTTCTCTTCTCTCCTAGTGGGTCAAGTGCTCTTGGGGGCAAGAGCGAGGAAGGGACCATCCTTCTCCATTTTCTGTCCAGCTAGGAGCAAGCGACAGAAGGCAGGGCAGTTCTGCATGGTGCCCTCCCTGGTCCATTGCTGGGATCACTTTTTGCAACCCTGGACTTGCTTCTGAAATTCTATTCCAGGTCCAGTACAGCACAGAGCCACCCGACCCCTGTCTCTTAGAGACGTTGGAGTTGGTTATTGCCGAAGTGCAGTTTCCAGTGGCTTCTGGCATCAGAAGGGGAGGCGGATTGGAAAGGCTTTGATGTCTGACTGGGCTCAACTCTTGGCTCCCACACTCACTAGCTGTGGGATCTGGGGAAATTATTTAACCTCTTTAAACCCTACAGTCCTCAACTGAAAAGAGTACCAATACTACCCACACGGTAGGACGCCTGTGGCGGTTAAAGGAACACACACCACGTGTCCCATGCAGGGTCCTCCTCTTTCCCTGGATGAGCAACAGCAGAACTTCAGCTTGGATCAGGCATATTTGGATCAGCCCAGTCCAGATTAGAGGAGATGAGCTGTGAACACCTTGATCCCAAACCTTGATCAACAGGAAGCATCCTGTGATAGACAGGGCGCCCCATCCACTGTCGGCTGCAGGTGCCAGGCAGGGGTGGCAATCACAGCGCTGGAACGAAACAACAAGGCTGTCATGTTGTCTGCTCTGTTTAGATTTATAATAAAGTAGTAGCACTGGTACTGACATTTTTATGAGTGTCAGGAATTTATTTTAACCATCAGTGTAAACTACAGGATGCAGTGGCTCACGCCTATAATCACCGCACTCTGGGAGGTTGAAGTGGGCAGATCGCTTAAGCCCAGGAGTTCAAAACCAGCCTGGGCAACATGGGGAAACCCCATCTCTAGAAAAATTATGAAAATCAGCTGGGCGTGGTGGAGCAGGCCTACTACAGTCTCAGCTACTCCGGAGGCTGACGGGGGAGGACTGCTTGAGCCCAGGAGACAGAGGTTGCCACAAGCTGACACTATGCCAGTGCACTCCAGCCTGCGTGACAGCATGAGACCTTGCCTCAGGAAAAAAAAAAAAAAAAGAAATTCGTGAAAGCAAATATTTAATACTTTACACATCAGAGAAATTATAAACATGTTACAAACAGCAAGAACAATTTATAATCGTTATATTTTACCGAACACTAAATTATTAAAGACTAACAATTAGATTAAAAATAAGCAAAAAAACATAAAATGAAGAATATTTAATAAAAAATAATTGAAAATAATATAATTTGATCTTTTCGTAAAGTTCATCTGAAAAAAATAAATTTAGCTTAAAAAATAGAGGATCTCACTGGTGTCATTGTTGAATAGTGAGTATATTTTTGTTGAAAATGTTGCAACCGTTGGAAAAACTCTTTCTTCCCTTCCTCTAGAGACATTGAGAGGAAATAACTTGGAATATCTCCTTAGACCCCGCTTCAAGGAATCAAATCTCCTGCTTGATAACTCTGAAGGATTCTTTTTAAATAACTCCTTGGGGTTTTATTTTTTGGCGGGGGAGGGTGGGGTGGGCAGCAGGTCAGCAACAGAAACTTTTTGACAGTAAATTGTAGCTTTGTTTCCAAAAAAGAATATCAGTTTTATTTTCACTCTTCCTTTTTTCACATATAGATACAGATTCCATGGCAGTTTCCTATCCACCTCAATAATTTTCTGCTTAGATCCTACTTGCTAGGAACTAAAAAATTTTCCTCCTCTAATACCTACCAAAGGAATGTAGCTTTGTTCTATTTGAATATTCATGCAGGCTGGGCGCCGTGGCTCACGCCTGGAATCCCAGCACTTTGGGAAGCCAAGGCTGGCAGATCGCCTGAGGTCAGGAGTTCAAGACCAGCCTGGTCAACATGACGAAACCCTGTCTCTACTAAAAATACAAAAATTATTGGGGCATGGTGGCAGGCACCTGTAATCTCAGCTACTCAAGAGGCTGAGGCAGGAGAATCACTTGAACTTGGAGGCAGAGATTGCGCCATTGCACTCCAGCCTGGGCAACAGAATGAAACTCTGTCTCAACATAAATAAATAAATAAATAAATAAATAAATAAATAAATACAGCATGGAATTCTCCAAGTTCATCTTAAGACATAACATGATCTCAATTCTAGGTCATTTAAATATTTCAAAAAAAGTTTCACCCACAGAACATTTATAGTCCGGCACTCAAAATTAGAGCCCTGACTGGCATACTGTTAGTTATCTTGATGCTATTTTTACTCATCATTCAAAAACCATTCCTTGAGCACATACTATCTACCAGGTCTTGGGCTAGTCATTAATGAGAAGTAGAGAACATGACAGATGTTTCGATTCCTGTCCTTGGAGTCTCTCTAATGTGAGACACAATAAACAATTAAACAAATAAATGATTGCAAATGATCATTTGTACTCGGAGAGAAATAGCTGAGTGCTAGAAAGCAATCGTGTTTCTGAGGAGGTGATATTTAGGCTGAATCATAAATGATTAGAAAAAATATAACAACAACTAAACAATTAGAGAAAAGTGTTTCCAAGCAGGGGAAAGAGTGAGTGCAAAGGCCCCAGGGCAGGGAAGAGCTTTGTGCAGACCAGGAACACCCCGGGCAGAGCAAAAGAGCAGGAGACCGTCAAGGGATGAGGCTGTCAGGTTCAGAGGAGCTGGAATAAGCAGAACCTTGCTGGCCTTTATCTTCAGGACGATGGAACATCAGTGAAAGAGTTTCAGTAGGGAAGTGACATAATCTGCCTTTCAAAGTACACTGTGGAAAATGGTGGGAGGCGGCAAAAGAGGAAACAGAGAGACCAGTGAGGAGGCTGCTGCCGTCCGCTGTGTGAGACAGGACCGTGACTTTGACCCAGATGGCTGCGGTGGAGGTAAAGAGAGATGGGCTTGTACCAGATAGATGATGCTTTAAAATGCAGCCAACAGAACTTGCCACTGGGTTAGACAGAGGTCAGCTAGAGGAGAACAGACGTGTGATGAGTCAGGGATGGTGCGCAGTAATTAGGAGCCTTAGTACCCAGGCGGATGGCAATGCCTCTTAGGGGGACGAGAAGATGTGGGGAGGGTTGGATTTGGACTGAGTGAAGGGCTTCAAAGGTCCTGTTTTCAAGTCTGAATTGGAGATGCCTATGAGACCTCTAGATGGAAATGCTGATACCTGAAACTACTTAAAGGGAGCAGAGACCAGAAGAGAACCCAGGACCAAGCCTTGATGATGCCCAACAGCTAGGGAGCAGGGGGAGAAGAAGCCTGCAGAGGAGAATGAGAGCGGTCACGCGGTAGGTGCAAACCAGGAGAGTGCAGGACCTTGAAGGCCAAGACAGAGGCCCAGATGCCCAAGAAAGAATCAGGTTTCAAGAGGAGTGGACGAGTATGTCCAACAGGGCAACTTAAGGGCCAAAACGCCCCTTGGAGTTGGCGATTATGGAGGCTCTTGGTGATCTAGTCCCGCACAGCTTCGCGGAGAGGTAAATGTATCGGGTGCGTGAATGCTATACAGGAGCGCGCTGGTGAGAGCGCACGCTACTTTTGCAGACAGCTCTTTGGAGAGGTTTTCCTTTTTGCCAGCAAAGGGGTGCAGAAGAGAGCTCCACACTACCAGGAAAAAAAATACAATCACTTTTCCCAATTAACCACTTTCAACCCCTCAGTCTGGACACCTTTCCCCAATGGCAGAAGCCTCCCCTCCGCCTCCGCCCCCCACCTTTCTCCTGATGGTCTGGATGTGGGTGGGAAGGGGAGGGAGCCGCCTGCTTTTGGCCTCCACGTGGACACCTGTTCATCCTGCTGCCCAGGATTCATCTCCTCTCCTTCTGCTAATGAGCCCCAATCCCTACTCTGCCTCGTTTATGACTCTGGCTAGCTCAAATTAAGTTTCTCTCACTTACAAGCAAGACACCCTAACGAATTCACCCCTTCCTCTCAAAAGGCTCGAGGCCGGCTTTTCCCGGCTTTCCCCGGCTTTCTCACTTAGCCAGCGATGCAGGACATGACAAATTCTAAGAAATGCTAAAGAGTAGAAAATTAAGGAGAACTTGTAAGAACACAATCGTCCTCACAATGTTTTGTTTTCTCAAATTTTATTTGGTTAAACTAATCGCATTGTGGGAAATTGCCAATGGAAGAATATTGACTTTTCAAAGCACAGTAGTGCTTTGGAAAGAGGTTATGTGGCTTGTATTGAAATCTCAGGATAGCTTTATTTTGCACATGCCCACTATAATGGCCTGGGGAGGGGGAGAATGTGTAATAAGTGTGAGGAAAGAAAAGGAATTTTATTAAGGGTAAGATGCTAAGACATGAGGATTCTAGCTCTTACATAACTGAAGAAGTGTAGAAATTGGATATAAGGAACAAAAAGAAATAAATAACATAAGATGACAAATTTAATGGATTTTAATATCACCAGCCAGTTAGAGTCTCTTTTGCAAACCAACAGCTTTTCCCTATCTGCAGCAAAGCTTCAAAGCCTCAGGCTGGCATCAGGCTGTCAGGATATTCAAACGTGAGTGAGGACATTCTTTGGAATCCAGCATCTAACTCACATCCCTCATCTCCCCATGCCCTCTCACCAAAACTGAAACATGATGGGAAAGAAGAGTGTTTTCTTTTCAGGCATATGCTTGCTACGCCTCCCAGCAATACAATATATTCCTCAGCATTTCCCAAGTCCCACATCCCATCATACTCGGGCGGTTCCGAGCCATCGGAGTGTGGGCAGACACTGGAGAATGCATGCTTTTTCGTCTCAAAGCCTTCATGGGAAGTTCTATGGCATACAACTGTCTATCTTGTTCGCTCTCTACTTCCACAGGCTGCACAGTGCCTGGTACGTGGTAGACACCTGACAGCATTTCTAGAAGGAATACATGGATGAATCAGTGAAGCTTTTCCAGAGGAGATATTCACATGTCAAACACCCTGTCTCAAGGTCCCCATGCCTCCATTTACCTCTAAAGAAATTTATCCTGTTTGTTTTGCTATCTTTCTTCCTTGACGTGGGAAAAAAGTCAAAATGGTGAAATGACATTTTTGTCAAATCATGAAGCGTGAAAGTAAAAGGACCAGAGTGTGGCAAATCTGCGAGGGTGACAGCCTTTGATGCCCGACTCCCTGGTCAGGGTCTCATCCGCAGTGCCTGCCTCCCCACCACCTCTCCATTTTTCTTTCCTCCTGCCTGACTCCTGCTTTCCCATCCCACTCCCCTGGTCTCCAGGACTCAGCTGCCACTCAGCTGCCTAAAGTGTAGCTGATGAGGACTGAGCCCTCCTAGAATTATTTGAATTTAGTGGGAGATTCTTGAACAGCAGCCCACATTGGTAATATTTCCCACAGTGGTTATATTTCCAGAGGGGAGGAGCAGGTGACTTAGGAAGACTTAATTCTCCTACTTAAAATTATCCAGAGGGGGCTATATATTCCATCCATTCATAAGTCTGCCCACTGATCACATTGATGAATAATAAAATTGGGTTCGGACCCAATGGATTCTCATATCACCAGCCGGTTAACCTCTGCTTTGCACATCAACATCTTTTCCCTATTTGTGGCAAAGCCTCAAAGACTTAGTCTGGCATCAAGCCACCAGAATATTGCAAACTTAAATACTGCAGGATTGTTCTCCGTGAGGAACTACAGTCCATTCACCCATCTAGTCCATTCATTCATTTGCAAAAGCCCAGTGATGAGAAAGAGAAATACACGTCAGTTCTCCAGCCGCTTACAGAATCGGGGAGAGAGAGCCATAGTAACCAACCAACCAACCCACCCAAGAAGCAAAAGAAACGCCTGAGACAAAGGGAGGCAGGATATGGGGGTTCATTTCGGAGGAACCGCAGGAGCTGGGTGGGTTGAGAGGTGTCTTCTGGAAGAAGGAGAAGAGGGAGTTAGTTAGGGGCAGAGAAAGAGGAGAGGAGATTCCAGGGGGAGAGAGCATGGCTTACTTGAGGTAAAGAAAGCAGGCCACAGTGGCTGCAGTGCAAATATCTACATGGACAGAAAGGCAAAAACCAGAGCATTCGGGCTCTTTGGGGCCATATTGAGTATTTTTATCTTGAGCACAATAGAAAGCCATGGACTCTTCCAAGTGGGAGAGGTGCAGGGGTGCTGGCGTGCACCGGGATGTTTTAAAGCTAGTCATGCATGGCTGGGCTTTCTTCTGTTGCACTCTTAAGTCAGAGCATCCCTTGCTGGGGAGAGTTAAGACGGTGCTTTCTTGGAAAGACAACACGGAGCCAGGTCGAGGCTTCACCACTGACTGCCACTTCAGAGATCATAGAAATAGCCAAAGCTCTGATTTTTAAGAGCAGAGCTTTTAGTGACTCAAAAGGCAAAGCCCTGACAAGAGCAGGACAACAAGGTTCATTCAAAGGTGAGCGGACAGTGATCAGCTGGGGCAGATGCAGGAGGAGGGGAGTGGCCTCGGAGGGGAGGCCAGAGGCCAGCGGGCCTTCTCGACCTGTACGAACCGCATCGACAGCAGGGAAGAGCCTGCATGGAGAGACCGCTCACCCTCTGTCCCCAAAAGCATCAGAGCGCCTGTGGGGACCCAGCCAGGGCTTTCCCCAACCCAGCCACAGACTGCCCACACTTGGGGGAAAGCACGCAGCCTGTCAGTGACCTGGGCTGAGGGTCCATCTTCCCAGCTGCCTGCGTTCGCCCATCACTAACCCAGCAGAAGCAAGAGCACTTTTTGCTCAGTCCATCCAAACTCTTCGCAGTCAGACTTGACACCCAAGCTCTGGCGGGGCATGGAGAGGCAGAGTAGGACAGAGAGATGCTCATGGGCCCCTTCTCCTGGTCTCAGACATCCCCCTTCTCGCTGCTGGGGGCATGGCGAGGATCAAGCCCCTCGGATCTGCTGTGCTGCGCTGGCCTTCCTGAACTTCCCAGTGGTGGCACAGACGCTGCCCCTCAGGTGGACCAGAAGGTGGCACAACAGCACCACACAGGTACGTTAGGAGGTCAGTGACTCTGACCTGGACTCATCTCCAAACGGTGTTGCCCTACTGCTGCTCTTGTTGATAACAAAGCGAGAGAAGGAGGGTAGGGTGAGAGTGCGAGGCTGTGAGCGCGGCTGCCAGGAGCTCAGATCCTCTGCTGCGCAGGCGAGGCCCAGGCGGCGCACAGCAGGGATTTCTGCTGCCCTGAGGTTTCTGCCCTGAAGCCCAAGGCCTGGGGCCCACCTGAACCCACTGTTTGCCTGGGCCGGGTCCCCACCCTGTGCACGGTGCCTGCTCTGTGTGGAATCTGCTTCCATTCCTTCCAGGAGAGGCAGCACCTCAACCAGGCTGTGTCCACAGAGGGAAGTGCTCCGTGGCTGCTGGCCGAGGGACTGATTCTTGCAGGCAGGCATTTCGTGCTTAATGGAAATGGAGCCATGGTTAAGAAAGCAGACTTGGGGGTAAGCTAGCTGGCTCTGATCTTGGCTCTCCCACCTGCCAGCTGCATGACCTTTGACAATCGCCCAACTCCCCAGGCCTCAGTTTTGTCCTCTGCGAATTGGGGGTGTGGCTTGGTTGAAATGTTCCTGGCATAGGGTGCTGTATTAAGGGAAATCATGGGAGCTGGATGCTTCCGCGGGGCCTGGCCCCTGGCACGAGCTCAGTGAGAAGTCACTTTACGGGAAAAGACATCTTTTCCCCTTTCAGAGAAGTGCCAGAGCTGCCCCTGACCCTCCTTGCTTTGGTCTGCTCCAGGATCCTGTGCATGATAGGTATGTGAGACTCAGGCTCCTTCCTGTTTGACTGGGTGCTAGACGGCCATGGGAGGCCGCAGCAGAGTGAGCCAGCTCTGTGTGCATGTCTTGCTGGAGGCTTATGGCTGTCATCCATGTCTCCTGGAGGGGGCAGCATCGGCCGGGGACTGAGCAGGACCTAGAGGTGCCAGGTGGATCAGTGGGTGTTCAGAGGCAAAGACAGAATGCTCGCAGCCTTCCTGGGGCGTGTAGGCCACTTCATGGCTTTGCAGAGGGGCTTGGGAGAAGCCTGGGTTAAGGAGTAATACACCAGCATTCTCCAACACACTTGATTTGGGGGCCACTGAATGGTGTGTGTGTGTGTAACAGAAACATTGCTGATTCATCTGTTTCCCAAACATTTGTGATGTGCTTCCCAAACATTGTGACATTCTGAACCCCAGGGCAGGGGTTCAGAAATGATTCCCAGGCACTCTTGGCCTGGTAGTTAAACCATAGCATATTTATTCAAGTTCTCTAGCCTTTGAGATTTGGGTCTCCTCAACACCTTTCTCCCCCTCCATCTGCAGAGACCATCTTAGGAAAGCAGTATTTCTCTGGGTTTCTGCACTCAGGGCTCTGCTTCTCTCTGGGACTTGAATAGTCACAGCAATGACGATACCTGTTCCCAGCCTGCATCTGTCTGGGTCCCAGCAGAGCTGCTCGACACAGCACTGCACCCACACTGCTGCCCTTCACTGCGATCACATCTGCCCCCAGCTCCCCAGTGCCCAGGACATACAGGCACCGTGCTCAGTCACCCAAAACACACCAAACACATCTCTTTGTCCCACAGAGTGTGACACTCATGATCTTTCTTCGTCATGTTTATTCAGATGTCTCACTTCCCACTCTACTGCAGGCTCTGGAAGGACAGCAGCCTATTCTCTGTGTCCCCAGAGCTCAGGGACCCTAGAGACATTTGTTGAATGAGCTTACAGGAGGAAGCAGAGGGATATGGTAGAGGAGCCAAGTGCACTCATTCAGATGATGTGAGCACCAGCCCTGCTGCAGACCACCAACGTGACATTAAGAATCCCTTTTCACAACTATTAAATTGCCTGTCTCCCAAAAGCTATTGTACAGAAGAGTTGAGATCTATGTTTCCAGCCCCAAACTGGAAACAACCCTGATGTCCTTCAGTGGGTGAATGGTTAAACACAATGGGTTACATCCACACCACGGGATTCTACTCAGCAATGAAAGTGAATGAACTGCCGATGCACACCAGAGGGCACGAACCTCATGCAAACTTCACTAAGTGAGGAAAGCCAATTCCAGAAGATAATGACTGCATGATTCCACTGATTTAACATTACGGAAAGGACAAGAGTACGGGAATGGAAAGCAGATTAGAGTTCCTCAGGGGTTAATGAGCGGGTAGGGGCTGTAAAAGCCAAACATACGGGATCCTTGTGGTGATGGAAATGTCCTATCTTGACTGCATGGATGTCAGTATCCTCGTCGTGAGACTGTTCAATGGTTTTGCAAGATGATAGCTGGGAGGGGACTCAAGACACCCTTTCTATTATTTCCTGCAACTTCATGTACAAATCTCAAAATTAAAACTTTAAAAAGGTGTGTTCTGGTTATGTAATTGAATTAGAAGTTTATAAGATAATAACTCTTTATTGATTGCTCCAATTGTGCCAGCTACGTCATCCACCGTAGCTCACTTACTCTCATCCTGCACCACTGTTGTCTTATTTTATGAAGGATGATGTTGTAAAATATTGCACTGGCAATGCTGGGGTCACCAAAATAGCAGAGCTGGGGTTTGGACTCCTGAAACACTGTCCAATGAGTCCTGTCAGGACAATGAGTCAGGACAATGTCGCCTCCTGTCAGAACAATGAGTCACAGTCGGGGTTCAAGCCCAAGCAGCACTTAACACTCAAGCCACCTCTTAGTATATTTTATCCAGTTCAAAGATCACCAGCCATGACAAGACTAACTAAAAAGCCATTCCTCAGGGTTTCTTTTATAGACAATGAAAATCTGGAAACGGATAGTGGTGACGTTTGCCTGTATCTCTGGATATACTGACAAACACTGAATTGTACACTTCAAAAAAGCAAATTTCATGATGTGTGATTTACATCTTAATTTTAACAATCTCTCCTTTCCACCAAAAAGTCACTAGTGTGATCTGGAAGTCAGAGACTGACCTCGGAAGATAGTGGTAGTGTTACGAAAATCACGAAGGAAGAATCGATTTATTAGATGAAAGTGGGGACAGCGGCAAAGACGTTGATGATGCCTGAGGTCTTGAGCCAAGTGACAAGAACAGGGAGGAAGGAGGCCCAGGAGAAGATCATAATGGATGCGCTGAATTTGAGATGACAGCAGGCTGTCCTAGGGACCTCCAGTAGGTGACGTGGGGATCCGGAGTTTGGAAGAGAAGTCATGGTGGTTTGTGCTCCAGGAGCAGATGAACTATCCCAGCTAGACAGAATCAGACACAAGATCATTTATTACTAGGAGATAGGCTGGGAGGAATTAATCTCCACGAGGAAAATAGAGCTCAGCGTGTGAAATCTGCCATCTCAACACACTGAATTCACAATTTATCTTCTCTCCTTCAAAGGGGGAGCCAGGTTCAGTGAGGCAACACAACTCAGAGAAGCACTGTGAGAAAAGCATTTTCCCCCAGGGACGTCCATTGTCTGGTTTCCTCTGTCTACCCTGGTTATTGTCGGGAGAGAAGACTTAGAATATAGAAAAGATGGCTTTGGTGTTAAGAATTATTATTCAATGTTTTAAAGCTATTATTCTAAAACCTAGGTTTTCTCAAGTTTTTAAGTTTTAAATAAGATTTGTTAAATCCTATTATTTTCCTTATAAATCTATTATTATTATTTTTTTTAAATGGAGATTCACTCTTGTTTTCCAAGCTGGAGTGCAGTGGCACGATCTCAGCTCACTGCAACCTTTACCTCCCAAGTTCAAGTGATTCTCCCGGCTCAGCCTTCAGAGTAGCTGGGATTACAGGTGCGGGCCACCATGCCCAGCTAATTTTTCATACTTTTTTAGAAGAAACAGGATTTCACCATGTTGGCCAGGCTGGTCTCAAACTCCTGACCTTAGG
This sequence comes from Saimiri boliviensis, assembly GCF_048565385.1. Classification (NCBI taxonomy): domain Eukaryota; kingdom Metazoa; phylum Chordata; class Mammalia; order Primates; family Cebidae; genus Saimiri; species Saimiri boliviensis. Next base: position 79,162,862 of record NC_133464.1, read on the forward strand.
TGATCTGCCCGCCTCAGCCTCCCAAAGTGTTGGGATTACAGGCATGAGCCACCACGCCCAGCCTAAATCTATTAATTTTATGCTACTAGTTTACCAGAAGACTTTAGAACTTAATTAAATTTCTTTGAACATTTTATAGTCCTTTTATAATCAAAATATACATACTTTTCTTTGTAGGCACTTCGGTTGTCTAATAAATGACACTTTCCTAAATAAATAATGCTTGCAAGATGAATGGCAAGCCTTACACATATATCATGGGAATGAAATTATCTAACTTTTTTTTTTTTTTTGAGACGGAGTTTCGCTCTGGTTACCCAGGCTGGAGTGCAATGGCGCGATCTTGGCTCACTGCAACCTCCGCCTCCTGGGTTCAGGCAATTCTCCTGCCTCAGCCTCCTGAGTAGCTGGGATTACAGCCACTCACCACCATGCCCAGCTAATTTTTTGTATTTTTAGTAGAGACGGGGTTTCACCATGTTGACCAGGATGGTCTCGATCTGTCTACCTCGTGATCCACCCGCCTCGGCCTCCCAAAGTGCTGGGATTACAGGCTTGAGCCACCGCGCCCGGTCAAAATTATCTATCTTAAACAGTCATCACTAGCTCTACCTGATAACCTTGCAGAGCCAAGCAGCCTTGGGAGTGGCTGGCCCTTTGGTACTTTGGGAGAGGGTGGACACGGGGAGTCAGCTGTTCCCTGTAAAAGCAGAAGAAGCAAGAATGTAGTACTAACCTGACCGTGAGAAAATTTCAAGCTGTCCACAGAGCTGGTCCTTCCTTAGAACATGCCTTCCAACAGGAACATTAGCAGGGGGGCTCCTATGTCTATCCATACGTTAAACTTGGGACATCTTCCCTCTTGCCCCCTCTGCCTATCTGGAGTTTGTCCACCACCCGAGATGAATTCAAGACCTCTGCTCTTGATTGCCCAGGTCTTCAGTAATGGCCCTTTCTCTGAAGTTTGCTTTGCATACTCTCTCTCTCTTTCTTCTGTTTCAGATTTATGTATCTTTTCAACTAATTCATACATGACTTAAAGGCAAGTAATTCTTACTTTCCTTTTGAGTTCCGTCATGCTTGTCATGGAGCTAGCCACAAAGTACAAATAGCCCTCAGTATCTCTATAGAATCCATCTTTCATCATGGGATCCTTCCTTTTGTTTTGGTATCTGCAATTAACATGAAAACACTCCAGCATAAATTCTATGAGATTATGCAGATGCTGGTTAGTGAAAGCTTCAGTTCTACAGAAGTCTGTTGCTAGTTTTGAGAATCCATACTCCAGAAAAGACACCCTCCAGAAGCAGGTGCAACAAATGCTTCTAATATCCAATTCTTGAGCAAGACTTGAGGCTTTATTAATAAATATGGCAAATGTCTGAAAGAGTATTGATGAGTAAAATTAGTTGATAATTGATTAATGTTATAAATAATAAAAATGGGCCTCACTGATGAAAATAAAGGCATTCAGGAAGTGTGAGCTGGTGAAAATATTTTAAAGACACACCCTATGCTGCACAGAGAATAGACATCTAGTGATATCTGTAGCCTGTACTGACACAGACGACATTCACGCTTGATCCATAAAGAGTCCTGTGTCTAGCCATGGCTTTGGGAGCAGCTCTCTCAAAAGTCTCTGATACTGACTGTGAAAGCAAGAGGCTACATGAGAGTGGTGGTGTGTGTGTCTTGGAGTCCTTTCACACCAGGTGGGGCCACCTGAACTACAGGGAGCTGAGACATCAGCAAACTTACAAAACAGATTGTATGAAGTCTTTTATGCCTCCTTTTAAATAAATGTTTGTTTAAAAAAAAAAACATATGGCAGAATATGATCTGAGATTTGCTAGTAGCAAAACCTTGTAGCAAGGCTGCAGGGCATTCTAATCTGCTCCCAGCAACACCCACCAAAGAGACCCGAAAAGCTGTGCATGACCAATAGTTTGCCTTTTATCAGTTTACATGAGATTCAGACCTATTAAGGGGGTTCTGTATTTAGAAAAAGCTTGGCAAGAGGGAATTTATATGGTTCCTTTTGAGTTTCCATGAGTGTCCTGCTGAATCTCTCCGAGGGAGGTCACGCTCTGCCTTAAACAAAACTCTCCGGTAAAGACATAAGAACACACTCTCCTGTATAGGCATGAACACAATTACCCTTTGGGTCAAATACCCTTCAAATGATGTCGCCACAGAGCTCCAGGAAACCAGCCCTTGGGGACTGACTTCAAGCTGGATCCTTCATTACCCATGTTCTACACAGTGATAAACAGATTCCAGATCCTACAAACATCTACCTAATATGCATGAGACAATGTCATTTATATTTTCTCATTTATTCTTCACAAAAGCCCAGTGAGATGGTTACTATTGTCTTCCTTTTGTAATGAAGAAACGGAAGGCTGAGGACTTTGTCCAAGGATTCACACTAGTAAAAGACACAAGGCTGGGACTCAAGACCAGGTCTTCCAGGCTGACTTCCCACATCAGCAGGTTCTACACCTGACACTGATGGTTTTGTTGACGAGCCTCTCTGACAATGACCTACACTATTCCAAGAGTGCTCACAATCAGAAGAAACCCAGACCCAGCAAGACTGCATTCAGACTGAAGGACATTCCTTAAAGCCACAGGAAGGTGTTTAAAATGCAGAGTCCAGAATAGGGAAGTTCACAAGTTTCTTCATTCTTTGGTAGGACACGTGGGAAGGCCAGGAGGATGGCACCAGTGTGGACTGATGGTTCAGGCCCAACAGCTCCGGCTCTGAAGCTGATGTGAGAACGGCCCCATGTCACACTTCAACCAATCAATCACATTCAATGTGATTGTTCTTCAGGGAGACAGTAAAAACTCAGATGTGCTTTATTCTGGATGAAATACTGGGACACAAGTCTGGAAGACTGTCATCCTGTCACAGCTCAGCTGGTGGGTCCATCGTGGGCACTCACTCCCTAACAGCCTTGAGCAGGAGGTGCACAGACATTTAGAGCAGTGTACAGGGCTGGCTCTCCCCACAGAGGAGGCCCCCATCCATGTGTCAGTGAATACAGGCCTTACAGTTCTATGGCTGGGCATGCTGGTGGCTGCAGTTTAATAAGGAGATAGACTTGGACATTTATAAAATGTGTTTCTAGCATTCTGCACATCATTGACTCCTGCCCCGAGTGACCAAAGATGCGCCCTGCTCCGCATGGGCTTACTACCCAACAGAGGACAGAAGGCAGGAATTGTTGCTGCCTTCTCGCATTACCCCTGATAAATCTGCTAACTCTGGGTACAAGGAGCTGAAGACAAAGAGCTTCAAGTACTCAGGAATAGGAGAGTCTGCTTCTGACTAGGCAGGTCGGGGAGGTGACCAGGAGGCCTTGGGGTGGGCATTGAAAATTATCCTGGGAACGAGTCCCTGAGGAGTCTGCTTGAGCTGCCTGAGCAGTCATCTTCACTTTAGCCAAGCCCAGGCAGTAGGGCAGAACCATTTTTCTTTCTTTCTTTCTTTCTTTTTTTTTTTTTTGAGATGGAGTCTTACTCTGTCACCAGGCTGGAGTGCAGTGGCGGCGCCATCTCAGCTCACTGCAACCTCTGCCTCCTGTGTTCAAGCAATTATGCTGCCTCAGCATCCCGAGTAGCTGGGACTGCAGACATGCACCACCACTTCTGCCTTCTCACATAGTCAAAGCCTGAAAATGCCGGTGTCATCCTCAAGTGGCTCTTGCTGTCGAGCTGAGGACCCTCAGGAGCAAAGGCTGATGTACCAGGGACATGCGTGCACTCTCACAGGTGGCAGGGACCAGAGAGAGCCAAATGCTTGTGCCCAAAGACTGTGGGCACAAGAAACATTGACTGTGACTGTTTCTTCAGTCCAAAGTTAACACAGATCAGCAGGCAGCTGAGATCTTAAAGTCATTTTATTAACCCAGACACAGGTTAGGAATGAGGCATGAGAGGTGTAAGAAGTGTGCTTATGATTTTTAAAGACTCCCTTGAGGAGTCCAGGAGCCTTGGCTAACAGGAGAATCCCTTCTGACCGGCATGGGAATCAGCATTTGCCTGCAATTCCAGCTCTTCCCCACCAGACTGCAGCAGTGTACAGCCAGCTCTGGCTTCGGAAATCACTTTCATTTGGAATTCATTTATTAATAGAAATGTGTACTCTTGTCTTTACAAGAAAAAAAAAAGGCCTGAGTTGAGGCACATCTACTATAAAGACAAAATCCAGAAGTATATTACTTTAGGAACCAAAGTTATGTAACCCTTTTGAGGGAACAAAGTTATGTAACCCTTTTGAAAAGAACAAAGCAATGTCTTTCAATTTTTCATGTGCACATACAGTCACCTGGACATCTTGTTAAATGCAGATTCTGACTGGGGAGATGAGGGCTGAGAATCTGTATTTCTAACATGCTCTGGGTGATGCTGCTAGTCCATAGCCCCACAGACTTTGAGGAGCGAGTGATCAGAGTGTTGTCTTAATCAGGGTCTTCACACACTCAGTTGCCTCCCACAGGGAGGGTTCCTCCTTGCGGCAGAGGGTAAACGTTCATTAAGTAATATCAAATGCATATGATGTTCCTTGACGTGTGGACGCACACTGTCAGCGGAAAGCCAAAGCAGAAGGCAAATCCAGGATTGGCAGAGCCAGACCAAAACCTTTCTATGTTTCCCTGGGGGAAAAAGATGAGGAAATTGTACTTTTTATGAACGAATTTAGCCTGGCTTCCTTTTGACTCTGCACTCATTATATACTACATGCAGTGTGTGATATAGTTAATATCATGTTGATCATCAGTAAAGCAGAGGGCGTTTTAGAAGGCTTCACCTTCAGGGTAAATTGCGGTGGGACAATTGTTAGTGGCATCAGATCCCTCTCCTCCTCAGGCCTTCAAACCAATGGCTCCTCTGGGTGACTTGGGTCAAGGTGACACTAGGTTTGTCCTCTCTGCCTTCAGGTTGGACCAGGAGCTCTTCACGCTGCCCACGGGCTGCATGCAGAATGTTCCACCTGGCCCCCAGGTTCGATGGCTCCTCCCTCTGCTCTATCCCCTGGACTTTCACTGGATTCTTCACACCTGGGAACCATATGGAGCAGTCTGCATGCAACTAATGGGGCAGCATAATGAGCACCTGTCTTTGGTGCCAAGAAGCCTGGAGATGAAGGGAGATCATGCCACCAGATGGCTAGCATTTTGCAGTTGGTCACTGACCTGGGTGCTTGTTTAAAATTGGCTTTATGGGGCCCATTGAATTAAGACCCAAGGTAGTGGATTAGAGAGTCTTCTTTGTTTATTTATTTTTTTTTGTTTTTTGTTTCATTGTGTTTAAGACGGAGTCTCGCTCTGTTGCCCAGGCTGGAGTGCAATGGAGCAGTATCAGCTCACTGCAACCTCCCACCTTGCCCAGTTCAAGCAATTCTCCTGTCTCAGCCTCCCAAGTAGCTGGTATTACAGGCACCCACCACAACGCCTGGCTATTTTTTTGTATTTTTAGTAGAGAAAGGGTTTCACCATGCTGTCTAGGCTGGTCTCAAACTCCTGTCCTCAGGTGATTCACCTGCCTTGGCCTCCCAAAGTGCTGGGATTACAGTCATGAGCCACCACACCTTGCCTAGAGAGCCCTTTTGCACACTGAATTTTGAGACTTACTTCTCAGCAGGAAGCCAGGGATGCCTTTGGGGAGCATGAATGGCAAAGAGGTAATTGCCTGTGGCTCTGGAGGTGATGAGCAACTTTCCCATAAGCAAGGAAGCCTGGGGCACTTGCATTTCTGCCCCAGTGGCAAGAACACCTGCTACGTAAGGACTCCACTAGAGGCCCAGCTAAGGTGCTGGTCTCCTTCTCCGGTGGGGTGAAGGGGGCAGCTTTTCCTCCTTAAAATGCCATAGCTGTTTCATTGGTGCTGCTGTCTTTCCTAGACCTTTAAGATGAGGCAAGAGATAATGGCCTTACACATGCTACACATCTTGAAAATACGGAGGACTCTGAACAAATAGCACTCTGTAAACCAAAAATAAAATTCTAAGCTTCCCACCCCCACCGCCGGCAACTGACTCTCGGCCAAGTGGATTCCAAAGTAAACCTGAAAATCTAGTTTGGGCCGCGACGGGAAGGGAGGCAGTGGTCAGATACGCTTCATTATACTCTTCTGCCTTTGGAATTCAGGAACAACAGACCAGCATTAAATTAAAACAGAGATCTTAAGATTAACAAAACAGACTCTTGGTAGCAATAAGGTACCAAATTCCAACTTGACTCTAGCATAGCACACATGACAGACAGCAGGCCCTGAAAGACATCAAAGTGTTTTACCTCTAAATGTATTTCTTTGACATATTTTGAAACAGCCCTGCAAAGCTGTCTTTTGGGGAAATGTACATTCTTCCCTTCCCAGGTATTTTTCTGATCCTGAAGAGATGAGCACCTTTGAAAAGTCTGAGTAGGAAACATTTGCCATCTATTGCCTCCAAGGGCAGTTACCTATGGACTTTATCGATGAAATAAGAAATTTGGTCTCCACAACCCTTTATCTTAACCCAGATGCTCCTTTCTATTGATTTCAGGTCTTTAGATAATGACTTAATTCTCTCAACCAATTGCCAGTCAGGAAAATCTTTGAATCTACCTATGACCGGTAAGCCCCTGCTCCAAGCTGTCCTGTCTTTCCAGACCGAACCAATGTACGCCTTACGTGCATTGAGTGATGTCTGCCTGTAACTTCTCTCTCCCTGAAATGTATGAAATCAAGCTGGAGCCCAACCACCTCGGGCACATGTTCTTAGGATCTCCTGGAGCTGTGTCATGGGTCATGGCCCTCACATGTGGCTCAGAATAATCTCTTCAAATTATTTTATAGGGTTTGGCTTTTTCATCAACAACTTGAACCAGCAAGAAAATGTGGAAAATAGTGCTGATGAGAACAATTCCGTTTTTCAGGCTAGAGGCGTGGGTCTGCCCAATTGCTGAGAGGCTTCTCCATCATGGCCCACCGTTCCTGGAAGTGGTATGTGTCCGAGCTTGTGCAGAATATCGTATTAGGACACACCGGCACCAGTTAGTCTAGGTCAGATCTTCTGGCTCAGGGAGCGATTGTCTCCTCTGACCCGCGTTTAAGATGTTTTCCACACTGTTAGTAAATCAATGGCTTTTTTCCACTGATGAATGAATTTGGGAATAGTGCCAGAATCAAAAAAGTTTTTGCAGATTTCTCCTGGAATTCCAAGTAAATCCTGTGGCTGGCTGGAAGCCTACTTTGATGATCTTTAATGCAGAAGAGGATGTATTTGAGCATCTGGCCTGGAAATTGACTAAATCTGTCTACGGCATAATTGGTTCAGAAAGAGCTGGAAGACAAATTGAAAATGGTGGGTGTAAACAGAAAAAAAGGTGGCAGAAGGGGAGCCAGATGGATGAGCTCAGACGCAAAACACACACAAACAAAGGCTGCTTGGGGTACCAGCAGAGCACATTGGCATCTGGGGTCTAGAGCAGGACTGTCACGAGGGAGCCTCCTTGGCTTGGAGATGTCTAGACCCAACATCCAGCTCCCAGGACAGAGCCGGCCCCTAAACAGCAAGAACCCAACCACCTTCCACATGGGGCAATCCCTGACCACACTAGGCTAGGTGGTCCAAATTTGCTTTATTAGTGAATTCAGAGCACAAACAATTCATAGAAAAGTCAGGGGATTTCTTAGAGAATTTAGGCTCAAGGCTGATGCAGGAGTCCGATCAGGGACAGACTAGGGCAGGTGTCCCCAAACTTTTTACACAGGGGGCCAGTTCACTGTCCCTCAGACCGTTGGAGGGCCGCCACATACTGTGTTCCTCTCACTGACCACCAATGAAAGAGGTGCCCCTTCCTGAAGTAAGGCGGGTGGGGGGCCGGATAAATGGCCTCAGGGGGCCGCATGCGGCCCGTGGGCCGTAGTTTGGGGACGCCTGGACTAGGGGAAGATGATTTCTTGGTTACGATATATAAATTTTCCCTTTGCACGGTCCAATTCCAAGGCAGCCTAAATATATTCTGTTTGCAGTTTTGACAGGGTGTAGTAGAGTATCTTCCATGTGGTGGGCCCTCAATAGTATGTTTAATGGTAGAGAGATTTCCTTATTTGATCAAGCCTTACTGCAGCCAGGAGGGAATCAGTAGTTAAAAATGTCTGCTGCTGAATTGCTTCTTGTGCTCATTTGCTGGCGGTGAGTAAGACAGGGTGTTGCCAGGCAGCCTTCACTTCTATCTGCACCCAACAGATACCTATAATTAAAAAATAATAAATTTTGTATTTACTTGCAAACACTGAAGCGATTTTTCAAAGAGTATCAAGAAGAGCCTGGGAGAGGCAGTCGCAGTGAGAGGTGACATTGAGCCAGGTGCATTTAACAGCACAACAATAAATAATTACGTTGCCCTTTTCAGAGCCACGATGCGTGACCCACCCAATTAAGCCTCCTGGAGTCTCATTCTGATGGCCCATAGTTCATGACATCCTTCCCACATTTGTCATAACAGCTTTGTTTTCTGCATCTGCTTTCTTTCACAGTTTGCACCCCATGTAAGTCAAATTTCATGCTTCCAAAATGAAAAATAAAACTGCCAGTTCTCATCTCTTTAGGGGAAATTAGTCTTATTTCTCCCATAAATCATAAGCATCCGTCAGCTGTAAACAGAGCATTAGCCACTCTGGAAGTACATTAACTTCCGTCATTAGCAAGACCTGAGGTTACTGAGAGTGATTTGGTGATTCTGACGTAGGGAGGGGAAGGCAGGTAGCTTCAGAGTGGGTGGGAGGTGTGGATGATTAATCATTTCAGTGGAAGGAAGGAAGTTTGCACCTGGGCAGCCCCAGTTTATGCTGGTTGTCACAGGATAAGTATTATGAGCATCCCTGTCCCTCTAAAAGTGTCCCAGCTTGGATGATAAATTATATGGTCGCTCTGATTAAAGTGCAGATAAGGAGCAAAAGCTTGTTTCATGAACAAAGCCAGACACAAAAGGCCATGTGTTGTGTGATCTCATTTATATAAAATGTCCAGAATAAGCAAATCCATGGAGGGAGAAAGTGGATTAGTGGATGCCAGGTTCCTGAGGGAAATGGGAAACGATTGCTAATGGGTATGGGATTTCTTTTTGGGGTGAGGAAAACATTCTAAAACGGATTGTGCTGGTGGCTGCCTGACTCAGTGAATATGCTGAAAACCACCGAACTGTACACGTGAAGCAGGTAAACTGGATGTCATGTGGATCGTAGGTCGATAAAGCGGTTCTATTAAAACAAAAGTTAAAAAAAAAAAAAGTTAAGCTACATAAATCCCAGAAAAGGAAACAAACAAAAAAGCTTGCATTCTGTCTTTCGGCTCCTGAACACTCTGCCTTCCCAGGCTGGTCCCTCTGAAGGAGCTGATTCATTTGAGGGGTGCAGTGGCACATGCCGGGGTCTGGAGGGCAGCCCCCTTGCACACAGCTATATTTTTATGACCTCGTTGGAGCAAGAAAAAAAAATGTGAGTTTCCCAAAGTCATTGCTGAACATCAAGATGTGTGCATTAGCCTTTAAATGGCAGGGGAGCTGGTCGGGGGACCAGCAGGTATATAAAGAGCCCAGCAGTGATGGCTTGGCTGGACGGAAAAAGGCAGAGGATTCTGATAGGGACTCACCCTTTCCCAGTCATGCCCAATGCCAGGGATTTCCCATTTAGGGAGAAGAAGGGAGGAGTTATAGGATGAGGGTGAAGGTAGGCATGGGGGGGAACAGGAGTTTCAGTCTCCCCAGAGGAACTGAGCCCCTGATTCCACAGGTGGCACAGGGGTGGAGCCAGATCTGCCCTCTGAGGTCAGGAACTCTCGGGAACAGAGGACAGACACTCAGGGGCCTCTTGATGCTTGGACTTCTCAGCCTCGTGCTTCGAAAGGGATTCTGGGACCTAGAATGAGCCCTGTTCCTGATCCGTCTTCCAGCATTGGGATCCTCCTTCAAAAGAAGGGAGTTGGAACGTGTGAGGAGACTAAACATTTACCCCACACGTTTGTGGATCCTCAGCCCCTAGAACAGAGTCTGGCGCACAGCAGCCTGTGCTTGGACAGACACACAACGCACAGCTCAGATGAGCGGCGGCTAAGGTTTCCTGGGGCAGCCTGTGTCCCAACCCAAGGCCCAGGGCATTTGGTCTGGGTCACCAACAGAGGGTGCTAGACACCTTCGGAACAAGGCTGGGTCTGCGGCCAGGGCCTCTGTGGAGAAGGTGATGGAGTCTCCGCTCATTGCAGACAGAGGTGAAGCCGGGGCAGAAGCTGAGCCCCAGTATCCACACATTCAGGGACGGGAAGAGACAAACCTTTTCCCTGCCTGGACATTTCCCCGGCATTACAAAAGGAAAACCACCCCCTCGAGTGGATAGAGGATAGGATCTGTGTCAGGTTTGCTCACCGGTCTATCCCCCAAAGGCCCCCACACAGTGCCTGGACAGAGAGGGCAGGCAGGAGTAGGAGGGAATTTAGGGAAACCAGACTGGAGCGGGACCGCCGCGTTCTGAGGCCTCATCTCTGGCCTTTGCCTAGTGCGTCTTGGAAACCAGAGTCACGCGTGGACTCCTGTGCACCACGCGGTGAGCTCTGTGCCTGGGCTGGTCTTTCAGCTGGACAGAGCAAGGTACGGACAAGGCCCAAGCGGGTCTCAGTAGCTCTGCAGAGAGGACAGCTTCCAGGAGCCTGCACCTCTTCACACCACCCTCCCCACTCCCCAGACCAAGTCCGCAAACACAGGGGAGACAAAGGAAAGAAGGAACAGAGCAAACACGAGATGGAAACCCTCCCACAGAGGACCAGCGCTTCGGCTTGCCATGTCTTCAGGTGAGGGTTTCCATTTGACGTTTTGGGAGTCGGAGATGGGGCTGCTGGGCTCCCAGGTGAATCCAAGGATGGAGGAAATGGAGCTGAATGCATCTGCTATTGGGCTGCTCAGCATACTGTTTTCTGCGTTTCACACCCTTGTCTGTTTTTCCCTTTATTGCAAGGAAATCCTCTTGTGTGCAAGGAAATCAGCAGGAAAAGGGGGTAGTCAGGAATCAGTGGAAGAGCCAGACAAAGAAGGGGACGCTCTTCTTCAGAGGGTGAAGCCTGGCAAGCGTCACCCAGGGCTGGCGGTAAAACACTGACTCGTCCGCAGGCATCCCGTTTGATGGGCGGCAGTCTGGCCACCTGCAAGGTTGCTCAAGGACAAACGTAAGAACAAACCAAAAGAGCTTATGATGTTGTCCAGTGCGAGTCCCTCACAGCAGCACATTCTGCTGAGCGGGCCGGGTGTTGTAACAGTGAATCGATGCGGAGGAGTTGAAAGCTTTCTTCTTCCTGTGGGTTTAGAGTTCCCGCATATGCTTGAGGTGTTGAAAGTGCTTGTGAACTCCTTATTTTCTGTTTTAAATCCTCCCCGGGACATGTTCCATAGGATCTTAGGATTTTAGAACTAAGAGGAAAAAACAATAATACCTTCAAAGTCTCTTCCTTATGTTTTCACCTGGAGAAAGCCGAACACTGTGGTGGCCAGTATCTGACCCACACCCCGATACACACTCACACCACACACACACACTCACACAGAGGAAAAGGAGTGAATCTTCCTGATATTAAATCCAACTAAAGGCCATTCCTTTGCATCTCGTTTATGGCTCTGCAGCTCACGTCAGGGCCCCAGCAATCCCCGTGGCTGTGGACTTCCGTGAGCACCACCAGCCCCTTGCCAGTGAGGGTGAGTCCCGGCCATGGGGTGCCTCCCCCGCTTCTCAAGGACTTGGAAAATGTTCTGAGAGTGAAACTAGAAAAATATACCCATAAAGGATTAGCTGTCTGTGAGAAATAACTAAGAAGAATTATTGATAAATATGTCATCAAAGACATTGGAAATGTCTCCAAAACTCAAGCAGACTTAAGGAGGAAATGTGGCCTGTGGTGATAATAGAGTGTTTGGTCCTGGCCATGGCCTGTTTAGAGAAGGGTGGTGAGAATCCAGAGGATGGCTCACTCTGTAGGCCAAAGGCACGGAGAGAGGAGAGAAAGTCAGGAATCCAGGCTCACCTCCCCTACTCCCCACACACAGGGAGCCGTGGTGCTGGTTAAACCTTCAGAAGCCACCCAGCAAGGCCATCCCCAGAGTCAGGAAGGAGGTCCCTCCCAGCACCTGAGCCAGGAGAACATTCTGAATGGCGACTAGCCCTAGCGTCTGATTTTCTGCCCTCTAACTGTCTGCAGAGGAAGAATGCCCTGAGCCGGCGGCGGCCTCCCCTTCTCAGTGAGTTTCTCACGTAAGCACATAACTTGTTTCTCTGGGGTGGGGAAAGCATCAAGAGTAAAACAGACCCAAGACAAGAGCAGTGCTCTCTTTATTAGTTTTCTGGGACTACTGTCATAAATGACCACAAACTGAGTGACTTAAAACAATAGAAATTTATTCTCTCGAAGTTCTGGAAGTCAAGAGTTGGAAATCAAGCGATCAGACGGGCCACGCATCCTCTGAAGCTTCTGGGGAATAATCCCTGTTTGCTCCTCCAGGTCCTGGTGGCTCCAGGCTCTCTGGCTCGTGGCTGCCTCGCTCCAGCCTCTGCCTCCTTCTTCATGCAGCCTTCTCCCCTGGGCAGCAGATCCCGCCCACCTTCCTCTTAATGAGGACACCTGTCATTGGACTTAGGGCCCACCCTAAACCCAAGATGATTTCATCTCCAGATCCTTAACTTAATTACATCTGCGGAAGCACTTTTTCCAAATAAGGTCATGGTCACAGGTCCAAGAGGTTAGGACTCGGTCATATCTTTCTGGGGGCCATGATTAAACCCACTACACTGACCCACATCAGGGTCCCAGGCCTGCCATGCTGGGCCAGCCTCTGGGGGATGAACACTCACAGGGACAGCCAACCCAGGGAACTCTCCGGGGGCAAACTGCCTTCATCGAGGTTGCCCCTTGCTGTAGCACCATGTTCTTATTTTAAGCTGACCTCAGCTCTGTCATTGCATGCGAAAAGGCACCTGTGAAGGTGTCCCTAGCTGGTCCCCACCGCCTGCAAACCAAATGCTCAGCCTTGAGGAGCACGACTTTAAGAAGGTGTCTGGGAAATTTCCCCCTCTGTAGTCAAGAAGCTTCTAGAGAAGATTGGGTATTCCTGGGCATGGAGTAAAAAAAGAGGCTTGGCTAAACTCATTTATTTAAAAGTGCAATTTGGAACATACAAAGGGCTCGTCCTGGCCCTGCCAGTTCTGGATTCGCCTTCCCCTCCGGTTTTCCTTCGGACACTGCAGGTCGGTCCCTCAAGGGACAGCAGCTCTGCACAGACAGGCTCAGCCTCAGAGCAGCAGCCAGGCCTGGAAGGAGCTCCAAGTGCTCAGCCCGTGCTGGGAGCGTCTGGCAACCAGGACCAAATAAGGAATGAGAACAGCCACTTTTAGGCAGGACACGCAGGGGGTCAGGCCTTAGAATCTAGACTCAGACTGGGTTCGAACGCGGACCTGCACTGGCCAAGGATATGACAGTGGCCAGATTCTTTAATCTCTCTGAGCTTCGTGTGAAAAGTGAGCGGTTGTGAAGACTGAACAAGTTTCCCAGGTAAACTGCTAAACATTCTGTGCCTGGCTTTCAGTGTGTGTTCACTAAGTATTCATTGTTAAGACTATTCCAATTATTGAGAGAAAGGGAATTGATCTATTCCACCCTTTTATCGGAGATATATATGGGACACACACACACACACACACACATACACACACACACACACCTGACAAATGATTTCAAAGTCATGAAATCATTTGGGCTAATGGATTGGAAACAGAACTGTGAAAGAATCGCCTCCACCCATGGACTCCTCTACTTTCTCACCTCTCTTGTCATTGCATATGCATTTTTAGTTACTCAGAGACACTGAGACTTTGTCTCAATCATCTAATTCATGTAAAATAATGCAAGCTTGGTTTTCTAGATCTAAGGCGCTGGGAGGAAAGAAGTTATGACGACGGGTTCTGCCATGGTCTCCTACCAGCAGTCCTGGAGGTCTGGAAGAGCTTCCAGCTACACGTTGCCTACTCAATCTGCCACTCTCTTGCAGAGTGCTCTCAACAGGAACTATTAATGACTGCTTCCCAATGAAAGAGCCCAGTGTGGCCCACGGAACGTTTGACAGAAGGCCCAGCCAGTAGAGCTCAACCGAGGACTGGGAAAGAAAGGACCAAATGCTTCTCCCAAGTGACGTCCTGACCATTGCAGCCTAACAGGACCCACCACAAGAGGCATTTGTCTGATCCTCACTCCACCAACCAGGAAGCAACTGGGGTGGAACCTGCCTCTCATCAGCTTCCGCTCAGTCCTGAATGAACCCTCTGGCCCTAACCCACTCACTCCTCCCCCATCGGATGGCTTTTTTCCTCTTTTCCTCCAATGCCAAGTTATTTCTACCCCAGGATCTTTGAACAACCTCTGCCTCCTGTCAGATACACTTTTCCTCAGACCTTTGCAAGGCTGGCTCCATCTCCTCACTCAGTCTCAACTCAATTCAAACGTCACCTCCTCCAAGATTGTGTGGTCTAAATAATTACTCTCACTGCCTCCCCTGATCAATGAGCCTTTTTAAAAACTTTCTTTCTTTCTTTCTTTTTTTTTTTTTTTGAGATGGAGCCTCACTCTGTTGCCCAGGCTGGAGTGCAATGGCGTGATCTCAGCTCACTGCAACCTCTGCCTCCCAAGTTCAAGCAATTCTCCTGCCTCAGCCTCCTGAGTAGCTAGGACTACAGGCAACCACCACCACACCCAGCTAATTTTTTTTATTTTTTAGTAGAGACGGGGTTTCGCCATGTTGGTCAGGCTGGTCTCAAACTCCTGACCTCATGATCTGCCCGCCTCAGCCTCCCAAAGTGCTGGGATTACAGGCGTGAGCCACCGCGCCTGGCTGTTTTGTTTTCTTCGAAGCACGTCTCAGTATTTTATATGGCCTTATTCAATGTTTACCATCTGTTTGTCTTCGTTTCCCAAGAGGGACAAGGGCTCGTTTAAGCTACGCACACTGTCAAGAAAGAGTCTGCAGGAGGCAGAAGAGATGAGGGAGGATCTGGACGTGGAAGCTGATGAATGACGTTCCTGGGGGAGCTGAGGAGGAGTGGGAGGAGATTCCAGGTGAGGGTTCCAGCAGAAACCAGGCTCAGAGGCCGGCATGTTGGTGAGACTGTCAGTGCTGAGGGATCGCACCGGGCCTTGGCCAGGAGACTTGACTGCTACTGCTCTGACAACTTCAAGTCCTGCCCAGGGCAGATGGGAACGCAGATGAGAATGAGCCCAGGAGGGTTTTGGTGGAGTCCTGGAAGCCTGTGGGAGGCCAGAAAACAACAATGGAGAAGGAGTAGAGACCCCGGGTCATCATCAGCGCTGCGGAGCTACAGCTCAAGTCCAGGAGCAGGAAATGAGTCACTGGAGGCTCCCAGAGGCAGTCGGCAGGGCGAAACTTTTCAGCCGGAGCCCGCAGTAAAGCAAGCCCTGACTCTCCCTGAGAGGGAGGCATCATTTAGTAACTGTCTGCAGAGGGAGAGGCTGGGTGCATGCATCAGGAAGGGCGGAAGGACAGCTCTTACCTAATCACAGTGCTGATGCGTTGCTCAACTCACAGATTGCATCTTGTCCATCCTCCTGGAGCCAAGAGTCGGGTTCTTGGCTCTGCCTTCAGCTGCAGCTCAGCGAAGGGCATTTTCTTGGTTTCCTCTTTTTATGGGGTTAGCCTGAACCAGGCGTCCCCAAACTACGGCCCGCGGGCCGCATGCGGCCTCCTGAGGCCATTTATCCAGCCCCCCGCCGCACTTCAGGAAGGGGCACCTCTTTCATTGGTGGTCAGTGAGAGGAGCACAGTATGTGGCAGCCCTCCAACGGTCTGAGGGACAGTGAACTGGCCCCCTGTGTAAAAAGTTTGGGGACGCCTGGAACTGTTCACTCCCTCATCTGTCTCTTAAGAAAATGGGGAAGATTATCTGATTAATATCTGTAAAGTTCTTCGGAGATCCGTTCAGAATGTACCACAGATTGCTGGCAATTTGTATATCTTCTTTTCAGGAATAGCGATTCTGTACTTTGAGTTTAGATGGCTGTTTTTTGAAAAACCTTAAAGAGACTTGCTGATGATGGAGTGGATTTTCTTACAGTATAGTTCAACCTTCATTTTTTAGTCTCCTGAGACATAAGTTGAACCTGAACCCAGGAGCACAAAGATGTTACTTATTCACTTACTTGGCTATTAAGTTAGAAAATTTTCTTCCTCTTCTATTTTTTGAAAGAGTTTTTGAAAAATTGGTATTGATTCTTCTTGAAACGTTTGATAGAATTCATTTATAAAGCCATCTAGGCTTTTGTAAAAGAGTTTTTAACTATTAATTCAATCTCTCCAATTATTACAGATTTATTTGGATTTCTTATTTCTTCCTGAGTCCATTTCAGTAGTTTGTGCCTTTCTGTGAATTTGTTTGTTTCATCTAGGTTATCTAATTTGTTGGCATACAATTGTCCATAGTATTTCTTTTTTCTTTCTTTCTTTCTTTTTTTAATAGATATGGGTTTCACCATCTTGGCCAGGCTGGTCTTGAACTCCTGACCTCACGATCCACCCATCTCGATCTCCCAAAGTGCTGGGATTACAGGCATGAGCCACTGTGCCCAGCCCAATTTTCCATAGTATTTCATTATATATTTTTAATTTCCAGAAGGTTAGTAGTAATATCACCTTTTTCATTTTTAATCTTAGTAATTTAACTCTTCCCTCTTTTTTTCTTGGTCATTCTATTGAAAGGTTTGCCAATTTTGCTGTCTTTTGGAGGAAGCAGCTTTTGGTTTTCTTGATGTTCTCTATTGCTTTTTTATTGTCTAGTTTAGTAATTTCTACGGTAGTCTTTATTATTTCCTTTTTAAATTTTTTGCTTGCTTTGCATTTATATCATTATTCTTTTTCCAGTTCTTAAGATAGGTGATCATTTTTAATATAGGTATTTATAAAGTTTCCTCTGAGTCCTGCTTTTGCTGCATCCTGTAAGTTTTGGTATGTTGCATATTTATTTTTTTCATCTCAAAGTATTTTTACATTTTCCTCATGATATCCCTTCTGACCCAGTGGTTGTTTAATGGTTATTTCGTATTATGTTGTTTGATTCCCACATATTTGTGAATTTCCCCAATTTTCTGTTATTGTTATTGATTTGTAATCTCATTTGCTTGTGGTTGAAGAGCACACTTTGTATGACTTCAATACTCTTACATTTATTAAAACATGTTTTTTGGGCCGGGCGCAGTGGCTCAAGCCTGTAATCCCAGCACTTTGGGAGGCCAAGGCGGGTGGATCACGAGGTCGAGAGATCGAGACCATCCTGGTCAACATGAAACCCCGTCTCTACTAAAAATACAAAAAATTAGCTGGGCGTGGTGGCGCATGCCTGTAATCTCAGCTACTCAGGAGGCTGAGGCAGGAGAATTGCCTGAACCCAGGAGACGGAGGTTGCTGTGAGCCGAGATCGCGCCATTGCACTCCAGCCTGGGTAACAAGAGCGAAACTCCGTCTCAAAACAAAACAAAACAAAACAAAACAAAACAAAACAAAACAAAACAAAACAAACAAACAAAAAAAACCACATGTTTTTTGGACTAATATGGTTTATCCTGGAAAATGTTCCATACACACTTAAAAAGAATGCATATTTTGCATTTATTGTGTTTTGATCCATCTAATTGTTCTCTTTATCATTAAAAGTGGGCTATTTCAGTCTCCAACTGTTGTTGAACTGCCTATTTCTCCCTTCAATCCTGACATTTTCTACTCATGTATTTGAGGGCTCTGTTATGTGCATAGTATTTGTGTAATTGTCATATCTTCTTGATGATTTGAGAAGGATAGAATTCTTCATATTTTCTATTCTTCTATCAGTTTTTGGTACTTAGCATCTTTGAAGGAATTTGTCCATTTTGTTTGTCAAACTTATTGGAATAAAGTTCTTCATAAGATTGCCTTGTTATTCTTTCACTGTCTCTAGGACCTGCAGTGTTTCCTACTTTTTCCTGATATTGGTAAATCTTGACATTTCTTTTCCTTGTTAATCAGTGTAGCCAGGAACTTAACAATTTTATTAACATTTTCAGAGAACATTTCATTTTCATTATTGTTCCCATTGACTTTTTTCTGTTTAATTGATTTCTTCTTTTATATAAATTTTATTTTTTTATTTATATTTTGAGATGGAGTTTCACTCTTTCGCCCAGGCTAGAGTGAAGTGGCGTGATCTTGGCTCACTGCAAACTCTATCCCCCGGACTCAAGCAATTCTCCTGCCTCAGCCTCCCAAGTAGCTGGAATTATAGGTGCCTGCCGTCACTGCCCGGCTAATTTCTGTATTTTTAGTAGAGATGGGGTTTTGCTGTGTTGGCCAGGCTGGTCTCAAACTTCAAACATTAGGTAATCTAACCGCCTCAGCCTCCCAAAGCGTTGGGATTATAGGCGTGAACCACTACATCCAGCCTATTTTTATCTTTCTATTTTACAGTATCAATCTTTTCCATAGAGACCACTATTAATTTTATCATCACAAAAATAACTTGTAAACACTCATTCTATGATATTTATATTCATTCAATTGTTTCATTTGTTTTCATCAATAAATATCAACAGCTGGCTACAATGGATATGATTTAGTTAACAGGGAAATGTTAGTCCCCTCATTTTGGACTTAAAGACCCCAAAGTTAGCATCAGCAAAAGGGCTGAGCTTCATACCCACTTTGGTTGTGTATTTTTCCCATCAAGGGAAGCCTGGGCAACTCTGTATGAAGTGGGTTACAGTACCATGAAGTCCAGCAAACACTGATGGCACTCGGTTATGTGCCAAGTACTGTGGTAGGCACTTGAACAAGAAAAGCCTTGGTGTTTAATAAAAGAGAGGGTTTGATGCTGTGGTGTTGGTCATTCTCTGTGCCATTAGCTTTGCAGACTCAACCCTAAAGAGGTAATTCCACTTCTCCAAAGCTGATTTCGCACTGCAGCTAGCCATCCATCTGTTCAGCAAGGCCAGGTGTCGTCATAGAAAGGCCAAGTTTTCACAGGCTCCCAGCAGACAGCCTGGTAGGCACCAAGCAGTCCACACGGTCGGGGCAGGCCCAGCCCGGACCTGAGCTTCCCAGTGGCAGTGGTTCTCTTCTCTGCATGCCTCCTCTTTAAATTTTCTGCTTTCTTATCAAGAACAAGTTTCCCCTTTACTTCTAAAATAAATCCAAAAATAAAGGCAAATATTACCATGGTATATTTGTCAAAAACAAGAAATTAACATTGTTACGGTATCATCCACCAAACTCCAGGCATTGTTTGTATTTCGCCGGTATTTCTACTAACGTCCTTTTTCTGTTCCAGTATTTCATCCAGAGTCCCACAGAGCTTTAAATCATCACGCCTCCTTCATCTCCTCCAGCCTTCTCAGTCTTTCCTTATTTATCAGCACCTTGACAGTTTTCAGTGCTGGCCAGGTATGCTGTAGAATATCTCTCAATTTTGGTTTGCTTGATATTTTCTCATTAGACTATGATTATGGGTTTTGAGGAGGAATACCCAGAAACGTAATTGAGAGGGATTTATTTCAAGGATTCCTTAGCGCCCTTTAAATGCGAATGTGATGATGTGCATTGTGAATTTTCAAAGGGAAAGCTATTTCTTACAGAAGAAATTTCAATGAGAAGCTATCAAAAGGAACTTTTCTCACGTATCCTTTGCTATCTTACATGTTTTCAGCCTGATCGTTGATGGTTCTGATCAGATGTCTGAGTTTGTCCTCAACGTTACAAAGCTTGGCTGAGCAATAAAGAGTCTTTGGCCTTGCATCTTTCAAGGGTGCTCTTGTTCTGTCAACAAGCACTTGCCAAGCACCTCCAGGGGGGCCAGGGGCAGTGCCAGGAGCTAGTCACAAAAGTGATTAACACAGGCCCTACTCTCCAGCTCACCTTTACTTAGATAAAAGAAACTGATCTAAACCAATTTGGTTCATGAGTGTCAGGTCTTTTTTGGTGGATGACAATGGCTTCCAGTGACTAGGGAACCCCACAGATGCCTCCATCTGACCTCCTCCCTACAGAATAATACGTTAAAGTGAGAGCAAATTATAGGCCCCATTCCGAAACATGAATCAACTTTCATTAACAAGCAGGTAAACAGCCAGCCACTCAACCTGTTCTGTAATGTTGGCGATGTCCTCAATCTCTGTCCCTCCAACAAACACCCTGCAGGAAAGTTTCACCAGAGGCAAATGCAACTGTATCCTGATGATAGGTCAATAAATCTAGTCAGTGGCAGAAACCTCTGGTAAATGGAAGGCCCAAGGCCCAGGGATGAGCCGGGTTTAGACCTCAGGGGCTATCTATTCTGCTCATGAAAGGGCAGAGATGCCTATATTCATCTTTCTGGCCCACCATGTAAGTGGAAAACCCATTCTGTAAGTGGAAAATTACTTTCCGCATCCCTTACCCAAGGACAGGTCCTCTGGTACAGATTCGGATAAGGATATCAAGTTGCTGCAGCCCCTCTGGGCTGTGAACTCCTGCTAGGGCAACAGATGCCGACCACGAAGTGAGGAAATGGTAGCAAAGTGACCTTTCTGAGCACGTGTTTGGAGCATGCTCCATGTCGAGCACTTTACATCTGTAGAATCATTCCATCCTCACAACCTGAGGAGGTAGCTACTCTATTATGTCCATTTGAGATACAAAGAGAGTGAGGTCCAGATAAGCTTGCTAGACAAAATACAAGATATCTGGTTATATTTGAATTTCAGGCAAATCAGTAGCACTTTTCCAGTATATGTATGTTTCGTGCAATATTTCATTTTCTAAATCTGGCACCTGAAGGCCCAGAAAGGTGAAGCAAGTTGCCCAAGATGTCATAGCTGCCAAGGGGCGGCGCCAGGCTTGGACTCGAGGGCAGGTGAGAGCCTGTGCTTCACTCCACCCTGCCTGGCTGTGCCGCTGCTCGCAGGTGGAGCTGGCTGGTCACTCAGCCAACAGAGAGGGTTTGCAGGAGCGGAACGTCAGCCAGGACGCTCGGGGGCATCTTCAGGCAGCTTCACCTACCCTTTCTCTCTGCCTGCTTTATTTATTTATTTATTTATTTTTACTATTCTTACAGGTCTGCAAACCTCCTATAAGCCCCTCAGTGCTGACAGCAAAATCCTGTCCCGTGACTAAGTCCCTGCTAATACCCCCGGAACTCCAAAGGTTTCTCTGCCCTAGGGTTCAAAACATTTTTCCAGCTCTCCACTCCCACTGAGCACTGTAATTAGGAACTTATTCAGACCTGATCTGCAGACAATATGCATTGACAGCTCTGCCTACCTGTTCCCACTGGCCTGGGATCTAAAGTACAACTTAAGCAGAACTGTTTTAAGAGATTTAATAAGGTTTCACCTGAGGCGCAAAATACAACTGTACTTTCGACATTGGAATGTTTCAAACGTTTGACAAATGAATATCGGGTGCTGGTAATGCTGTGAGGTGTGGAGCAGGACTGCTACGCTTTGGAGTTACTATCCTTACTAGTTTTATTAAAAAGACAGGTATCAGAAACAGACCCAAAACAACACAATGACTGTTGCAAGGAGGGAATACAGAGCAGGGGGTGGGAGTCCAGGAAGAAGGTGGGGTCATGAGAGCCTAGCTGCTCACAGACCACCCCGTCAGCTCTGCCAGAGAACTCATTAGCAGTGCAGAATCAGGGACCCCAACTAGACCTACCGAATCAGACCCTGCATTTTTCTGTTTGTTGAGACAGGGTCTCAATTGTTTGCTTGAGACAGGGTCTCAATCTGTCACCCAGGCTGCCGTGCAGTGGGGCAATCATAGCTCGCTCACTGCAGCCACAAGCTTCTGGGCTCAAACAATCTTCCTGTGTGTAGCTAGGACTGCAGGGGCATGCCACCATGCTTGGCTAGTTTTATTTTTATTTTTGTAGAGACAGGCTCTCACTATGTTGACAAAGCTGGACTTGAACTTGTGGGTTCAAACGATCCTATCACCTTGGCCTCCCAAAATGCTGGGATTACAGGTGTGAGTTACCACAACCAGCCTTAATAAGATCTCTGGATGAGTCCTGTGCACATTCAAGAGACATGACATTGAAGAAAAAAAGCACCTTTCACTCCAGAGATGATACATGAAATGAATTTAGAAGGAGGAATAGCTTTCCAGGTGGGGTTTAGAGGGAAGGCATTAGAGGGAGGGGAAGCAATAAGCAAGGGCATAAAGAAAAGGGGCACATTCAGGAAATGACCCAAAACTTTGGTATGTCCAGGCCCCAGTGGTCCATGAGGAACAGTAGGCGGGAGTCTGCAAAGGTTGGCAAAGATGCCTTAGAGAGGGGAAGATAGTGAATGGCTCTGTTTCCACATAGAAAGGTTAGAGTTTTTAAAATAAAATTGTTCAAGCGTACAAAAACGGTATTAGTAACACGTACAAGATACAATAATGAATATCAAGTATAAACAAAACCTTACACATCAGCCTCCTGTGTATTCCCACCCACCTTCATTCCGTTCTCCTCCCTTCTTCCTGAACCTGACTTCTGTTCCGAGTTTGGTCTTACCATACTCATAGATGTGTTTTATAATCTTCACACATGTGTTTGCACACATAAAATATAGGATTGTTTTGCATGCTATTTTACTAATATGTATTTCACTAAATAAACAATACTTATTTTACTACAACTTTACTTTCTGATCAACACTATGTTTTTTAAGACTTACTGTTAAGGCTGGGCATGGTGGCTCACGCCAGTAATCCTAGCGCTTCGGGAGGCTGAGGCGGGTGGTTTGAGGTCAGGAGTTTGAGACCAGCCTGACCAACATGGTGAAACCCCTTTTCTACTAAAACTACAAAAATTAGCTGGGCATGGTGGTGTGCACCTGTAAGCTCAGCTACTTGGTAGGTGAAGTAGGAGAATCGCTTGAGCCTGGGAGCAATGAGCCTCTATCTCCCCCCTAATAAAAGAAGACACGAGGTCCTAGTTAATTCATTTTTGACTACCTTATAGTACTTCTTTGGATGAATATATCACTGTTGATTCCCCTAATGATGCGTAGTTTGTTGTTTCCAGCATAGACAATGCTGAAATGAGGGTAGGATGAGTGTCCTTGTACACATGCTTAAGTTTCTGTAGGGAACATTTCTAGGAGTGGAGTTGCTGAGTTGTAGAATATGCACCTCTTCAACTTCTCTAGATACCGTTATATTGTTTGCCAAAATGTTTGCACCAATTTACATTCCCACCACGATAGTATGAAAGTTTCTGTTTCCCACATTCTTTCCAACACTTGACACTGTCACATTGAAACATTTTTGCCTCTTTGATGAGTGGGAAAACATCTCTTATTTGCTTTTGTTTGTTCAATTACTAATGAAATCGAGCATGCCATTGTGTATTTCCCATCTATTTAGGTCTCCTCTTCTGTGAATTGCCAGTATGTACCGTTTACCCACTTACCTGTCGGGTTGCTTGACTGAAATTGATATGTAGGGTTACTAATATATTCTGGGCACTACTCCTTGATTAGTTATCTGTATTTACAATTTTTTCTCTCAGGCTTGGTTGGCTTTTTGTGGTATTTATGGGGTTTTTGGTGTTGTTATACTTCAGTTTTAAGTTTTATAACAATATCTTCCTATAATCTTCTTCTAAAAGTTTTAAAGTTTTGCTTTTCACATTTAGATCTATTGTTATGCTTTCTCATGTTGACAGTCAGTTGTCCCATTGCCATTTATTGCATAATTCACTCTTTACTTCTGAGCTGTAATGGCACTTCTGTGCCAATGGCATAGATTAAGGTCACACAGGTGTGTGTACCTATGCAACAATCTTGCATGTTCTTCACGTGTACCCCAAAACCTAAAATGCAATAAAATATGCATACATAGATATAAATAGTCCACAGGATAATATCCAAAGTCTAGGCCTTATTGTCAAAGGTGCTCCATTCTAGCCCCTCCCTCTCCTTTTAGTGAATCTACCATGTTGCCTCATTCTTGCTATGATCCCGCTCCATCACACTTCATGTTGTTTTCACAGATATGCTATGTCTTTTCAGGGCTTTAGTCTTCTCCATTTGCTAAAGATTCCCAGGAAATCGTTTCTCCCTCTTTTTGTACAATTTAAGTGGGGCACATTGCTATCCAGACTAAAACAACACATTCCAGCTTCTCTCATAAAAAGTGTGGCCATGTGACTAAATTCTGGCTAATGATACCTAAGCTGAAGTGCTGTGCATGTGACAGAGTCCAGGAAGCCTCCCTAACAGACTCCTGGAACATGACCTCTGCTGGTTTTTCATTCCCTCTTCCATCCTGTGGCTTCAGATGTGGGTCATCTTACATTTTGAGGATGAGAATTATGTATACTCTAGGGATGGCAGAATAATAATTTAGAAGGAGCCTGTGTCTCTGAGGATTTATTGAACCAAACTCTGGACAAATGCCTAGAAGCCTAAAGACTGTTACATAAGAAAGGGATAAATCACCTTTTTAAGCCACTGATATTTGGGTTTTCTTTATTTTTTTATCATTAACCTGATTCTAACTAATGCCATACCTATCACCATTCATTAAGTAAATCTTTATTGTCCCAGCTATTCAGGAGGCTGAGGCAGGACAATTGCTTGAACCCAAGGGGGCAGAGGTTGCAGTGAGCCGAGATTGTGCCACTGCACTCCAGTCTGGCAACAGAGAAAGACTCTGTTTCAGAAAAATAAAATAAATAAGTCTTTACTAAGACCCACCTGTGGGTTGGGCCCTGTTATAGGCTCTGAGATTAATTTTGAACAAGCTAGTAACAATGGGGTCATGTGCAGGTGGAGGTAATGGTAATTTGAGGTGGTCAGGGGTAGAGGGGAAAAGACCACCAACTAGGAATGCAGGGTGGGAAGAGCTAACGCATCTGGAAAGACCATAGATGAGCCTTCAAGACAGAACTCAGACAATGACAGAGAAGCCAAAGTCCCAGAGAACACAAGAAGTTAAAACCTGCAAAAAATAACATACAACCATATACTACCCAAAATGTACATCATTAGACCGAGTGTCTGGGAAACGTTGAAAGGAAAATGGCAGACAACATTTACTGTGCAAATATAAGCAACAACTGAGTAGGGGCTGAGTCCTTAATATCAAATGAAGACTGCAAAGAGAAAGCATTGGACAGACAAGACCCTCTACAAAAGCCACCCCAGTCCTAGGTGACTTCTCTACCAAATATGTAAGGAGGAAATAATACCAATTCTTCACAAGTCTTTATAAAAACAGAGGAGGAAGGAACTACTTCCCAATTCATATCATGAGGCCAATTCTCTGATACAAAAACATGACAAGGACATTACAAGAAAACTACAGATCAACATCTCTCATGAACACCAAGACAAAAATCCTTAACAAAATATTAGCAAATTAAATCCAGCAACAGAGAATATCTCACATTGCCAAAAGGCAGAAAGTGCTTAAAGACTGAAGGGAGAGTGTGGAAAGGACACAAAAGCTGCCTTGAAGGAGCTCCCCCCGGCCAAATTTGATGCAATTTGAGCATCAAAAAGAATAATGGATTAATAACAATGGATTACAGTAATGGGTTATAACTTATTGAATAAAAGAGAACCCACAAGCTTTTACTTGTACTACAGTAAAAAGTGGGCGAGGAAATGCTCTTTACAAAAGCACATTTAGCTGATTAATGTAGAAGGAATAATAGAAAAATCAGCAGTTTGCAATTCTCGATGTAATAATTCAGACAAGGATCATGAATGGCTGCTGAAATAATGGAATAAAATGTGAATGAATATACACAGTCTAGAAGTATCATCCTACATATTACTTATAAATTACAAAATGTAAAAAGAACTTTTCAAATGGAGAGATCTGGCAGATTGCAAGAGGAAACAAGTGACACACTTAATGTATTTGCCATTGCCACAAAAATACTGCATCATGAACCTCCCCAAAGTTAATGACTTATAAATGGTGACCATTTATTTTTATAACTTACTTATCTGTGAGTTGCTTGGAGTTTGGTGGATCAAGGTTGGGCTGAGCTGAGCTAGGTGGCTCTGTTGATCTTGACTGGCTTCACTCAATTATCTGCAGGTCAACTGGGGAGCTCTGCCCTTGACTTGGGCTGAGAGAGCTTTGCTGGTAATAGTGCTCAAATATCTCATTTACCCTCTCTGAAATCTATAGGCTAACCCAGACACATTCTCCTCGGACTAGCGGAAGTACCAGAGAGCACCCCAAATGCATAAGCATTTCCCAAGATTCTGGTCATACGATATCTGTTAACATCCCATTGTCCAAAGCAAGTCGTACAGCTGAACCCAGGAGCAGTAGACTGTGCCCTGCTTCACAGCGGGGTGGGGGAGGTGCTGGAAGATGATGTGGTTTGACTTTGGTTTAATTATAAGTTGAGGGAAACAGCGGAGATTGGATTCAGAGATTCTAAGAGCTCTTTGAGCTCTGACATTCTAGGATTTAACCATATAACCCCTTCCCCAAGTACAGGGCAAAGAAGAAATGAGAGGGGCAAAGAGATGGGTATTTTGACCGCTGCAGGCCACTGGAGTGGTTAGAACTGTCTGGATGATAATGTATCTGAAATGCTCCTAACTTAGGCAGAGATTAGGCCTTAATTAATGCCATACCTTAGGCCTTAATCTCTGCCTAAGTTATCGAAGAAAAATATACATTACATTATTGTAAATAAGTAGCTCTTCCCAGCCTTCTCCATTCAATTTGTCATTTACAATTCAGAGTAATCATAGTAGCACATTTTAAATCAAGCAGAGGAATATGAATATATATATATATATGATAAATGTATATATTTCTGGAAGTCTGCTTCAGTTTCATGGGAAAAAACAAACAGCCAAGGAAGGTGAGAAATTAGAAAAGCAGTAAAATTTATAGTCTGAGCCAGAAAACTTAATTCATTCTAATATGAATAAAAGAACAATGCAGTGATTGTGATTCATAGACTGAATCACTTCAGTGCGTTGCCAGTTACATAAAAGATGGATTCTGAGACAGTAAGGTGCTGCCGTGTAAGATCAGAATGAACAAAATTCACACCACGAGTTCGATTCTGAGGCTGCCAGCCTCTGCGGAACTTTGTATGCAACCACGAAGGAGACATCTGGGGACAGGGAAGAGAGAGGCAGCGTGCCTGGGATAGAGACTTGCATGGCTGAAACAGAATATTATAGCCTCTAAAAATAGGTGCTCAGTTACCACTCTGCCAAGAAGTAATATGCCGCAAAGTTACGCTTTCCGCTTAGGAAATGTGAAAGATCTTTTCTTTACTCGGCTGTGATGTATCGTAAGAGAGTAAAACAAACCAACCTTCAAAATCTGGAAATGCAAGGACTCAGAATTTGGACAGAGGAGAATTCGGTGTTTTCTCCATCTCCATTTTTTTTTAGTTCAAAAGAAACCTTGGCTAGTTCAAAAGAAATGTAACTGGCAAGAGTAATCAAATCCTTCAGATAAGAGTTGAGTGTCTTGGAGGGCTTGGGGGTCTGGCTTTCCACAAAGCCTGGGCCTTGAGCAAAATATCCCCACCCTGTCCTCACCCTTACCTTCTATCAGAGTTCTTACGAAATAATTATCTTGAAATTATTCTTTTGAGTTAAAGATAGTTAAAATATGAACTACTGCAGATGCCGATGGGAAAGGGATGGAGAATAGGAAAAAGGACAGGGTGAAGGAAAATGTTATGGATGAAGTTGTGGCCCCAACAGTTCATAGGTTGAAGCTCTAACCCCCATGTGACTGTGTTTGGAGACAGAGCCTTTAAGGAGAGGATTAATGTTAAATGAGGTTCTAAGATGGGGCCCGAATACAATAAGACTGGTACCCTTGTAAGAAGAGGAAGAGGCACAGGGCATGGGCACAGA
Organism: Saimiri boliviensis; assembly: GCF_048565385.1. NCBI lineage: Eukaryota > Metazoa > Chordata > Mammalia > Primates > Cebidae > Saimiri > Saimiri boliviensis. The sequence goes on from NC_133464.1 coordinate 79,190,805, forward strand.
GAAAAGGCCCGTGAGGACACAGTGAGAAGGTGGCCATCTGCAAACCAGGGAGAGAGGTGTCAGGAGGAGCCAACCCTGCCAACATCTTGATCCTGGACACCCAGCCTCCAGAGCTATAAGAAAATAAATTGTTTGTTTGAGGCACCTGTTCTGGGGTACTTTGTCACAGCAGTTAGTCCAAGCAGACTAATAGAGGAGCTATGTTTATTAATCATCCACGAGATGGCAAGTGCTGAGATCGACACTTGGTACATCCATTAACTGAATCCTCACAATAGCCCTGCAACGTAGGTAACACAGAGAAAACTGAAGCTCAGGGAGATGCCACCTGCTCACAGTCACTCAAGGCAGGACTCTAAATCTGAACTCATGACTACTTGATTTCAAATGTAAATGGTTTTCATTGAGGTTCCGAAATGCTGGTCTGTTGCAGAATCATCAGGGAGCTTGTGGAAATTTCAGAGGCTTCAATCCAACTCAAGATCTGCTTAGGATGGGACCCACCCTCTCTGCGGTTCCTAAGCTTCTGGGGGAAGGCGATTCACAGCACTGCTGTCATTTATGAAGCCGTGTGAGCAAAGGTCACCTGACAGGTGGTTTTTCAGGGTTCCGTGGGTAGGCAAGCAGCTGTCTGAGACTCGTCGAGTCAATTTACCAACTTTCTTCACCACTCAACTTTACTGAAATTCCAGGAGTTATAGTTTTCATTAGCTTTTATGGGGGGAGTCTCCAGCAACATCAATTTAAAATACAAATATCCATTCTGATCTGGCTAATAATCGTGGGTAATCACACAACCATATGGTCCTGAGTTCCGGAGGGTTCATCCTACTCTATATTCTGAGGTGTCCATATTGCAGTGTAACAATTATCAGCATGGAAATCTCTGCAGTCTCTGACCCCTTGGTTGTCAGCCACATCGAGTACAACAAAATTTCGGCAGTGCAAAAATGCACCATTGATTTTGGAAAATGAATACTCCTTAATTGTTAATGTTTTGTGAGTTTAGAATTCTCTTTATTGTATTCTCATAAAGTTGTATGCATCCATAGTTATTTCTGGCTGTCAGATGATCATTTTGTGCAGTGAAATCAGACAAATACCAGATATGCCCTGGCTATGTCTCCTGAACTGTCTAGTTTCATGGAGAAAGATACTGACTTGTATGAGCCTGCCCATTATTTTCTTAACATCAGGGAATATCCTTTCGCAGTACATGTCATATCCCTGAAGGTGTGGATTTGCCAGACTGCTTTACTATTGATAGAGACAGGAGACAGTAACGGTCTCCTGAAAAACTCTGCTTTCAAGCCTGAAACAGCCTGAAGCCTGTTTACTGTTTACTGCTGGTCTTGGATGAAGCCTGCCCTTTCCCAACGGATGCTCTCTGAGTAATGCCCACCTGAGCACTGGGGAAAGGAGGTGGAGTCAGGGAACGTTTGCCCTGTTTGCAGAGGGGGAGAAGGCTGGCCTCTTGGGTTCCTGGGTGGTGGCCTGGGGTTCAATCTGTAAGGTGGGGGCCTGCTAGCAGGACTCTCACTTCGCTGAGAGTTCTTCTTTTTTTTCCTTTTCACCCAATAAACCCTGCCCTACTCATCCTACAAGGCATGCCTAAATTTTCCTGGTCGTGTGACAAGAACCCAGTTTCTTCTACAACACAATCAGACAGGAACATAGTTTGCTAGTATGTGGTTTTCTTGAGGCTCAGTTCTTGATTTTTTTTTTTCCCCACTGTTTTAGGAATGCAATACATTCAGAAACTCAGCTTGGCTTCAAGGACTGTTCGCTAGTTTCCCAACTGCACCTCTAGGGAAAAAGAGGAAGTAAGAGGAACTGAGAAGATGGCACAAATCAATGGAGTCTGTGTGAATTATCAGCACCCTCCCTCTATCAGATATCACTAGGCAGGCTGGAGTGTTTTAGCATATGGGGAGCCAGTGGGCAGTCAGATGCCAATCGGTGGCAGGACTGCAGGCAGGGGCATTCATGCCAACTGCAGGCGGGGACGGAGGTGGCCAGAGGGGAAAGCAGACCTCCTGCTTTATTCTAGTTCATCTTTGTCAGACGGAAATGAATGCAGGAAGAACACTGCACCCCAAAAGAGTCACAACAGAGAACAGTCTGAGAGGAAAAATAGGCTCTGGTGAAGGAACGTGTTTACGCTAAGGTCACTGAAATATATATCTTTTCTCTTTTTTTGAGACAGAGTTTCATTCTTGTCGCACAGGCTGGAGTGTAGTGGCGCGATCTCAGCTCACTGCAAGCTTCGCCTCCCGTGTTCAAGAGATTCTCCTGCCTCAGACTCCCAAGTAGCTAAAATTACAGGCGCCTGCCACCATGCCCTGCTCATTTTACATTTTTAGTAGCAATGCAGTTTCACTATGTTGGTCAGGCTGGTCTCAAACTCCTGACCTCAGGTGATCCACCCACCTCGGCCTCTCAAAAGTACTGGGATTATAGGCCATGAGCCAGCACGCCCAGCTGAGTTATTTACTTTAAACGGTGAGTTTTATGGCACGTGAATTATTGTCCCCAATTTTAAAAGAGTATAAGAGAAAAAAATCTACACCAAAGTATTTAATGTTAGACATGCAAAGAAGGAAAAGAAAAGTGTAGAGGAAGAGCAAGGAAGCACCAAGTGATGGGAGATAATCACAGCCTGAGGAAGGCAGCCTGGCTCTCGGGGCGCTGTGTGCACACAGCAAGTGTCCATGCATGTAATGGGGCAGCTCATGAGTCCCACTTCATGTTGGAGATTCTCCTTCCCAAGGAGTTGAAGGAAGAAGAGCTTTTGTCCCAAAACAGCCACAAAGTGGCAGGCTTGCCAAGATCTGATACTTATATCTTCTACCACTATCCAAGAGATAAAAAGGGATCCCTCTTTCGATCAGGGCCATAGGACCACAGCTCTGTTTCTCGTGTGTGATCCTGCTTCTGCTCAGCCAGGAATCACCCAACTCCTGACGCTCTGAGATACATGGCCCTTAGAATCATCTACTTCAGCTCAGTTATAAACAGTCCACATGCGCAGCCTCTTTGCAGTCAGCTTAAATCATAAAACCAGCTCCCTTGCTTAGTTTTGACCCATTTGTCCCTGGCCCATTTAGGCTCCATGTCTCAGCACTCAGCCCTCAAGCCAAGAGACTTGCTGATTCTCCAGGCGTAACTAACAAAAAGGTCCCAAGGGCCCCGGCTGGTGACTGTCACCCTTCTGTTCTCGTACTTGGAATGTCTTGCACAAGTCTTTAGGCACATGATTCTAGGGCAAATTTAACACGTCACGATTCCCATCAAAATTTTTCCATTAAGAGCATAGTCGTCACTCTAATCATGGAAATTTTCCTTCCAAACATTCCTGTCCCTTCTTACCCAGGACATCAGTCCTTGCTTCTTGCCCACCTTAAGTGATCAATGGCCAGAAAAGAGGAACAAGATGCATGAGTTAAAAACCGACATTGCATTGGAAAGTACAATGTGGGAATGCATGTACCTATAGGTGTAGAAAATGGTCTGGAAGAAGATACACTCAGCCAGAGACTGGCTATATTTGAGGAGAGGTTTAAAGCTGGAACAGGGACATCCCACCCCCACCCACTCCCTGCAAATAGTGCTTTGCTCTACTATTTCTTTTTTGTGCATATCTTTATTATTTAAATCATAGCAAGAAATACTTCTGTGAGTGGAGAAAATTTTAATTGCATGAAATAATTCTTGTCAGGAGCAAAAAAGGGCATACGGCCATAAATAATTTATGAGAATTGAATTAGTTCCCAAAGCCCTCATATTTGAGTCTACTTTTCTTAGAAATGCTATGCTATGCTATATTTAAGATATGTAAGAAAAGGGCTAGGGAATGATGCTCATGTTCTCGTCACCCAGCTCAATCTGTAAAACACCGCCAGTACAGTGACGGGACCCTGCGCGCCCCTCCCTGGAATTCCAAGACTACTCCGTAATTCCAAGAGAAGTGAGAACTACTCCTCGTCATTCTGTGACCTGCCCAGTAACTAATGTAGCACTTGTCCTGTGTGATGCAGATGGGAATTCCAGAAAATGCCTCTCAGGAAGTAGAGAGAAGGGATTTAAGGAAAGCGTCGGACCGATTATTTACCATTTTGTGTTATCTGTGGCAATGCTTTCTTCCTTTGGCAAGAGGGTATTAGTTGAGAGGATGTCTGAAATAAAACCGGCTAAGTGCTCTGTGTGCACTAGCCATGCAATGATTGGCCCTGCTTCCTGAGAACACGCTCACCATGATCACCAGGTCTGCTGTGGCCGGGTGATGAGGAGTTGGCTGTCATCCACTCATTTACTGAATGTACGTCAGGGAAGGCCATCTAATCAGTGTTCCACCGGGAGGCAGCTCCGTGACCCTGTAGTTCAATGACACTGTTGCTTTCTGAAAACTGTAATCAAAGGAAGCAGAGATTGCTGGTGAATGAAACCTTTTGTTTTCTTTTTATTAGCACTCGAAATTATGTTTTCTCTAGTGCATTTTTATGTTTGGTACCTGACACAGCTCAAGAACGATGGCTGTGTCTTTGGAAATTAACGATGTAATTAAAAAATCTGTCCCCACCAGATCTCTTGCTGGTGTTTCATCTTCTTTTTTCAGCAGAGTTGATGAAGCCCAAGTTGATTTTATGTACATAAACTAAAGAATGCTCACAAAAAATGGATATACATAAGAAACACACTAAGATTTTTCCAAATGTCAATGACCCATCTTTCTAAAACACAACTCCCCACACACATGTACACACTTTTGTTTTTGCTTTTGCTAATTGTTGTTTCAGGTTTTTGTTGTTATTGTTTTCTTGGAAAAATGCAAAGTAAATAATGCACAGTATGTTTATATACCTGCACGTTGGTGCCAGGTGTGAAGGCACGTGAGTCCTTTCAGTGTATAGTCATACCTAGAAGGGCATAGAAATTCTCTTTGCAAGGATGCAGCCCTCTGCTATCAGCTAGCATCTGCTTTCTGTGTCCATTTGAAAAGGTTCGCATGCAAAGGGATGGCTAACCCATGCCAGAATGATGCCTCTTATCTCCTCGTGTTTAAAGAGAGACCTGCTCATTGCCTCTGCTCCTCCCATTGAGGCACCAGGGTGGAGACTGGAAATGATTCGTTAATCAAAAGATCAGAAGCAGACCCATTTAGTTTGGGTTTTTCTCCTTAACACCATCCACAGGATTTCTCTAACTTGAAAATTTTTAAACACAATAAAAGTATCAATTGAGAACACCTGAAACATATTCTTTATCCATCTAAAATAGTAACATATGGCATCTAGAATCATACATATCATAATATATTATGCAAGTTACTAAAAAGTCAACATAGATATAACCAAATATGCCATACATTTCAGCCACAGTTGTGTCTTCAAAATGGCTTCACCACCCACCGCTGCTCCTCACCATGCTCCCCACCGGCTGGCTAGGAGAGCCGGGGGTGAGGTGTTTCTGCCCCAATTCCAGTGATTCTCGTCTTTCACCTCCTGGTTAAGTGTCTCTGATGCACTTCTCAGTCTCAGTCTCAACCACATTTCATGCCGATGTGGTCATGACATTTGTCCTAACAAATCAGATAATATAATATATGGGCCATAATTGTTTTGCCCTCATTTTATACACAGAAGAAATGAGGCCTGAGATGCTGTGACTTGCCTGAGATGCTGTTAGTCAGTGCTGAAGTCAGAGCTAGAATTCTGAATTCCTTGCACCCATGTACCTTCTCCTCACTAGAGCACTCTTGTCTTAAAAGGAAGAATGCACGGTGTTCTTTAAGAAAGGGCCAGCTGACTAGTGCATGTAGGGGAACTCCCGTCACTGCCTACAGACAGAGTGTCAGGAGAAAACACCCGCTTCATAGGCCTCAGCTTTGACATCGAACATTTCCTTAGAGACAGTAAAACTATATTCTTGGAATGTTTTTACCGAGATTTGGGAATTGACACTTGCTTCGACAAATGTCTGTTTCACACAATCCCAGAAAACCTGGAGTCCTACGGATTTGCCCCATGTTTGGATTTGTCATTGTTTCTCAGCAACTGTGTCAGCATTTCAGGCCAGCTGGAGATAGGCCAGAAAATGAAAACACTGGCCCAGAGAGCCTGATGCCCTTGATTTTAAACCTGCTTTCACAGAGTTAACATCAGGCTGTTTTTTTTTGTTGTTGTTTGTTTGTTTTTTTGCCAGTGATGATTAATCTTTGTAATGATTCAGTTTTCTTTCGCCACAGCTTGTCTAAAATACTTTTCTTGCATAGTTCTCTGGTTAAAAAAAATACTAAGACAACAAATGAGTAGAAAAGGAAGTTTTTTAGCCATTTCCATGGGATAAGGCTAAACTCAGGGCCCAGTTTCACCTTCTCCTTGAATTGGACTGGTGCCAACCAGACAAAACTCTGCAAGCAAAGCATGGAGGTATCACTGTACCAGATCGAAGCTGATTGCCCTTCTTCTCCTGACAGAGGGCACTCTGGAAGTGGCTGCCACAGCTGTGCCTGCCATTGCTCCGGAGACAATGGGTTGGTTGCCCTTTCTAGCCTTATACATTGGTGAATTCCCTCAACACCGCATTTTGGAAGACAATTCATGAGACGGAGCTACTACTCCTCTGCCTTAACATGAGAAGGTTTTTGATGGGAGAGAATGGGGTGTAGCCTTCTCTAGAACAGTCCTATTTCTCCTGCATCTGAAGCTTGTCCTGATGATCATACAGGGGAGTGTTCCACATACCAGGGAGTGTTCAGGGCAATGTTCTTTTTCTCTTGCAGGCTGACAGAGCTCTGGATAATTTCTGAGAGGCTGAGTCCTGGGCAGTGCAGCTCTGTCCCTGGAATGCCATGTGGATGTATTATGGTGTTGGCAGTTTTATACCTACCTTCAAAAGACTGAAAGCTCCTGGAGTGGAGGAGGCCTCCGGTTTACAGATCCGTCTTCCCACTCTGAGTCCACGGTCTTCGTGTAGATAAGAAGGTCCAAGTAGACAGCTTGTATGAGGCAGACCAGAGTGTCCTGTGGTATCAAAAAATAAGTTCAGCCTTTTTTTTTTCTTTCTGAGACACTTTGTCACCCAGGCTGCAGTGCAGGGGCATGATCTTGGCTCCCTGCTGTCTTGACCTCCCAGATTCAAAAGCTGCCCCTGACTCAGCCCGCCAAAGAGCTGGGACTACAGGTTCGCACCACCGCACCTGGCTAATTTTTATGGCTTTTTTTTTTTTTTTTTTTTTAGAGACAAGGTTTTGCCGTATTTCCCAGGCTGATCTCAAACTCCGGAGCGCAAGGGATTCACCCAGTCAGGCTCCCAGTGTTCTGGGATTACAGACGTGAGCCAGCATGCCCAGCCAGTCCAGCCATTTTCAACCACCAAACTCGATTTCTCATTCACGCTTCCTGTGCGTTGAAGTTCGGCTGCAGCTCTGTTGAACGCACCTTCCCTCTGGGCCCAGACTGCCATCACAGCCTGTGTCGGGGGCATGCCTGGTTAACTCAACAGAGAGGAAGGAGGACATGAAAATCATGGCCCGGCTCTTAAAACATCTGCCTGGAACAGGCTCAAGGCACTCCTGGTCGTGGCTCCTTGGTCATTGCTCCAAAGCAACTCATAAAGCCGCTGTTAGGTGGGGACTTATAAGCCTCCCACAGGCAAGGATAGTGGATTCTTGTGAATAACAAAACAAGTAGTAACTCTAATTAAATAATTGACCTTTAATATTCAACACTTCCAGTTCTCTGGCCATTCGGCAGACCACCGACCACCGAACCTGCCTGTTCTTAGCTGTCACCAAAACCACTATTTAGTTGGTACTTGGTCACCTTTGAACTACTTCTGTCTAGACCAATTTTTTCCTTTACCCTTAATTACATAAATAATGCATGAATATATTTTTTGTTTTAAAATATTCAAACAGTAAAAATAAAATAAGAACAGTACGGGGGTTTCCAGAAAATTAAAAAGAGAACCGTCATATGATCCAGCAATCTCAGTACCGATTCCACTGTAGCTTCCCCTCTTCCGTGGTTTCAGCTACCCATGGTCAACCTTAGTCTGAGCACGTTAAATGGGAAATTCCAGAAATAGACAATTCATAAATTCTAAATCGCTTGCCATTCTGAGTGGTGTGATGAAATCCCACTCGGTCAGTTGCATCCCGCCCAGGACATAAATCCTCTCCGTGTCTACACTCTCCATTCATGACTCACTTAGTAGCCATCACAGTGGGGCTGTGTTTAAGTGATCCTTATTTTACTTAATAATGGCCCCAAAGTGCCATAGTAGTAATACTAACATATTGGTTATAACTCTTCTGTTTTATTATGAGTTATAGTTGTTAATAACATACTGTGCCTAATTTATAAATTAAACTTGATTATAAGTAGGTATGTATAGGGGGAAAAAAACACAGTAGGGTTTGGTACTATCTGCAGTTTCAGGCAGCCTCTGGGGATCTTGCAATGTGTCAAAAGGAACAAGGAAGCAGGGATTACTATAGATTCGAGAGAAGTGAAAGCAGGATCTCAAACTTACATTTGCACACCCACGTTCATAGCAGTGTTACTCACAATAGCCAATGCGTGGCTGTTGTGTCCATTGACAGATGACAGATGAATGAATCAATGAAATGTGGTGTATCCATATGATGAAATACTACTCAGCCTTCAAAAGGGAAGAAATCCTGACACATGCTGCAACGTGGATGAATCTTGGAATCGTGGAAGACATTATGCTAAGTAAAATATGCCAGCCAGAAAAACATAAATACTATGGGTTAGGAAGATTCAGGATGGGGTCTGGTTTTCACGATGTGATTCCATTTACATGAGATGTCTAAAACAGTCAAATTTATAGAATTTGAAGTAGAATGGTGGTCACCAGGAGCTGGAGAAAGGGGGAAATTGGGGTTTGTTGATGTTTATTTTTTATGATTTATTTATTTAGAGGCAGAATCTTGCTCTGTGGCCTAGGCTGGAATGCAGTGGCACCATCTTAGCTCACTGCAACCTCCACATCCAGGGTTCAAGCAATTCTCCTGCCTCAGCTTTCTGAGTAGCTGGGATTACAGGTGCCCGCTACCATGCCTGGTTAATTTTTGTATTTTTAGTAGAGATGGGGTTTCACCATGCTGACCAGGCCTGTCTCGAACTCCTGACCTCAGGTGATCCCCCGCCTCAGCCTCCCACAGTGTTAGGATTACAGGGGTGAGCCACCCCAGCCGGCCTGGGTTTGTTGTCCAATGGGCACAGAGTTTCAGTTTTGCAAAATGAAAAATGTCTGGACATCTGTTGTACAGTAAAGTGAATACACTAAAAACTACTGAACTGTGCACTTGAAAATGATTAAGAGAGTAAATTTTATGTCGTTTTTTAACCACAATTTTTTTTAAATTCAAAAATAAAAAATAAGGTAAGGGTTTCGTGACCACCTCCCAGTCGCATTCACCTCCCCACAGGTAACATCAGCTTACCACTTTGGAGTGTATTCTTTTTTTGCTTTCTTTTGTTTTTATACTTTAAATTTGATGCAATTTCTTCATAGTGTCTTAACATTTTGGTGTGTCTTTGCAGTGGCTGGTACTGGTTGTTCCTTTCCATATTTAATGCTTCCTTCAGGAGCTCTTGTAAGGCAGACCTGGTAATGACAAAATCTCTCAGCATTCGCTTGTCTGTAGAGGATTTGATTTCTCCTTTTCTTATGAAGCTTAGTTTGGCTGGATATGAAATTCTGGATTGAAATTTTTTTTTTTTTTTTTTTTTTTAAGAATGTTGAATATCATCCCCCACTCTCTTTCGGCTGGTAGGATTTTTGCAGGGAGATCCGCTGTTATTCTTATGGGCTTCCCTTTGCAGATAACCTGACCTTTCTCTGTGGCTGCCTTTGACAGATTTTCCTTCATTTCAACCTTGGTGAACCTGACAATTATGTGTCTTGGGGTTGCTCTTTTCAAGGATTATCTTTGTAGTGTTCTCTGTATTTGCTGAATTTGAATGTTGACCTGTCTTGCTACGTTGGGGAAGTTCTCCCGGATAACATCCTGAAGTATGCCTTCCAACTTGGATCCATTCTCCCCATCACTTTCAGGTACACCAATCAAATGCAGGTTGGGTCTTTTCACATAGTCCCACATTTCTTGGAAGCTTTACTTATTCCTTTTCATTCTTATTTCTCTAATCTTGTCTTCATGCTTTATTTCATTAAATTGATGTCTAATCTCGGATATCCTTTCCTTCACTTGATTGATTCAGCTATTGACACTTGTGTGGGCTTCACAAAGATTTCATGCTGTGTTTTTCGTTTCCATCAGGTCATTTATGTTCTTCTCTAAACTGGTTATTCTAGTTAGCAATTCCTTTAATCTTTTATCAAGGTTCTTACTTCCTTGCAGTGGGTTGAAACATGCTCTTTAGCTTGGAGGAATTTGTCATTACCCAGCTTCTGAAGCCTACTTCTGTCAATTTGCCAAACTCATTCTCCATCCAGTTTTGTATCCCTGCTGGCAAGGAGTTGTGATCCTTTGGAGGAGAAGACGCATTCTGTTTTTTGAAATTTCCCGCCTTTTTGCACTGGTTTTTCCTCATCTTTGTGGATTTATCTACCTTTGGTCTTTGCTGTTGGTGACATTCAGATGGAGTTTTTGCATGGTCATTTTTTTGTTGATGTTGATGCTATTGCTTTCTGTTTGCTGGTTTTTCTTCTAACAGGCCACCCTGCTGCATGTCTGCTGGACGTTGCTGGAGGCTCACTCCAGACACTGTTTGCCTGGGTATTACCAGCAGAGACTTCAGAATTGCAAAGATTGCTGCTTGCATCTTCTTCTGGAAGCTTTATCCCAGAGGGACACCTGCCAGATGCCAGTGGGAGCTCTCCTGTATAAAATGTCTGTCGACCCCTGTCGGGAGGTGTCTCCCAGTCAGGAGGCACGGGAGGCGGGGACCTACTGGAAAATGTTTAGATTAAGATAAAGGATTGTGGAGACCAAGTTTTATTGTGCAGAGGAAGCTCTCAGATAGCAGACTTCAGAGAAAGCAGGTTGCAAAAGGTTTCTTATCAGACTAAAAAGATGTCTGGCCCTTGGTTGATGATCTCCTGGATTTGGAAAGGAAGGAAGGAAAACAAAGGAGAAAGGGAATTATCTACAGAATGTGGATTTTCCCCACAAGAGACTTTGCAGGGCAATTTTAAGATATGGCAGAGAAACATGTTTTGGGGTAGAATATTTTGATTTTATTCCTTGTTACGCCAGAGTTAGATTGGAAAGTAAGTCGGTCACAATATACAGGGTTTAAAAAAAAAAAACCCATCTGATGAGAATTTATGGTTTGTAGGGCATGATTTCCTAGACTCCTTAGATAGGAATTTGGACAAGATTTTTTTAAAAATCAGAGTTTAGTCTTCAAAGGCTACGATGTGCCTTACGGAGAAAATACGTGTGTTGGAGAAGCTTAATTCAGGCATAAGTTAAAGTGTTGTTAGCTCTAAGTTCAATGTTAACGAGTCAACGAGATAGATTAAATATGTGTAAGAAACACATAGAAAATAAGGTTATATATGGTTTGGTTAATGAAAATATTTGACCAGAGGCTCGCAGGTACCTAACCTTATATTGCCTCTAGAAATGATGATTCCTTATTTCTTAATTCAGTGTTTTTGGTGACTTTGTAGAACAGATCTACCTCTAGTAACAAGAATTTGCTGTATTGACAAAGGTTCGGGTAAAGCCTACCACAAGGGGTAGAGCGATATCCCAGAGCTCAGGAACAGCTGTACTTTCAGCACCTCTAAGGCAAAGGGATGAGGAGGGAGCAGATGCCAGCACTCAGAGAGAAGAATCCTGTGTAGTCTGCGGCCTTGAGAGCTCCAGCAACTACCTAGGTGACCTTGCAGGGAGGAGACCGAGAAACTGTGCTACAGCTGGCCTAGAGTTAGAACCTGAGCAACCCATTTTATACAAGACAAAGCTGCTTTTCAAAATAAGTTGTAACGGCTGCCCCATTCTCTTCACAATAACTGCTGGCCCTGGCTTCTGTGAATAAAACTACTGGCTTGCTCTGCAAAATGCCCACTATGTAAAGCTGCTTACCTTCTCTTATCAGTAACTGCCAGAATTGCTGGCCTTTGCTTACCAGTAATGACCAGAATAAGCAACCCAAGCTAATTCCATCTTGGCCCCTGCGACTTGTAATAAGTAACTAAGATCTGTTATTTCCACCACTACCCAGACGATGGGTAAACTAACGCTTATCTTGACTTCTGTAAACCACATAGGTAACAATCGAAGTGACAATAAGTCCTCCAGCCCTTGGAATGTCCGGAGACCCCCACCCTCATCTCTGCCCGAGAGATGATTTACGGAATCCCGTGGCCCTCAGGATGTCTGAATCCCCTCAGCCCCATCCCCACCCCATACCCTCAGTGGTTTATGGGCATAAAAGGGCTTGACACCCTCCTTTCTGGGCCACGGGTTGGAGAGACGTGAGTCCTCCGTGGCTGCCAGCAATAAAGACTCTGCAATTTGGCATACTTTTGTCTGGGTGTTATTTTAATCTCGGACCGAAATACTTCAAAACAAACACGCTGACCCACTCTCCTTTTTCTTCCAGCTTCTTGATGAGGTTCCTGTTAGTCAGTTTCAGGAGAAAAACCACAGGACACACCAGGAGAGTAGAAGTCTTTGCCAGAGTCTCTACAGATGAGTGAGAACTGGAACTTATGGACCCAGGGAATATAGCCGGCATGGTGCATCAGTTGAAGGAAAGGTCTCTATATTCCCAAATCACTAAATAGCCTTTATTTGTCTTTAAAAATAAAAAAGGAATTATTGAATTTTATACAATTATTTTTCAGCATGTATAGTTTCTCCTTTAATCTGTTAAGTTTAGGATTATATTAATAGATTTTCTTTTCTTTTCTTTTTTTTTTTTTTTTTTTTTTTTTTTTTGAGACGGAGTTTCGCTCTTGTTGCCCAGGCTGGAGTGCAATGGCGCGATCTCGGCTCACCGCAACCTCCGCCTCCCGGGCTCAGGCAATTCTCCTGCCTCAGCCTCCTAAGTACCTGGGATTACAGGCACGTGCCACCATGCCCAGCTAATGTTTCATATTTTTAGTAGAGACGGAGTTTCACCATGTTCACCAGGATGGTCTCAATCTCTCGACCTTGTGATCGACCCGCCTCAGCCTCCCAAAGTGCTGGGATTACAGGCTTGAGCCACCGCGCCCGGCCTATATGAATAGATTTTCTAATGTGAAGCTATCTTCTATTACTGGATAATTTAACTTGACCGCCTCATCTTATCTTTTTAATAACCCGAGTCAATTAGTTACTGTTTTATTCTGGATTTTTTGCAAGAACGGTCAATTGCAAGTGAAATAGGCCTCAACTTTTCCTTTCCAGTTTTAGTATCATGGTAAATCTAGCCTCCAAAAATTATGTTAGAAGATTTCCATTTTTTTCTACTCTCTAATAGTTTTTATAATGTTGAAAGTATATCTTCCTTGAAGATTTTCTTAGAACTCTTAATACTTTCTGAGCAATTTCTTCTTATAGTTTTATCAAATTTTGTTTTCTTCCTTTACTTTTTTAAATTATATTATTCTTTAGTCCCCCAAAATGCACGCAGTAATATGCATGACACTTTAAAATATACTTAAAAAGTAAAGATGCTCTCTCTGTTCTTGCTGTTTTACCACCCACTGAGATAAACAGTATTGATATCTTGCGTGCATTCTTTTCCACCTCCCCTGCTCCACACTCACCCAAATGTACACAAGTAGGTAAAGTGTTTGTGTTTTTTAATGGATCACATTATACACATCATTCTGTAATTTATTTTATTCCCTGCAACTAGTATATAATTCATATCCCTTCATGTAATAAAGATAGTGTAACTCACTGTGTGTAATAGCTGCCTAATAACCCATCGAACATACCATGGGTTAACTGCACACTCACCATTCCTTTACAGATGCAGAGTTAGGTTTTCTTTCTTTCTTTTGTTTTTGAGAGGAAGTCTCACTGTTGCCCAGGCTAGAGTGCAGTGGTGTGATCTTGGCTCACTATAACCTCTGCCTCCTGGGTTCAAGCAATTCTTCTGTCTCAGCCTCCCAAGTAGCTAGGACTACAGGTGCCCACCACCACACCTGGCTAATTTTGTATTTTTAGTAAAGGTGGGGGTTCCATCATATTGGTCAGGCTGGTCTCGAACTCCTGACCTCAGTGATTTGGCTGCCTCAGCCTCCCGAAGTGCTATTACAGGCATGAACCACCACACCCAGCCCTTTTGTTATTGTTGTTACTACAAATATTGTCTCTGTAAATAACTTTGTATACCAGTACTTTTATTTCTATAAAATAAATTCTGGAAAAAAGTGGGTCGGCTGAGTAAGGAGAATGTAAATTAACAAGACGCAAAGCAAGTCTTAATTCTAGCCTGAGGTTCCAGGAATCTGAGTAAAGAAGTTGTGGTTCTTTCCCCACTCTGCAGGGTCCTGCAACAGAATATGCAACAGAACAGGCTTGCAAAGGAGGGGTCAAGGGCTGCTTTAAAAAGCCAGAGGGCAACACCCACTTAAGAGTCCAAGGGTAGAAGAGGCTGGGGCTGAGGAAGGGTTTTTTTGAGAGTTCCTGGAGGGCTGTGGCAGTCTCTTTCTCATGGCCCCAAAGGACAGGGAGGAGCGCCCTTTCCCCTCATCTCAAACTGGTAAGAGGAGCTTGAGGAGACCACATGGAGAACTACAGCTGTGTCCCCTGAAGTTGGGAGGTCGCAATAAAGGGTTTCTAACTCTTGTCCCCAAAATCATCCTCTGGGTGAGGGGCTGACTGCAGTCCCCTGAGGCAGCAAAGCAAAAAATTGCATTGACCTGCACTGTGCTTCCACTGACCTAGGGGACGGGAGCTATGGGTGCTTCCTGTGGACTAGAAGTGGTCTACGCAGGACAGAGGGAGTCTGGAGCAATTACGAATCTCACTCAAGAGGTTCCTCGTTTTTATACTCTTGGTGGGAGTGTAAATTAGTTCAACCATTGTGGAAGACAGTGTGGCGATTCCTCAAAGACCTAGAAGCAGCAATACCATAAGACACGGTAATCTCATTACTAGTTATATACCCAAAGGAATAGAAATAATTCTATTATAAAGATACATGCACGTGTATGTTCATTGCAGCACTATTCACAATAGCAAAGACATGGAATCAACCCAAATGCCCATCAGTGATATTCTGGACAAAGGAAATGTGGTACATACACACTATGGAATACTCTGCAGCCATAAAAACGAGCGACATCACTTCCTTTGCAGGGACATGGTGGGAGCTGGAAGCCATTATCCTCAGCAAACTAACGCAGGAAGAGAAAACCAAATACCACATGTTCTCACTTATACGTGGGAGCTGAACGATGAGAACACATGGTGGTGGGGGTGGGGAACAACACACACGTGGGCTGTTGGAAAAATGGGAGAGAGCATCAGGAAGAAGAGCTAATGGATGCTGGGCCTGATACCTAGGTGATGGGTTGATCTGTGCAGCAAACCTCCATGGTACACGTTTACCTACGTAACAAACCTGCATATCCTGCACATGTACCCTGGAACTTAAACTAAAAGTTGGAAATTTAAAAGATATAAGCTCCTAGAGGGGGATGGAGCCAAACACAGGGAGTGTTTCTGGAAAACACCGCCTATGCAGAAGAAATTAAAAGTGACGGTGCAGGCAGCACTTGGCACATCCCAGAAATAGCAACTGGGGGTTCCTAGTGGTAAAATCCCAAGGAAAATGCATTTTAGGGGGTGGGGTGAAGCTGACTCTGAAGACCCACAGAATCCAAAGTGTGTCCGCCCCCAGCTCATAACTGTCCCAGACAAGTAAATCTTTTCCTGTCTTCCTAATCCAGTGGCATCAGAAACCTGGGCCAGGCTGCAGGAGTGAAGCCAGCCCACGCCCTCTCTCTCGGCAACAGTAGAACCCAGAGTTTTGGCATTTATACCAGGACTGGACTTTGCAAATGTCAACATGAGACTGTTTTGTGAACAAAAGTGATGACTTTTAAAAACCTAAAAGGGATGGGAAAGGTTACATCCACTGCGTAGGATTTTAAGTAGAGATGAAAAAGGAAAGTATAAAAGAGCTTTAAGTGCCCGTGGGAGGGGGCGCTTTCTGCTCATACCCGCTGGTGAGCTGCTTCTTTATGACATACGAGATAATCAGAGTCATAAATTCTGTCAAGCTGCTTTCCAAAAACGCTTGTACAGTTCAAACATCTACCAACAGTACATGAGAATGCTTCTAGAACTGAGCCTTTCCTACTATTACTTTTCATTGTCACAGTTCTGTTGAATAAGATTGTGTTAATTTGCTATGCTCAGCTCACAAACAAGATCAAGTTCATCCAGGGAGGACAGTCAAATCTCGGAATTTACTGCTACATAATTCATCCGTGTAACCAAAAACCACTTGTATCCCAAAAGCTATGGAAATAAAATTTTTTTTTTTTTTTTTTTGAGATGGAGTTTTGCTCTTGTTACCCAGGCTGGAGTGCAATGGCACGATCTCGGCTCACCGCAACCTCCGCCTCCTGGGATCAGGCAATTCTCCTGCCTCAGCCTCCTGAGTAGCTGGGATTACAGGCACATACCACCATGCCCAGCTAATGTTTTGTATTTTTAGTAGAGACGGGGTTTCACCATGTTGACCAGGATGGTCTCGATCTCTTGACCTCATGATCCACCCACCTCGGCCTCCCAAAGTGCTGGGATTACAGGCTTGAGCCACCGCGCCCGGCCGGAAATAAAAATTTTTAAAGCTGGAATGGACATTAGAAACTACTGAAGCCTAGAGAGACTCAAAGGCAAAGTCTCAAAGTAAACTGTGATCATCTACTGGTAGAATAGTTTTCAGATTCAAGCCTTTCATAGAAGCAAAGTTCTACCTGAAAATCTACCTTTTAAAAGGAAAGATAGGCAAGGTGTGGTGGCTCATGCCTATAATCCCAGCACTTTGGGAGGCCAAAGAGTGCAGATCGTTTGAATCCAGGACTTTGAGACCAGGCTGGGCAACATGATAAAACCTCATCTTTACCAAAAATTACAAAAACTTATCCTTGTGTGGCTGCCTGCACCTGTAGTCCCAGCTACTTGGGAGGATGAGGTGGGCTCAAGTCCCAGCTTGAGCCTGGGAGGCAGAGGTTGCAGTGAGCCAAGATTGTGCCACTGCACTGGGTTACAGAGTGAGACCCTGTCTCCACAAAAAAAAAAGGGAGAAAAAAAGGAAGGATAATCCAGTGTGACTCTAAAATTTTGGCCAACATAATGTCTTGAATATCAAGGTGATATGATATGGATTTATGTCACCGACCAAATCTCATGTCGAATTGGAGGAGGGGCCTGGTGGGAGGTGATTGGATCATGAGGGCGGATTTCCTCCTAGCTGTTTTCATGACAGCAATTGAGTTCTCATGAGATCTTATGGTTTAAAAGTGTGTGGTACTTTCCTTCTTTATTCTCTCTCTCCTGCCGCCATGTGAACAAGGTCTTTGCTTCCTCTTTCACCTTTCTCCATGATTGTAAGTTTCCTGAGGCCTCCCAGTCATGCTTCCTATTAAGCCCACAGAGCTGTCAGTCAATTAAACCTCTTCCTAAATTACCCAGTCTCAGGTAGTTCTTCATAGCAGTGTGAAAACAGATAGTACACAAGATTATTCATTTTATGTGTTAGGTTTCTACAGGATACCCTTCAAATATTTAGTGCTTCCATGTGCACTGACATCCAGATTTACTTAATGGAGACTCAGATTTCTTCTCATTGAAATTTGTTTAACTTTCCCTATTTACTTTTGAGACAGAGGTCTCATTTTGTTGTCTAGAGCAGTCTTAAACTCCTAGACTCAAGTGATCTTCCCACCTTGCTCTCCCAGGTAGCTAGGACTACAAGTGGATGCCACTTTGCCCATCTCTCCTTATTTTAGAAACTCCAATGTCCACTTTTCAAGAGAATCAAGTTAGGCCTATTTGTGGTTGAAGAGACAAGCATAAGAACAAAATGGCCTCCAAGGTGCAAGGTTTTAGATACAAGTTAGTTACATAAGAAGCTGCTGTGACACACTTATCTTCCAAAAAATACATCTAGCTGAGTGGGTCTCACAACCTCGTGGTACATTCCTTCAAAAGCCCTTCACCTCTGCCCAGAGGCAGGAGGAGAGGAAGACTTCATCTCTGCTTCCTTCTTCTTTCTATGGATCAGACTATGCCAGCCAATGACACCAGAAAAACAATTGAGAGAAGAGTTTTGAAGATGAAAAAATGTAATCATTTTGTTCTTACTCAAAGTGAATAAGAAGCAAAACTCCGCAATGAACACCATATGTGTCTCCTTCTGCAGGAGCCCAGCTGTTCTTACGTCCCTTGGATAGTGTTTTACTTCTCAAATGCAAATTCATTCCAGTTTATTCTGGTTTAATTGGTTAAACTCAGCATGCAGTCTTAGGATTTCCTTATGCATCATGTCCAGGAAGACTATATAGATTTTGTGTGGAATTTAAGGATTTCTTACACGAATAGCATGCTTCTTCTGCAGTTCTCTCAGGTCAATCTTCTCCAAATTGAAATTGTATGATTATCACTCTTACATTATCACTCTTAAGTTTCTCTTCTCTGTTATACTCTCCATTCTATGGCAAGGGCTAATCCCAAGCCCTGCTACAGAAGATAAAATGATAAAGAGGTTAAATTGCTTTGAAGCATTATTCATTACGAAACACAGTTTCATCATGTGAGGTACAGGTGGCCTGTGTCCACAATTTAAAGCAGTGGTCCCAAACCTTTTTGGCACCAGGAACCTGTTTCGTGGAAGATAATTTTTCCACAGACAGGGTAGGGAAGATGGTTTCAGGATGATTCAAGTGCATTACATTTATTATGCACTTTATTTCTATTATTATTACATTGTAATATATAATGAAATAATTATACAATTTGCCATAATGTAGAATCAGTGGGAGCCCTGAGCTGGTTTTCCTGCAACTAGATAGTCTCATCTAGGGATGAGAGGAGATAGTGACAGATCATCAGGCATCAGATTCTCATCAGGTGCAGGCAACCTAGATCCCTTGCATGCATCATTCGCAATAGGGTTCATACTCCTTTGGGAATCGAATGCTGCTGCTGATGTGACAAGGTGGGGAGCTCAGGCGGTAATGTGAGCAATGGGGAGTGGCGATAGATACAGGTGAAGCTTTACTCACTCGCCCACCGCTCACCTCCTGCTGTGTGGCCTGGTTCCTAACAGGCCAGGGACCCATACTGGTGGCTGGGGACTTCTGATTTAAAGAACATATTGCTAACTGAAAAAAAATTTTTGGTTTTCACAGAAATACCATCACCAATAGAGATTAGGAGTACACATCTCAAAATGAGAATGTCTTTAATTTCTTACGGTATTTAATCAATATCTTCTGCTCTTAGTAGCTGGTAACCGACTCTTGTCTGCTTTCTCACAGATAGCCTGTCTCAAATCATTATTTCTTCTCACTCTCAATTCCCTACATCTCTCCCCCACCGTGCATTTCAGTCCATTCTCCCGCACCCCCTTGAAGGATGTGGCAGCATCACTTCCCTGCGTTCTCCAGCACCATGAAGCCACTCCTTTTCTGTCTGCTCACACCACTCCAGCCAGCTTTGAAAGCACCTCCTTTTCTCCCTTCTGAGTTTGAAAGCTACTGCCTTTCTCTCTCGTTCCCTTTATTGGCAAATGTCTATTCACTTATTCATTTTATAAATTGCAAAATGTACTCCAAGCTTGTAACATCAAACAGAGCTGTGACCAATAAGTTAAAATCCCTCCATCTCCTCTCTCACCACTTCCAGGTGGCAGCCACTGTTCACAGTTCAGTGTGTATTTTTATTAGGCATTTATAATATATAACAAATATGTAACTGTTTGTGTTGTAGACTTCTTTTACACAAATGAGACCATATTACACAATTCTGCAGCCTGCTTTTGTTTTAAATGACTTGAAAAGTGTAAACAGTATAGAAGTATATGTTATAAAACATGAAAGTCCTCTTGTGGTATATTTACTCACAAAACCAAGCTGTTCTGTCATTGCGCTGGTGTCCTGTCACCAGGAAAGAAAAGAAAGAAAGAAAGAAAGAAGGAAGGAGAGAGAGAGAAAGAGAGAAAGAAAGAAAGAAGAAAGAGAGAAGGAAAGAAAAAAAAAGAGAAAAAAGGTCACTGGCCAAATAATTGCAAAGCAATTTGAATCCAATTGTTAGAGTCTTCTCTTTTTCTCCCCATCACTCTTTACCCATACAAAAATCTCTCTCTCTCTCTTTCTCTCCCACCCCCTGCCTCTCTATCTACTGATGGACATTCAGGTCCCTCGATTTTCATTCTCACAAGCAGTACTGCAATAAGCAGCATATACACTTTCGTGCATGTACTTTTGTGTTTGTGAAAATATTCTGCAGTATGCATTTCTAGAAGTGAAAATGCTGCCATAGAATGGTGTATTTAAAATTGTGTTACATCCCGATGGATTGCCTTCCAGACAGCTCTACCAATTTGTACTCTCACTAGCAGTAAATGAGAGTGACTATGTCTTCACAGCTACATTAATATTGTGTAGTATCAGGCCAAGCGCAGTGGCTCGTGCCTATAATCTGGGCACTTTGGGAAGCCAAAGCCGGTGGATCGCTGGAGGTCAGGAATTCTAGACCAGCCTGACCAACATATTGAACCCCATTTCTACTAAAAATAAGGAAATTAGCCTGGCGTGGTGGTGCACATCTGTGATCTCAGCTACCTGGGAGGCTGAGGCAGGAGAATCACTTGTGCCCGGAAGGCGGAGGTTGCAGTGAGCTGAGACCACATGCAGCTGCACTCCAGTTTGGACAACAAGGTGAGACTTCATCTCAAAAAAAAAAAAAAAAAATGTGTAGTATCAACCTCTTAAAAGCTTTTATTTGCCTTTTATTTTAACCTAGCCAATAGTTAATATAATACAATACCATTATTTAGTTGGAGTTTACTTATTCTGTTGTATATTTTATAAGAATTATCTCTCAGCCTACTGTTTGCCTTCAATTTCATTTATGGTGATCTTCACTCTGAGGAAGTTTTTAAGTTTTATATAGTTAAATGTGTAAAGATTTGCTTTGATGTTTTCTTTGTTTTTTTATGTATAGGTTTTAATTCAGTTGAAATTTATTCTTGTGTAAGAATGAGGTAAGGATCTATTTTTCTCCTAAATGGAGTGCCAGTCATTCCAATGTCTTTTTGGAATAATTCATCCTTCCCACACGAATTTAAAATGTCACCTATATCATGTACAAAATGTATGTGTGTATCTAATTCTGAACTTTTTTCATCATGCTACATATTTCTGCAATCACGCCACCCTATTATAGTTACTGTAGTTTTACAGTGTATTTTGATAGCTTGCATAGAAAATTCTACTTTATTGTTCTTCTTGGCCAATTTCAGCTTGTCAAAGTCAATTTTTAAAGTCATAGAGATTTTTAATGAAGTCTCACCCAATAAGTAGATTATTTAGAAGGAAGTCCATAGAGGGCATTGAAAAGCGCCTACGTATTACAGAGGCTTTGGAAGGCCACATGCACACCCAGGGCTGTACACGTGCCCAGGAAAGACCTGAGGGGACCATTAGCTTTCCCCCTCAGCTGACTTTGAGCTTCTGTGCCATCAAGAAATGGAAGGTAAAGCAGAGTTGTGGACTGCTTTTGGAGCTTTGAGGTCTTGTGTCAACATACACACAGAGCCAGAGGATGAGAAACTCACCAGTTTAAGACACATTCACACATAGAGTTTTAAGCTTTCCCAGAAATCTAACCCAATGACTTCCACTTGCTTCTCTGGGACCAAAACTAGTCATATGGCCACAAGTGTAAGGACATCTGGGAAAATGTGTTTTAGCTGGACACATTCCCACTCTATAGGAAACCAGTGTTCTGTGCATAAGAAAGGTGGCATAGGCCGAGTGCAGTGGCTCATGCCTATAATCCCAGCACTTGGTGAGGCTGAGGCAGGTGGATTACCTGAGGTCAGGATTTTGAGACCAACCGGGACAACATGGTGAAACCGTGTCTACTAAAAATACAAAAAAGTTAGCCAGGCATGGTTGTGTGCACCTGTAATCCCAGCTACTAGGCAGACTGAAGCAGAAGAATCACCTGAACCTGGGAGGTGGAGGTTGTAGTGAGCTGAGATTGCATCACTGCACTCCAGCCTGGGTGACAGAGCAAGACTCTGTCTCAAAAAAAAAAAAAAAAAAAAAAAAAAGAGAGAAGAAAAGAAAAGAAAGGTGGCGTAGACATTGGGAAGACAACAGCAGTGTTTGATTTTGATATCTGGGAATTATCTTGTGGACTAATAAACAAATTTTTGAAAAGCCTATACAGTTTGAGTTAATTTGATACAAAGATGTATATGAGTCACTTAAAACAAGCTTGTTAATAATATTTTCATTTTGCCAGTCATCACTGTCAAAAGTGCTTTGTTAAAGTCTCTTAACGTGATTATGTTTGTGTATTTTACCTTGCAATGTAAGGACTTTAGAATGCTTTTATAAGAATCATAGCTAGCATTTTAAAGCAGTTTTTATGTTCAAGCACTGATCCAAGCCCTTGACACATATAAACCAATTTAACCACCACAATAAATTATGAGGTAAATGTTATAACTCTTCCCATATCAAGAGAAGTAAAGACATAGAGAGATGGTAATTAATATCTTGCCCAAAGTCACACAGATAATAAGGACTAGAGTCAAGATCAAGGAAATCTAGTTCTAGCATTGATTCTCTTAACCACTGAACACTTCAACTCTGATCACCTGACCAGCTTTTGTTCAGAAAATGGATTCTAGTCTATTACCTCCACCCCTAAATTAGATATTACTTTCATTATTTATGCCATGTATATTTATTTATATTTACCAATATATTTATTCACAATTTCCTCTAGTCTCTCAGACATTATATCTGAAGTGTATATATAATTCTTTTTGAGACAGAGTGTTGCTCTGTCGCCCAGGTTTGAGTGTAGTGGTGCAATCTTGGCTCACTGCAACTTCCATTTCCCAGGTTCAAGCAATTCTCCTGCCTTAGCCTCCTGAGTAGCTGGAATTACACACATGCACCCCTATGCCTGGCTAATTTTTGTATTTTTAGTAGAGAAAAGGTTTCATCATATTGACCAGGCTGGTCTTGAACTCCTGACCTCAGGTGATCGGCCCACCTCAGCCTCCCAAAGTGCTGGGATTACAGGCATAAGCCACCATGCCAGGCCTTTTTTTTTTTTTTTAAACTTCCTTAATGAGTGTCTTTTGTAAGTGGGTGTCCCGTGTTTAAGTAAAACATGTTTTTACTTTATCCTTGCTTTTAAAGATGAGCTCACTGGGTAGAGAATTGTGGCTACTTCTTTACGATTTCTTAGCACACTGAAAATAATTCACTGACTCTAATTATCATGATTGCTGAAAAGTGAGATTTAACACTCATTACCATTTCTTTGCGGATAATCTGTCTTTTAAGATCTTCTTTTTGTCTTTCATATCTTACAGTTTTATATGTTACATCTAGTTGCATATTTTTTTCCCTATTTGAGGTTCATTTGGCTCCCTGTGATTGAGAATTGGTATCTAGAAACATTTCTGGAAAACTCCTAGCCATAAGTCTTTGAAAACAGTTTCTTCTCTATTTTCTCTATTACTCCTTTTTGTATATCCAATTAGATATATGGTAGACCTTCTTACTCTCACTTCCTTGTTACTCAGCATCTTTTATATTTTGCATCTCTGTCTTTTGGGTGGAATTCCAAATAATTCCTTCAGTTTATTAATTTTTTATTCAACCGTGTCTGACTTACTCTTTAATCTTACTGATTTGTGACAATGTTTGTCAGTCATATGTACTGCAAATATTTTCCACTCTTTGGCTTCTATTTTTATTCTTTTTTTGGTGTCTTTGATAGATAATAGTCCTTATTTTAGTCTAGTAATAGTCATCAACCAAAAGACACTGGCAAAACTTGGCAGAGATGATGCTCTCCCTTACCATGAATGGTGGAATAAAGACCTCTAAAAATCTACTCCAGGAAAACAATGACAACACTCTTAAAAAATGTCGAAATCAACTTCTTCAGAACTTTGAAAATTAAACTCTTCAAAAATTTTATATGTGCAAACTCAAGAAAAACAGCTGAACCTAAGTAAGAGGAGTGAACTTTGTGCATTTCAAGTTGTTCTAATGACATACCGTTCTCCTTAGCTCTTCAGAATCTTCAAACCCCAATTGAGTAGCTCTGAAAACCATTGGCCTAGTAGCCACTAGAGGAGGCAAAATGTGTGCAGAGCTCAGAAAAGGGCCAGCCCCAAATAATTGACACTATTTTTGACCTGGCTAACAACTTGCTGAAAAGTTCCATCCTTAAGGCTTTTCTTAATTGAACAGACTCAGGGCACCCTCTATGCAAATAGCACAACCCACGTGGAATTTGTCAGAAAAATCCATAGCAATTGTTTAACATTACAGTCGCTAGAGGAAGCATTACCGGTTGGGACTAAAAAAAGGCTGTCCAAAAACTTAAAAGTTAAATCTGGTAATATTAAGTCCACCAGGGACTTTCAAATGTTCTTAGATATGCCTTGGAATCTAGAAGACTACAAGCATGTGTAGGGTTGTTTGCATACCTAGTACTACATGTTTGCTCACAAAAGAACTGAGAATGCCCTAAACTTTCAACTCTAGCTGACCTTGAGGATCTGCTCAAGAAGCGAAGGGTAAGACAGTGTTGAAAGCTTTGTGCAGGAGTTTTGAAGGCATGCCCCTCATACACACACACACACACAGCCCCAGATGAGGATAGAAGAATTATTGGTCCAAAACCTAAAGAAAACTTCATCTAGTCATTAGCTGACCACTGAGCTAACTAAAAGAGACTTCAGTGGACACACATGACAAAGAATACAGTCATTACAGAAGTAGCCCAGGAAAGTCATTAAATACATAAGCAAACAGCAACAACAGAAACACTCTGCGAAGAGAATCTTACTTCCAGAATTGTCACATTGTATTATACAAAATGTCCAGTTTTTAACAAAAAATTGTAAGACATTAAAAAGCAGGAAAAAAGTCCTATGTACAGGAAAAACAACACTCAAAAGAAACTGTCCTCAATGAAAGCCACTGCTGAACTTATTAGACAAAGATTCAAGTCAACAATATAGGTAAATTATGTGAAAAAAATTAGGAAAGTATGAAAATAATGTCTTGTAAAATGTAAGATATATACTCCAGTTTCTCTTCAAACTGTATAAATCTTTTGCTTTTTACTAAAGATTTCTATAGAGAGGAACAATTCTGAGTCTTAATCCAATTTTTTGAGGCCCTGTTTCTGTGGGACTGATTTAAAAAATAAAATAAAATAAATAATAATAAAATAAAATATAAGATATTAAAAAGAAATTACATTTGAAAATGAAAATTTTGAAGTCAGAAAGTACAATTCCTGTAATGAAAGATTCACCAAAGGAGCTCAAGAGAGAATTTCAACAGACAAAAGAAAGACTCAGAAGACTTAAAGACAGATTAATTGAAATTATGCAGTCTGAGAAATCGAATACAATGTGAAGAAAAAGGAACAGAGCCTCAAAAACCTGTGGAACATCAACCAGCATACCAACATCCACAGAAGGGAAGTTCCAGAAAAAGAAAAGAAAAGAAAGGAGGGGAAGAAACAATCATTGGAGAAATAATGGGCAAAACTTTTCAAGTTTGATTAAAAAATATTCATTTACACATTCAGGAAGCACAATGAATATCAATTAGGATAAATTCAAAGAGATCCATACTTAAACACATCGCTTTTGAACTGTTGAAAGTCAAAGAAAAGGAGAGACTCATGAAAGCAGCAAAAGAAAAGCAATCCTCATGTATAAAGGATCTCAATAATTTGACTAAATTCTCAGCAGAAACTGTGGAAGCCAGCAGGCAGTGGGATGACATATTCAAATTGCTGAAAGAAAAACACGTTAACTTAGAATTTTATATCCAGAAAATCTGTCCTTCAAAAATGAAGGAGATAAAAAATGAGAAAATTCATCATTTGCAAATCTGACCTAGGAGAAATATGAGAGGGAGTTTCTCAGGGTGAAATGATGGGACAGTAACGAATATCCAAATGAACAAACGAAGAACACCAGAGAAGGTCACTACATGGATAATGCAAAGACAGTATAAACATGTTTTGGTCTGAGGTTTTATCTCCTATCTGATTTAAAGATAAATGCACAAAGCAATAATTATAAAGCTATCTTGTTAGGCATATAATTCACGAAGATGTAATTTGTATGACAACAAAAGTACAAACGGAAAGAGGAAATGTAGCATAATGGAGTAAAATTTTTATAAACTACTGAAATTAGGTTGATATTAACCCAAATTAGATTCTTCTAAATTAAGATTTTTATTATAATCTTTAGGGCAACCACTAACAAAATAACTCAAAAACACAGGGGAAAAATAATAATTAAAATGGCATACTAGAAAATATGTATTTAACACAAAAGATGTTAGTAATACAGAAATAGAAACATTAAAAAGATGCAAAACACAAAGAAAATAAATTTTTAAATGGCAGTCAAAAACTCTGTCTTACTAGTCATTACATCAAATATGAATGAACCTAACAGTCCAATCAAAAAGTAAAAATTAGAAGAATCGATTTTTTTTAAAACCCAAATATAATTGTTTCTTTTGCTGTGCAGAATAGATCCCATTTGTCTATTTTGGCTTTTGTTGCCATTGCTTTTGGTGTTTTAGTCATGAACTCCTTGCCTATGCCTATGTCCTAAATGGTATTGCCACAACCAACAGAATGGGAAAAAATTTTTGAAACTACCCATCTGAAAAAGGGCTAGTATCCAGAATCTACAAAGAACTAAAACAAATTTACAAGAAAAAAACAACCCCATCAAAAAATGAGTGAAGGATATGAACAGGCACTTTTCAAAAGAAGACATTTATGCAGCCAACAAACATGAAAAAGTGCTCATCATCACTGGTCGTTAGAGAAATGCAAATCAAAATCACATTGAGATACCATCTCATGCCAGTTAGAATGGCGATCATTAAAAAATCTGGAGACAATAGATGCTGGAGAGGATGTGGAGATATAGGAACATTTTTACACTGTTGGTGAGAGTGTAAATTAGTTCAACCATTGTGGAAGACAGTGTGATGATTCCTCAAGGACCTAGAAATAGAAATTCCATTTGACCCAGCAATCCCATTACTTGGTATATACCCAAAGGATTATAAATCATTCTATTATAAAGACACATGCACATGTATATTCATTGCAGCACTGTTTACAATAGTAAAGACTTGGAACCAACTCAAATGCCCATTGATGATAGAATGGACAAGGAAAATGTAGTATATATACACCATGGAATACTATGCAGCCATAAAAAGAATGAGTTAATGTCCTTTGCAGGGATGTGAATGAATCCGGAAACCATCATTCTCAGCAAACTGACATAAGAACAGAAAATCAAACACTGTATGTTCTCACTCATAAGTGGGTATTGAACAATAAGAACATATGAACACAGGGAGGAGGACATCACACACTGGGGTCTGCTGTGGGATGGGAGGCTAGGGGAGCAATAGCTTGGGGTGGGGAGGTTGGGGAGGGATAACATTAGGAGAAATACCTAATGTAGGTGACGGGGGGATGGAGGCAGCAAATCACCATGGCGTGTGTGTATCTATGTAACAATCCTGCAAGATCTGCACATTTACCCCTGAACTTAAAGTATATATTTAAAAAAGCACAAATATGATCCTAGTATATGCTGTTGACAAGAAACAAACTTCAGATTTAAAGACACAATAGGATGAAAGAAAAAGGATGGAAGAAAATATGCTGAGTTAATGATAATCAAAAGAGAGTGGGAGTGGCTGTATCAATACGAGACAAAACAGACCTGTAAATCAAAATTTAGCACTAGAGATAATAAAAGACATTTTATAATGTTAAAAGGGTCAATGCAACTGGATGTGGTGGTTCATGTCTGTAATCCCAACACCAGCATTTTGGGAAGCCAAGGCAGGAGGTTTGCTTGAGCCTAGGAGTTTGAGATCAGCCTAGGCAACACAGCAAGACCCCATCCCTACAAAACAAATTTTAAAATGGTGGTGGGCATGGTGATGTTTTCCTGTAGTCCTAGCTACTCAGGAGAATGAGGTGGAAGGATCACTTAAACCCAGGAGGTCAAGGCTGCAGTGAGCCATGATTGTGCCACTGAAGTCAAGCCTGGACAACAGTGCAAGACCCAAGACTCTGTCTCTCAAAAAAAAGAGAGATCAATCCATCAAGAAGATACACTAATTCAAACATATGTATACCTGCTATGGTTTGAATGGTGGTGTCCCCTTCAAAATTCATGTTGAAACTTAATCTCCAATGCAACAGTATTAACAACCGTAACCTTTGGGAGGCGATTAAGTCACCTGCACCCTCACAAGTGGGATTAGCACCATTATAAATGGGATCTAAGATAAAGAGAGTAATGTGAGCACACAGCATTCATTCCCTCCAGAGGATGCAGCAGTAAGGCGCTGTCATGGAAGCAGAAAGCAGCTCTCACCAGACATGCAGCCTTTCAGCACCTTTATCTTAGATTTTTCCAGCTTCTGGGACTGTAAGAAATAAATTTCTATTGTTTGTAACTTATCCAATGTGTGGAACTTTGTTACAGCAGTGAAAACAAAGATAAAACCTGACAACAAAGCCTGAAAATGCATGAAGTAAAAACTGATGGATAGAATTGAATAGAGAAACAGACAATTCAACAATCACAGTTGGAGATTAGAATAACCCACTTTTCAATAATAGATAAGGCAACTAGGCTGAAGATCAACAGGAAAACGGAAGACTTGAACAATATTAATGTGAGGTAAAAACAAACTGCATTTCCTCTGTTCTCATAAAACAATGTGTGAAGTTTCTTCCCCACACACCAAGAAAGCAATCAGTTCTACTGCAGACATCAGCTGGGTGTCCTTCAGTTCAATTCTGACACTATCTGCCTGGAGATAGCATCAGACCCCACAGGTTGAGGCCTCAGTTTTACAAGACACCCCTCCACTTCTGATGCCAATCACAGGTCCCAGGTTGTTTTTGACCTGTGCTTCTGGCCAACTAGCTATAAATCAGGGTCATCATAATTCCCTCCTTGGGTTTCATTAATTTGCTAAAGTGGTTCACAGAACTCAGAGAAGCACTTATTTTCATTTACCAACGGATTATAAAGGATACAGATGAAGAGATGCATAGAGCGAGCTATAGGAAGGGGTGTAGGAGTTTCCATGACCTCCCCCCACATGCCACTCTCCAGGAACCTCCATATGTTCAGCTATCTGGAAGCTCCTCATACTCTGTGCCTTTGGACCTTTTATGGAGACTTCATTAGAGAGGCATAATTGAAGCACAGATAACCAGGTAGAAATGTGGTTGAACAAAAAGGTATGATCTAATCCTAACAGACTGAGTGAGGAAACCCAGCCAGGTCGGTCTGTGCAGATTCTTCTTGGCCTGTCTGTGCAGCATTCCTTCCCCCAGGGCATAGGGCAGGACCCTTTCTGAAATAAGGTTCTTATTTCACCATCAGCCAAGGTAGATCAGCAAATTTCTTTATGGTCAGCTACAAGACAGAAAGGGGGGGAATAATTACTCCCTTGAAGTAAAGTGAATAAAGGGACAAATGAAAGGAAGGCAGGAGAAGGTTACAGTGAGATTCTGCTTTCTGAGGTCTTCCTCTGAGGCATAAAGCACCCTAACATTATAACAAAGGACTCTTCCACCTTTATTACTCGGAGCCACTTCAAAGTTGCTTAAGGAACCAAGGACAAGAGGCTGAATACCTTAACAAAAGGTATGGGTATTGTTTTAGTCACTTAGGAAGTAACAAGGGCTGTGGGAATTATATACATAAATATATGCATAAAACGATTATATATATATTATATATATATATATATATATATATATATATATATATATATATATATTTTTAAGATGGAGTTTCACTCTTGTCGCCCAGGCTACAGTGTAGTGGGGCCATCTCAGCTCACTACAACCTCTGCCTCTTGGGCTCAAGCAATTCTCCTGCCTCCGCCTCCTGAGTAGCTAGGATTACAGGAGCATGACACCACATCCAGCTAAAAAATTAGCTCGCTCTATGCATCTCTTCATCTGTATCCTTTATAATCTGTTGGTAAATGAAAATAAGTGCTTCTCTGAGTTCTGTGAACCACTTTAGCAAATTAATGAAACCCAAGGAGGGAATTATGATGACCCTGATTTATAGCTAGTTGGCCAGAAGCACAGGTCAAAAACAACCTGGGACCTGTGATTGGCATCAGAAGTGGAGGGGTGTCTTGTAAAACTGAGGCCTCAACCTGTGAGGTCTGATGCTATCTCCAGGCAGATAGTGTCAGAATTGAACTGAAGGACACCCAGCTGATGTCTGCAGTAGAACTGATTGCTTTCTTGGTGTGTGGGGAAGAAACTTCACACATTGTTTTATGAGAACAGAGGAAATGCAGTTTGTTTTTACCTCACATTAATATTGTTCAAGTCTTCCGTTTTCCCCTCTTGATATTAGACAGATCAACAAGACAGAAAAATTAAAATTAACAAGGATATTCAGGACTTGAACTCAGCTTTGGACCAAGCGGACCTAATAGACATCTACAGAACTGTCCACCCCAAATTAGCAGAATATACATTCTTCTCAGCACCACATCATATTTACTCTAAAATCGACCACATAATTGGAAGTAAAACATTCCTCAGCAAATGCAAAATAATGGAAATCATAACAAACAGTCGCAGACCACGGTGCAATCAAATTAGAATTTAGGATTAAGAAGCTCACTCAAAACTGCACACCTGCATGGAAACTGAACAATGCTTCTGAATGACTACTGGGTAAACAACAAAATTAAGGCAGAAATACAGAAGCTTTTTGAAACTAACGAGCACAAAGACACAAAGTACTAGAATCTCTGGGACACAGCTAAAGCATTGTTTACAGGGAAATATATAGCACTAAATGCACAAAGGAGAAAGCAGGAAAGATCTAAAATCGACACCCTAACATCACAATTAAAAGAACTAGAGAAGCAAGAGCAAACAAATTCAAAAACTAGCAGAAGATAAGAAATAACTAAGATCAGAGCAGAATTGAAAGAGATAGAGACACAAAAACCCTTCAAAGAAATCAGCGAATCCAGGAGTTGGTTTTTTGAAAAGATTAACAAAATAGATAGACCATTAGCCAGACTAATAAGGAAGAAAAGAGAGAAGAATCAAACAGACACAACACAAAAATGAAAAAGGGGAGATGAAAAAAGTGAAAAAGGGGAGATGACTACTGATCTCATAGAAATCAAAGTACCATCTGAGAATATGATAAGCATCTCTACGCAATTAAACTAGAAAATCTAGAAGTGGAGAAGTTATTGGATACATACACCCTCCCAAGATTAAGCCAGGAAAAAGATGAATTCCTGAATAGACCAATAACAGGTTCTGAAATTGAGGCAGTAATTAATAGCCTACCAACCAACAAAAGCATAAGACCAGACGGATTCATAGCCAAATTCTACCAGAGGTACAAAGAGGAGCTGGTACCATTTCTTCCGAAACTATTCCAAACAATAGAAAAAATGGGAATCCTCCCTAACTCATTTTATGAGACCACCATCATCCTGATACCAAAACCTGGCAGACACAACAAAAAAACAAAACTTCAAGCCAATATCCTTGAAGAACATTGATGCAAAAATCCGCAATAAAATACTGGCAAACCGAATTCAGCAGCACATCAAAAAGCTTATCAAGCACAATCAAGTCGACTTCATCCTTGGGATGCATGGCTGATTCAACATAGGCAAATCAATAAACATAATCCATCACATAGACAGAACCAATGACAAGAAACACATGATTATCTCAATAGATGCAGAAAAGGCCTTTGATAAAATTCAACAGCCCTTTATGTTAAAAAGTCTCAATTAACTAGGTACTGATGGAATGTATCTCAAAATAATAAAAACTATTTATGACAAACCTCCAGCCAGTATCATACTGAATGAGCAAAAACTGGAAGCATTCCCTTTGAAAACCGGCACAAGACAAGGATGCCTCTCTCACCACTCCTATTCAACATAGTATTGGAAGTTCTGGCCAGGGCAATCAGGCAATAGAAAGAAATAAAGAGTATTCAAAGAGGAAGAGAGGAAGTCAAATTGTCTGTTTGCAGATGATTGTATATTTAGAAAACCTCATCGTCTCAGCCCAAAATCTCCTTAAGATGATAAGCAACCTCAGCAAAGTCTCAGGATACAAAATCAATGTGCAAAAATCACAAGCATTCCTATACACCAGTAACAGAGAGCCAAATCATGAGCAAACTTCCATTCACAGTGACTACAAAGAGAGTAAAACACCTAAGAATACAACTTGCAAGGGATGTGAAGAACCTCTTCAAGGAGAACTGCAAACCACTACTCAAGGGAAAAAGAGAGGACACAAACAAATGAAAAAAACATTCCATGCTCATGGATAGGAAGAATCAATATTGAGAAAATGGCCATACTGCCCTAAGTAATTTACAGATTCTATCTTATCTCCATCAAGCTACCATTGTGTTTCTTCACAAAATTAGAAAAGAACTACATTAAATTTCATATGGAACAAAAAAGAGCCTGTATAGCCAAGACAATTCAAAGCAAAAAGAATAAAGCTGGAGGCATCACACTACCTGACTTCAAACTATACTGCAAGTCTACATTAACCAAAACAGCATGGTACTGGTACAAAAACAGAGACATAGACCAACGAAACAGAACAGAGATCTCAGAAGTAATGCTACACGTCTACAACCATCTGATCTTTGACAAACCTGATGAAAACAAGCAATGGAGAAAGGATTCCCTATTTCACAAATGGTGTTGGGAAAACTGGCTAGCCATGTGCAGAAAATTGAAACTGGACCCCTTCCTGACACCTTATACAAAAATTAACTCAAGATGGATTAAATACTTAAATTTAAAACCTAAAACCATAAAAACACTAGAAGAAAACCTAGGCAATATCATTTAGGACATAGGCATGGGCAAAGACTTCATGACTAAAATACCAAAAGCAATGGCAACAAAAGCCAAAATTGACAAATCGGATCTAATTACACTAAAGCACGTCTGCACAGCAAAAGAAACGATCATCGGAGTGAACAGGCAACCTACAGAATGGGAGAAAATTTTTGCAATCTATCCATCTGACAAAGGGCTAATATCCAGAATCTACAAAGAACTTAAACAAATTTACGAGAACAATCAAATGACCCAATCAAAAAGTGGACAAAGGATACAAACAGACACTTCTCAAAAGAAGACATGTATGCAGGCTATAAATACATGAAAAAAAAAGCTCATCATCACTGATCATTAAAAAAATGCAAATCAAAACCACAATGAGATACCATCTGACATCAGTTAAAATGATGATCATTCCTTTCAGCCAGAACCGCCATCTTCCGGTAATTCGCCAAAATGACGAACACAAAGGGAAAGAGGAGAGGCACTCAATACATGTTCTAGGACTTTTAGAAAACATGGAGTTGTTCCTTTGGCCATATATCTGTGAATCTATAAGAAAGGTGATATTGTAGACATCTAGGGAATGGGTACTGTTCAAAAAGGAATGCCCCACAAATGTTATCATGGCAAAACTGGAAATGTCTACAATGTTACCCACTTTGTGGTTGGCATTGTTGTTAACAAACAAGTTAAGGGCAAGATTCTTGCCAAGAGAATTAATGTGTGTATTGAGCACATTTAAGCACTCTAAGAGCCAAGATAGCTTCCTGAAACATGTAAAGGAAAATGATAAGAAATAGAAAGAAGCCAAAGAGAAAGGTACTTGGGTTCAACTGAAGCATCAGCCTGCTCCACCCAGAGAAACACACTTTGTGAGAACCAATGGGAAGGAGCCTGAGCTGCTGGAACCTATTCCCTATGAATTCATGGCATAATATGTGTTAAAAAAAATTAAAAACCTCTGGACTTAAAAAAAAAAAAAAGAATGGTGATCATTAAAAAGCCAGGAAACAACAGATGCTGGAGAGGATATGAAAATAGGAATTCTTTTACATTGTTAGTGGGAGTGTAAATTAGTTCAACCATTATGGAAGACAGTGTGGTGATTCCTCAAGGATCTAGAACCAGAAATACCATTTAATCCAGCAATCTCATTACTGGGTATATACTCAAAGAATTATAAATCATTCTACTAGAAAGGCACATGCTCACATATGTTTATTTCATCACTGTTCACAATAGTAAAGACTTGGAATCAACCCAAATGCCCATTAATGATAGACTGGATAAAGAAAATGTGGCACATATACACCGTGGAATGCTATGCAGCCATAAAAAAGGATGAGTTCATGTCCTTTGCAGGAACATGGATTAAGCTGGAAACCATCACCCTCAGCAAACTAACACAGGAACAGAAAAGCAAACTCTGCGTGTTCTCACTCAGAAGTGGGAGTTGAACAATGAGAACACATGGACACAGGGAGGGGAACATCACACACCGGGCCTTGTTGGGGAATGAGGGGCCACAGGAGGTATAGCATAAGGAGAAATACCCAATGTAGATGAGGGGTTGATGGGTGCAGCAAACCACCATGACACGTGTATACCTATGTAACAAAACTGCACGTTCTGCACATGTATCCCAGAACTTAAAGTATACTTTTTAAAAAAGTATCATAAATAAATTGTATTTCTCCCTTAAAAAATTCACCTCTCACTGGCAAGAGATGATATCTCATTGTGGTTTTGACTTGCATTTCTCTAACAATTGGTAATGTTGAGCTTTTTTTATATGTTTGTTGGCTGCATGAATGTCCTCTTTTTAGAAGTGTCTGTTTATGTTCTCTGCTCACTTTTTAATGGGGTTAGACCTTCATCAGATGGATAGAAGACAAAATTTTTCTCCCATTCTGTAGGTTGTCTGTTCACTCTGATGATAATTTCTTTTGCTGTGCAGAGCTCTTTATTTTAGTTACATCCCATTTGTCACTTTTTGCTTTATTTGCAATTGTTGTTTGGCATTTTTGACATGAAATCTTTGCCTGTGTCTATGCCTTGAATGGTATTGCCTAGATTTTCTTCTAGGGTTTTTATAGTTTGGGGTTTTATATTTAAGTCTTTAATCCATCTTCAGTTAATATTTGTATATGGTGTAAGGAGTCCAATTTCTGCATAAGGCTAGCCAGCTCTTCCAGCACCATTTATTAAATAGTGAATCCTTTTCCCATTGCTTGTTTTTGTCAGGTTTCTCAAAGATCAGATGTGTGTGTGTGTGTGTGTGTGTGTGTGTGTGTGTGTGTGTGTGTGTGTGTATGTGTTATTTCTCAGTTCTCTATTCTGTTCCATTGGTCTACATGTCTGATTTTGTACCAGTACCATGCTGTTTTGGTGACTATAGCATTATAGTATAGTTTGAAGTCAGGTAATGTGATGCCTCCAGGTTTGTTCTCTTTGCTTTGTCATGCTTTGGGTATGAGGGCTATTTTTTTGTTTTCATATGAATTTTAGGATTGTTTTTTCCAGTTCTGTGAAGAATGATGGTGGTATTTTTATGCAAATTGCATTGAATTTGTAGATTGCTTTCGGCAGTATGGCCATTTTCACAATATTGATTCTACCTTTCCATGAGTGGGAGATGTGTTTCCATTTGTCTGTGTCATTTTATAATTTCTTTCAGCAGCATTTTGTAGTTGTCCTTGTAGAGGGCCTTTCACCTCCTTGTTTAGAAATGTTCCTAAGTATTTTATTTTATTTGCAGCTATTGTAAAAGAGGTTGAGTTTTTAAATTTGATTCTCAGTTTGATCACTGTTGGTGTATACCAGTGCTAGTGATTGGTGTACATTGATTTGTGTATCCTGAAACTTTACTGAATTCATTTTTCAGATCTAGGAGCTTTTTGGATGAGTCTATAGGGTTTTCCAGGTATATGATCATATCATTGGCAAATAGCAACAGTTTAACTTCCTCTTTACCAATTTGGATGCTCTTTATTTCTTTCTCTTATCTGATTGCTCTGGCTAGGATTTCCAGTACTGTGTTTAATAGAAGTGGTAAAAGTGGGCATCCTTGACTTGTTCCAGTTCTCAGGGGAAATGCATTCAGCTCTTCCCCATTCAGTATAATGTTAGCTATAGAACTGTCATAGACGGTTTGTATTACCTTAAAGTATGTCCCTTCTATGCTCATTTTGCCGATGGTTTTAATCATAAAGTGATGTTGGATTTTGTCAAATGCTTTTTCTGTGTCTATTGAGATGATCACGTAATTTTCTTTTAATTCTGTTTATATGTTGTATCACATGAATTGAGCTGCATATGTGAAGCCATCCCTGCATCCCTTGTATGAAACACACTTGATTATTATGGATTATCTTTCTGATGTGCTGTTGAGTACAGTTAGTTAGTATTTTGTTAAGGATTTTTGCATCTATGTTCATCAAGGATATTAGTGTGTAATTTTCTTTTTTTGTTATGTCCTCTCCTGGTTTTTATATTATGGTGATACTGGTTTTATAGAATGATTTAAAGAAGATGCCCTCTTTCTCTATATTATAGAATAGTGTCAGTGTTGCTACCAACTCTTCTTTGAATGTCTGATAGAATTCAGTTGTGAAGCTTTCTTGTCCTAAAGTTTTTTGTTGGCAATTTTTTTTATTACTATTTCAATTTTGCTGCTTGCTATTGGTCTGTTCAGAGTATTTATTTCTTTTTGGTTTAATATAGGAGAGTTGTATATTTCCAGGAATTTATCCATCTTTTCTAGTTTGTGGGTGTAAAGGTTTTCATAGTATCCTCGAATGATCTTTTGTATTTCTGTGGTATCAGTTGTAATATCTCCTGTTTCTTTTCTAATTGAGCTTATTTGGATCTTCTCTCTTCTTTTCTTGGTTAATTCTACTAATGGTCTATAAATTTCATTTATCTTTTCAAAGAACCAGCTTTTTGCTTAATTTATCTTTTGTATTGTTTTTTGTTGTTTCAATTTCATTTACTTCTGCTCTAATCTTTGTCGTTTCTTTTCTTCTGTTGGGTTTTGGTTTGGTTTGTTCCTGTGTCTCTAGTTCCTTGACATGTAACCCTAGATTGTCTGTTTGTGCTGTTTCAGACTTTTTGATGTCAGCATTCAATGCTATGAACTTTCCTGTTAACATCGCTTTTGCTGCATCATAGAGGTTCTGATAGGTTGTGTCACTATTGTCATTCAGTTCAAAGAAATTTTTTAATTTCCATATTGATTTTATTGTTGACTCAACAATCATTTAGGAGCAGGTTATTTAATTTTTACATATTTGCATGGTTTTGAGGGTTCCTTTTGCAGTTGATTTCCAATTTTATTCCACTGTAGACTGAGAAGTACTTGATATAATTTTGATCTTCTTAAATGTATTGAAACCTGTTTTGTGGTCTATCTTGGAGAATGTTCCATGTGCTGATGAATAGACCATATATTCTGCAGTTGTTGAGCAGTAAGTTCTGTAAATATCTATTAAGTCAATTTGTTCTAGGGTATAGTTTAAGTCCATTATTTCTTTGTTGATTTTCTGTCTTAATGGCCTGCCTAGTGCTATCAGTGGAGTATTGAAGTCTGTCACTATTATTGTGTTGCTGTCAATCTAATTTCTTAGGTCTAGTAGTAATTGTTTTATAAATTTGGGAGCTCCAATGTTTGGTGCATATATATGTAGGATTGTGATACTTTCCTTTTGGACTAGTCCTTTTATCACTATATAATGTCCCTCTTTGTCTTTTTAAACTGTTTTATGCTTAAAAAAGAAAAAATTCTTTTTTATATTTGTCAGATTGGGTTAATTTAAAAGTCTTGTCTTGGAGCTCTGAAATTATTTCCTCTACTTTGTTGATTATATTTCTGAGATTTTCCAGCATATTTTGCATTTCTCTAAGTATGTCTTTCATTTCCAAAAGTTGTAATTGTTCTTTATTTATGCTATCTATTTCTCTAGATATTTTTCTGTTTCTTTAAAGTCGGTTTTGTCTGATATAAGAGTAGCTACTCCTGAGTGCCTTTGGTTTCCATTGGCATGGAATATCATTTTCCATCCCTCTACCTTAAGTTTATGTAAGTCCTTATGTGTTAGGTGAGTCTCCTGAAGACCACACAAACTTGGTTTGTGAATTCTTATTTATTCTGACATTCTAAATGGAGCATTTAGGCCATTTACATTCAATGTTAGTATTAAGATGTGAGGTGCTAGTCTATTTATTGTGCTATTTATTGCCTGAAGGTCTTGTTTTTTTCATTGTGTTAATGTTACAGAGGTCCTGTGATATTTATGCTTTAAAGAGGTTCTATTTTGGCATATTTTGAAGATTTGTTTTAAGATTTAGAACTCCTTTTAGCTATTCTTATAGTGTTGATTTGGCAGTGGTGAATTCTTTCAGCATTTGTTTGTCTGGAAAAGACTGTATCTTTCTTTCATTTATGAAGCTTACTTTCTCTGGATACAAAATTCTTGGCTAATATTTGTTTTGTTTAAAGACATCTTAAAGATAGGACCCCAATCTCTTCTGGCTTGTAGGGTTTCTGCTGAGAAATCTGAGGTTAATCTGATAGATTTTCCTTTATAGGTTACTTGATGCTTTTGCCTCACAGCTCTTAAGATTCTGATGACTGTGTGCCTAGGTGATGATCTTTTCATGATGAATTTCCTAGGTGTTCTTTGAGCTTCTTGTGTTTGGATGTCTAGATCTCTAGCAAAACCAGGGATGTTTTCCTCAATTATTTTTTCAAAAATGTTTTCCAAACTTTTAGATTTCTCTTCTTTGAGAGTACCAATTTTTCTTAGGCTTGGTTATTTAACATAATCCCAAACTTCTTGGGGGCTTTGTTCATTTTTAAAAATTCTTTTTTATCTTTGTCAGATTGGGTTAATTTAAAAGTCTTGTCTTGGAGCTCTGAAATTATTTCTTCTACTTTGTTGATTATATTTCTGAGATTTTCCAGCATATTTTGCATTTCTCTAAGTAGGTCTTTCATTTCCAAAAGTTGTAACTGTTCTTTATTTATGCTATCTATTTCTCTAGATATTTTTCTGTCCATATCATCTATCATTTTTTAAATTTATTTAAGTTGGCATTCACTTTCTCTGGTGTCTCCTTTGTAGCTTAATAATTGGCCTTTTGAATTCTTTTTGTGGTAATTCAGAGATTTCTTCTTTGTTTGGATCCATAGCTAGTGAGCTAGTGTGATCTCTTAGGGGTGTTAAATAATCTTGTTTTCTTATATTACCAGAATCGTTTTTCTGGTTCCCTCTCATTTGGGTAGACTATAACAGAGTGAAGATCTAAGGCTCAAGAGGTGTTGTTCAGATTTTATTGTCTCATGGGGTATTTCCTTGATGTAGTATTCTCTCCCTTTCTCCTAGGGATGGGGCTCCCACTTCAGGAAAAATTCTAAACAATGTAATCACTCTCTCTGTCCTTATACCATAGGATATTGCTTCATTACATCAAAATACTTTAGTTTATTCTTTTTAACCAAACTCTTTTATACAACCCTCAAAATGCTGCCTCCAAGTATCAGAAGCATGTCAGGTAAGTGGACAAGCTTGAGGACATGATGCTTTCTGCTATTTCATGCAGATTCAAATTTTGATCTGTTACAATTTTCCTGTAGGCTGCAGAACACCCTTTAGCATTTATCATAGTGCAAGACTGCTGGCAACAAATTTCTCAGTTCTCCTTTATTTGAAAGTGACTTTATTTCCCTCTTAAGATATTTTTCTGGATATAGAATTCTGGGTTAACAATTTTTTTTTAAATGTCATCCCATTATGTTCTGGCCTTCACTGTTTCTGATGAAAATTCAGCAATCATTCTTAATGTTTTTTTCCCCCGGTTTATGACATGTCTTTTTTTCCCCCTCTGTCTGCTTTCAAAAATATCTCTTTGGTGTTCTTCAGTTTGACTACAGCCCCTTAGATATGCTTCTCCTTCTATTTGTGCTGCTTCTGATTTGCTAAGCTTCTTGGATCTACAAGTAGATTTTTAAAATCAAATTCAGAAAAATTTTGCTATTGTTTCTTTCTTATTTGTTTTGTATGATTTTCAGACAGAAATAAATTTATCCTTCTACAGCATAGTGTCCTGAAGTATCTGGGCTTTACAGTGCCTCCCCTCTTATGGGCTAGCATGTTGTTTGATCAAATCATTTAAGCATTTGTTTTCTCTTCTACAGGAGGGGAAATTAAAATCTTTAATAGGTCAATGCAATGGTGTTTATAAAAGACATAGAAGGTATAAGTAAATGGTAGGCATTCTTTTGTTTGAAACATTTCTCCAAGAAGCCTTGCTCAAAATGCACATATAATTAATTATCTTCTGTTTGTTAACAGATCCTAAGACTCATTTGCTGAATTACCTGACAAACAGCAAAGCCCCAAATAAATGTATATATTCTTTTGTTGGGTGTGAGGAATGAAGCACAGGAAAAGTTCCCAGTATGGGCCCCAGGGTTCTGGTAGAGTTGGCAAAGGCAAGTGGACACAGATATTCCAGCCAGTACTGATCAACAGCCTGCCTTTCTTGACCAGTGGGCATGAGAACCAGTTCATTAATCCTTATTATCAAATGTGTATTGCACACAAGAGAATGGGCAAAAATAGCAATTTCAATATTGTAATATATTCAGCTGCAGCAAAACAAAAAGGTAGAACAGATGTACTGTCAGAATTAAAGTCTTCCAGTTCTCTCCACTCAATTGTCATTGGTTTAATCTGACAAATGTTTCTTTTAGGGCTCGGTCTTTGTCTATGCATAAATTCTAGTACCAAGAAAACAGCAATGTCATAACTGCAAGGGATAAACAAGGTTTCTAAATTACCTGTTTCATTCCTTTATGTTGCTTGGAATGTTAATGTCAGGCTGATAAAGGCTGGCTCATTGTGAGGAAATAAGCGTCTCTGTTGGTGCAGATGGCTCCTGAGTTGTTCCCTGAGAGATTATGTGTGGTGGGCAGATAGAAATCAATGTTGGAAATGAGTGGGACTGAATGAGGTGTACTGGGAGGAAAGATGTACAGATTAAGGGGTAGTGATGACATATACTAGAAGGCAGGAGACAAGGATGCATGCTAAGTGAGAGAATGAGAACCCAGCCATAACATGAGTCTGCACGTTCATATGAGTGAATGAGTCCAAGTAGATGTTGGAATGCTGCCCATGGTATCTGCCAACATCTATTGGCATATAGTGTTCCTTTTTATTGGCAATGTGTCTCATGAATGGGAAAAGATTTTTGGTATGAACAGAAGGTCAGGAACCACTACAAGCACACTTAGGTTACTATAGAGTCAATTAGGGTCTTTCTTCTTCAAGTTTTAATATTCTACTCAGAATCAATCAGCAGGTCAGCAGTTACATTAACTATTACATCAATGCTTTATGTACAGACCTTTACAGATCTCAAGATTCCTCACATGAGAACAGAGTTAAGCAAATCAAAGCCTCCAAAGAAAGAACATACTAACCAGGAGGAGAAATTTGTATTTTTGGTCCTTACAATAGCCAATCAAAATTTGACTCAGCCAACCTGATGAATGGTTGATGGTGAGATGATATGCTGTTCAGGACAGCTAACAAATAACTCTCTTTGGTCAAAACCTAAGCAGGAAGTCTAGTTAAGAGTAAAATAATCTCAGCTGGGCATGTCTGTAATCCCAGCACTTTGGGAATCTGAGGCAGGCAGATCACTTAAGGTTAGGAATTTGAGACCAGACTGGCCAACATGGTGAAACCCCATGTCTACTAAAAATGCGAAAATTAGCTGGGCAGTGGTGGCACACACCTGTATAATATCAGCTATTCGGGAGACTGAGGCAGGAGAATCTCTTGAACCCAGGAGGTAGAGGTTGCAGTGAGCTGAGGTCGCACCACTGCACTCCAGCCTGGGTGACAGAGTGAGACTCCATTTCAAAAGATAAAAGAGAGTAGGCCGGGCGCGGTGGCTCAAGCCTGTAATCCCAGCACTTTGGAAGGCCGAGGTGGGTGGATCACGAGGTCAAGAGATCAAGCCCATCCTGGTCAACATGGTGAAACCTCGTCTCTACTAAAAATACAAAAAATTAGCTGGGCATGGTGGCGCGTGCCTGTAGTCCCAGCTACTCAGGAGGCTGAGGCAGGAGAATTGCCTGAACCCAGGAGGCGGAGGTTGCGGTGAGCTGAGATTGCGCCATTGCACTCCAGCCTGGGTAACAAGAGCGAAACTCCATCTTAAAAAAAAAAGAGTAAAATAATATCCTAAAACAGGCATAGCAGTGATCCCAGCTCTATGCCATGCTGAGTGCTTGAGCCTGATCTAGTGAGCACATCTTGCAGAGCATGGGGGTGGTCTGCCTGAAGCAGAAACTGAGGGACCTTAGGGAAGAAACTGTACCTTAGTGGAAAAAGTCCAAGTCCACAGTCCAGTTCAAGGCTAGCATCAAGGGGGAAGGGCATTTCTGATGATAGCCAGGTTGCTCATATTGTGTCCTTTAGCCTAGTTCCCAGGATTCATGGGGAGAGGAGACTAAACAAATGAGAGACTGTGAAGCATAACAAGTCTATGCAGGCTGTGAGGGCACAGGCAGCATGGACGTGTGGTGTTGTGTGGCTGTGCGACAGAACTGGCCACTCTGGACATAAAGCTTACCTTCCCTACCTGGAGTAACACCAGAGCACAGGACAGACATAGTTGGAGAGACAACTGCCATTGAACTGTGGATGTGGTACAGATCCCCTTGGGCCCTTCAGGAGTGTGTTGGGAGATGTTTGAATGAATGAAGGTGTAGCATACCTAGTGGATACCTGATAATTCCTTGTCTGCTCACATTTCTTCCTTCGGGAGTTGATTCTTCCTCTATCTCTGGTTGCTTATGGAGCTGCCAATCTCCCGCAGCCCCAGCAGCCCTCATATTCCACAGAGATAGGTATGTGACCAGGCTAACCAACAAGAGAATACCATTCTTACCAGAATCATGAGAGATGCATATACTTGGGCATAAGACCTTAGCAGAACCAACCAAAGGCCTTTTGCAGGGCTGAAATGATGGCTGCAAGGGGCCTCCATCTATGATGCAATCTGTAAAGACCATTCTTCCTACC
This sequence comes from Saimiri boliviensis, assembly GCF_048565385.1. Taxonomy (NCBI): domain Eukaryota; kingdom Metazoa; phylum Chordata; class Mammalia; order Primates; family Cebidae; genus Saimiri; species Saimiri boliviensis. The sequence continues at coordinate 79,234,088 of NC_133464.1, forward strand.
AATGGAGAGATCTGACACAAAATCACTACAGTCACCAGGGAAACTGTGAGATGGAGAGAATGAGGCTGATTTTGAGGACCTGGCTCCAGCCATATATACATGTGGTTCAAATCCTGGACATTTTAGTTACCTAACAGTGAAATTTCAAAATTTCTGAAATTCTTTTACATCTTGTTTAATCTTATGGATGAGTTACAATTGAGTAATCCTGACTAACATAGAGGAAGGATCACTTGTCTCTGTTTCTCACTGTTTGAAATGGTGGATAGCTGTGACCTGTGGAAACACATATCTCAGAGGGAGAAGTCAGAACAAATCATCCCTTCCTCAGTCTCACACCTAATGTCTCCAATTGTTCTAGGGAAATTTTTCATATGTACCTAAGTATTTGTCTGAAAATTCTTTTAAAATGTGATGGTTTCATAGAATGATGGCTGGTGAATCTCATGTGCCCTGAAGTTCTTTCTTCAGGTACTCATACCTCTCTTCTCTGGAATGGAGCCTTGCAGTAGGGGATTGGGGACCCTGATTTCCAACAGCCTGCAATTACCTCAGAGCATCCATTTACCTGAGAGATTAAGGGAATGGGACCAGGTGCAGTGGCTAATGCCTGTAATCCTAGCACACTGGGAGGCTGATGTAGGCAGATCATCTGAGGTCAGGAGTTTGAGACCAGTCTGGCCAAGTTGGTGAAACCCCATCTCTACTAAAAATACAAAAATTAGCCAGATGTGGTGGTGCTTACCTGTAGTCCCAGCTACATGAAAGGCTGAGGCAGGAGAATTGCTTGAACCCAGGAAGTGGAGGTTGCAGTGGGTTGAGATTGTGCCACTGGACTCCAGTCTGGGTGACAGAGAAAGACTAAGAAAGAAAGAAAGAGAGAAAAAAAGAAAGGGAGAGAGAGAAAGAAAGAAAGAAAGAAAGAAAGAGGAAGGGAGGGAGGAAGGAAGGAAAGAAGGAAGGAAGGAAGAAAGGGAGGGAGGGAGGGAGGGAGGGAGGGAGGGAGGGAGGAAGAAATGGGAGCTGTCTTCTGGGGATAATGAGATTTCCCATCTGTATCCAGTTGGGGAGGAGCTGGGAAGAAGACCGTAGGGCTTTATCCTTATATCACTGTTTCATGTAGAACCTATGATTTTCATTAGGTCATTCAACATCCACATATTTATGGAAGGTACGAGTACCTGCCCCAGGCTGATATTCTGCACGGCACACTATGGTGGGCAGATAGAACACTGCCTTTATGGAATTTATAGCCTAGATGGGGAAGATAGACAAGCAATTAATGATGAAATGTGATATGTATTATGAATGAGACAGTGTAATGTATTAATCAACCCTTGGTAACAAGTGAGAGAATCCAAATTCAAACTAGCTTAAATAAAAAGAAGCTACTTACTGACTGCACAATAGCCCTGGGTACAGATGTCTTCAGGTGTGGCTGGATCCAGCACACCAATGGTGTAATCCTGTCTCCCTCCACCCCCATCTCTATGTCTCTCTGGCCTCGGTTTTCTTCTACATCTGCTTCATTCTCAGGCAGGCTTTCTTGCTGGCAAAGATAGCCCTGGGCAAACTGGAAATAAATTATTCTAAGTATAATAAGATCCTGAGATCTCGTAAAAAAAGAAATCCTCTCTTTCTCAGTCTCCATAACAATTCTTCAATTATTCAGTCGGTCCTTGCCCACCACTGGATCAATAATTATGCCCAGAGATTAAAGGTTTTGTTTGTAGCTTGTCTGGTTTACAGGTGCACCTGAGGCTGCACTGAGAATCTAGGAGGTGTATTCTTGAAGATTTGGGAGAAGTTCTTAAAGATATTAGCATATCTTATATCATGTGCTATGGGAATATATAACAGCAAATGTCCTGCTGTAGGGCATCAGGAGAGGCTTATTTAGAGGAAGCTAATGTGAAGATTGAGTAATAATTCTTTTTTCTTTTTCTTTTTCTTTTTTTTTACCTTTTAGAGACAGACTTTCATTTGCTGCCCAGGCTGAAATGCAGTGGCACGATCATAGTTCACTGCAGCCTCAAACTCCTGGGCTCAAGTGACCCTCCTGCCTCAGCCTCTGGAGTAGCTGGCACTACAGGTGCACTCTCCACCATGTCTGGCTCAATTCTGATAACAATAGCTAATATTTATTGAATGCTCGCTATGTGCCAGGAACTGTGCAAAGTGCTTCACATATATTAACTCACTTAATCTTCACCGCAACCTCTGAAGTAAAAACCAGTATTTTGTCCATTTTAGAGAAAACAAAATTGAGGCACAAAGAAATTAAAGAACATATTCAAAGCCCTACAGGTAGTAAATGAATAGGGTGTCGGGTAAAATAAGTGGGAGGAAAGAATGATTCAGGTGAGAACTAGCGAGTGGACAGACCCAGAGGAATCACTGAGGAGCTGACACAGCCTGGACTGGAACTCTGCAAATTGGGGATGTCAGCAAGCCCATTTCCCCACTGCCTTGACTGTACTTTCAGAGTATTGTTTCCAGAGACTGACATGCCCATGCAGTTTGCCAAGGATCTGGATGATTAGCAGCATTGAATTCCCAGCTTATTTCCAGAAATGTGGCCCAATGCTCTGATCAAAAAGCATACCTTGATTAAAACTGGTCTTTTGAAAAAGCCTGCCCGGTGTGACCTATTAATCCCATGGTTTTAACAACATTGCAGTAATTGTGTTGTTGCTTGCAGCAGCTGGGTGACTGTTTGGCAAGTGGGCTAATTTTAGAGAGATCAGCCAGTCTAATTTATCTGCCATCTTTTCCTTGGTCCTGCAATCACTGGTACTCCAGTCACTTGAGTTTTTTTGTTTTGTTTGTTCATTTTTTTCCTATTGGAGTGCTCTTCAGGGCCTAGATCAAACACCAGTGGCTACACTTCTGGATGTCTTTCACTTTAATAACAGGTCACCATTCCCACTGTGAGTGCTCTGGGACCTGAAGTCTGGAACCATGCTGTGGAGAAACACAGTATGCACGCGCCACTCCAGAGCCTCAGGACACGGGATCAGCAGTGCTGTATTTCTATTTGCAGAGACGTTTGGAGGAAAAGCATCTCTTTATTTATTATTTATTTTTATTTTTTAATTTTTAAAATTTATTTTATTGCATTTTAGGTTTTGGGGTACATGTGAAGAACATGCAAAATTGTTGCATAGGTACACAGGTGGCAGTGTGATTTGCCGCCTTCCTCCCCATCACCTCTATCTGGCATTTCTCCCCATGCTATCTCTCCCCAACTCCCCACACCCCACTGTCCCTCCCCTATTTCCCCCAAACAGACCCCAGTGTGTAGTGCTCCCCTCCCTGTGTCCATGTGTTCTCATTGTTCAACACCCGCCTATGAGTGAGAACATGCAGTGTTTGATCTTCTGCTCTTGTGTCAGTTTGCTGAGAATGATGTTTTCCAGGTTCATCCTTGTCCCTACAAAGGACATGAACTCATCATTTTTTATGGCTGCATAATATTCCATGGTGTATATGTGCCACATTTTCCCTGTCCAGTCTATCAACGATGGGCATTTGGGTTGGTTCCAAGTCTTTGCTATTGTAAACAGTGCTGCAATGAGCATTCGTGTGCGTGTGTCCTTATAGTAGAACGATTTATAATCCTTTGGATATATACCCAGTAATGGGATTGCTGGGTCAAATGGAATTTCTGTTTCTAGGTCCTTAAGGAATCGCCACACTGTCTTCCACAATGGTTGAACTAATTTACACTCCCACCAACAGTGTAAAAGTGTTCCTATTTCTCCACATCCTCTCCAGCATCTGCTGTCTCTAGATATTTTAGTGATCGCCATTCTAACTGGCATGAGATGGTATCTCAATGTAGTTTTGATTTGCATTTCTCAGATGACCAGTGATGATGAGCATTTTTTCATATGTTTGTTGGCCTCATGTATGTCTTCCTTTGTAAAGTATCTGTTCATATCCTTTGCCCACTTTTGAATGGGTTTGTTTGTTTGTTTCTTGTAAATCTGTTTTAATTCTTTGTAAATTCTGGATATCAGCCCTTTGTCAGATGGGTAAACTGCAAAAAATTTTTCCCATTCTGTTGGTTCCCGATTCACTCTAATGACTGTTTCTTTTGCCATGTAGAAGCTGTGGAGTTTGATTAGGTCCCATTTGTCTATTTTGGCTTTTGTTGCCAATGCTTTTGGTGTTTTGGTCATGAAGTCCTTGCCTATGCCTATGTCCTGAATGGTTCTGCCTAGATTTTCTTCTAGAGTTTTTATGGTGTTAGGTCTTATGTTTAAGTCGTTAATCCATCTGGAGGTAATTTTAGTGTAAGGTGTCAGGAAGGGGTCCAGTTTCTGCTTTCTGCACATGGCTAGCCATTTTCCCAACACCATTTATTAAACAGGGAATCCTTTCCCCATTGCTTGTTTTTGTCAGATTTGTCAAAGATCAGATGGTTGTAGATATGTTGTGTTGCCTCCGAAGCCTCTGTTCTGTTCCACTGATCTATATCTCTGTTTTGGTACCAGTACCGGAAAAGCATCTCTTAAAACCTGCACTGAGCTAGGCACAGTGGCACACATCTGTGGTTCCAGTTCCTCAGGAGCAGAGTGGGGAAATGCTTGAGCTCAGGAGTTTGATCATCATTAGGGTCAAGCCATCGGAAATCTCATTCTGAAGTATGATTGGGAAAGATGGAGGAGGAGATAACAAGGGGCGAAAAGACCATGCAGAGGCATTGCTGGATGCCGTCCGGGTATAGTAACGACCATCTGACTACCTTCAGCCACCATGTTGCTCTTTGAGTACACTTTGTCTTTGCTACATCTTAGTAAGATCTGCTTTAATGTTTACTTCCTTAAAGAGATCTCAACCAAAAGCTCATGACAATGCAGGATTTATATTAAGAATATTTAACAACCAGGCCAGGCGCGGTGGCTCAAGCCTGTAATCCCAGCACTTTGGGAGGCCGAGGCGGGTGGATCACGAGGTCGAGAGATTGAGACCATCCTGGTCAACATGGTGAAACCCCGTCTCTACCAAAAATACAAAAAACTAGCTGGGCATGGTGGCGCGTGCCTGTAATCCCAGCTACTTAGGAGACTGAGACAGGAGAATTGCCTGAGCCCAGGAGGCGGAGGTTGCGGTGAGCCAAGATCTTGCCATTGCACTCCAGCCTGGGTAACAAGAGCGAAAACTCCGTCTCAAAAAAAAAAAAAAAAAAAAAAAAAAAGAAAAAGAATATTTAACAACCAATATGACACAGGTATCAACCAATCAAAACAGGTGCTGAGTTATAAGCAATGGTTCAGTTGAAATGGTGCTTACCAACTGACCAGCTAACTCTCAGCCCTGCTGGTTGGGATCATGTATTCTCTTTTGACCCAAGACACAGCATCCAATATCTATTGCAAGAAAACCAGATATTCCTCTGGGCCAGTGGCTCTCAGTGGAGGCTGAATTTGCCTTCCAGGGGACATCGGCGACGTCTGAAGACATTTTTGGTGGTGGGTTCTGGTGGGTAGAGGCCAGGGATCCTGCAACTTATCCTACAAGTCTCAAGGCAACCACCTACAACAAAGAATTATCTGGCCCAAATTTTCCTAGCAGTGAGGTTTGATGGCAGGGTCCTATCAGCTTGTCATCTTGGGAGTGTGCCATGAGTTCACAATAAAAAGCCATTTATAAATACCACTGCTCTTGTGGCTTCTTTCGACATTAAACTGTACTAGTCAAACAATAGAATAGCTAGGCACTGATCCTCCTCTCCTTCCCCCTCCCTCCTTCTCCCTTCCCCTTTCCTCTCCTCCCTTCCCCTCCTCCTCCTCCCTTCCCCTCCTCCTCCCTTCCCCTCCCCCCTCCCCCCTCCCCTCCTCTTCGCTCCCCTTCCCTCCCCTCCCCTTCTCTCCCTTCCTTTTTTGGATGTAGTCTCACTCTGTTGCCAGGTTGGAGTGCAGTGTTGTGATTTCGGCTCACTGCAACCTCGGCTTCCTGGATTCAAGCGATTCTCCTGCCTCAGCCTCCTGAGTAGCTGGGACTATAGGCGCCTGCAACCACACCCGCTAATTTTTGTATTTTTAGTAAAGACAGGGTTGTACCTTGTTGGTCAGGATGGTCTCCCTCTCTTGACTTTGTGATCTGCCTCAGCCTCCCAAAGTGCTGGGATTACAGACATGGGCCACCTCGCCCAGCCTCTATAATTCTGTATGAGCTACATGATGTGCAATTTGCCCCACAGCCTGGGGCTTGTTCCCCATTCTCCTAACAGTACATGTTATGTTTTTAATTTTAACAAAGTTCAATTCATAATTTTTTTCTTTTATACATCCTGTTTTTTGTATTGTCTAAAAAATACTATCATAACTCAAAGTCACAAAATTTTTTTGTTTTCTTCTTCTTCTAAAAGATATACATTTATAGGTTTTACATTTAAGTCTGTAATCCACTTGAGTTAATTTTTGTATCTAGTGTGAGGTGTGGCTTGAATCTTTATTTTTTGCTTAAGGATATTCAGCTGATTTCTGTTATTTTTGAATAATAAAGACACTATTATTTAAAAGAAGAACAAATATTTACTATACAAACTATGAAAATAGACAATACAGCTGCCTCCTGTTCCAAGGAGAAGGCAGAAGTGGGTGGACAGGGGAAAGGGAAGGGTTTTGAGAGCAACAAGGTCTCTTCAGTGGGGGCTCCGCAGGCTAAGGAGAGGCGGGGCTGGGGCTGGCAGAGCGGTCAGCTGAAGCGGTGGGCAGTGCCCTGGTGGGCTCAGTGGCTCCTGTGGGGGTGAAACAGGGGTCAGTAGGGTGAAGGAGTCTGGAGGATCAAGAGAAGGGCCCCTGACTCTGAGCCGGGTTGCAGTCTGGGTGTGCTCAGAGGTGCATGGTCCCCACCCCGGGGTGGCTCTCCTTGGGGGATAGGAAGGCCCAAGACACGGAGACATTACTGCACCTGCTGCTAGAGCTCCCGCGGGGGCCGCTGCGACTGGGCTCTGGACGACGTACTTCCTGCGGTAGGGCGGGCGGCGGGCTGAGAAAAGGCCGTATCTCCCCGAACACACTGCTGCCGGAGAGCGGAGGCTTCTCAGCGGCCCAGGCCTGGGCACAAAGGCGGGGACCTCTCCATGTCTCCTGACGGGCTTGAAGGCAGATGGCCTGGGTTCCGGGCTCTGCTTCCTCCGCTTGGCGTCCGGGGCCTCCATCCAGAGTGGCTCGGTGAATTTCCTTTTTCCCTTGCTGCACTGGCTGAGGGCCTTGAGCACGGTCTCCCTGGCACAGGGATCTGGGGGCTCCGGGGCAGGCGAGGCTTGTCGAGGCTCCCCTCTGTGCTCCGGTGGGGCGATTTTCACGGTCACCAGGCTGCGGACGGGCCACGGGTGCTGGGCATGCCAAGGCCGCCACTTCACGTAGACCCGGCGAATATCGTTACAGCCCGGCCCAATGAAGCTCTGGAGCGATGGCCTCTTGGAATAGTACCCCCAGATGCGGGCATGGTCCCAGCCTGGAGGAGCCTTGGGGAGGGGCCGGGTGCTGACCCAGCGCGGCCTGTGGACATGGACGACTTTGCAGGGGTTCTGGACCTGGGAGCGTCGGACGGGTCTGGAGCGCAGGGCCCGGGGCTTCTGGGCTCGGCGTGGCTGCCTGGCCCGGGGCCAGCCCAGGAAGCTGCTCAGATAGCTGCCCATGACAGCGGTGTAGCGGTCGGGACCTTTCCTTAGAAATTCGACTTCCACAAGTTTCCGAAGTCTGCGGCCGGTGCTAAGCGTGAAGAGCTTGGTGACCGTGACCGTTGGCCTCAGGACGTCAGAAAGCGCACAAAGCACCACGCGCTGGCACCCGCAGGCCATAGAATCCTAAGCGAGCCAGGTGGGCACCTCGGAGCTCGGGGTCCTGCTTGGTCCTCTGTAGCTGTAAAACCAAAGGTTTGCTTGGGCCATTGTTAGCTCTGTCGCTTTCAGCTCTGACAATCTTCTGTTTAAATATGATTTCCACTATATTAGTCTGCTCAGGCTTCCATAACGCAATCCACAGACTGGAAGGCTTTAAACGACAGACAGTTACTGTGTCATAATCGTGGAGAATAAAAATCTAAGATCAACATTACTGCGTTTGGTTTTTTTGAGGTCTCTCTCTCTGACTTGCAGACAGCTGTCTTCTTCTTGTGTTCTCACATGGTCTGTAGGTGAGCCTTCCTGGTGCCTGTCTTTATACTTCCTGATCTCTTCCCATAAGGAGTCAGATTGGATTAAGGCCCACCCTAATGACCTCATTTTAACTTGTCGTTTTTTTTTTTTTTTTTTTTTTTTTTTTTTTTTTTTTTTTTTTTTTTTTTTTGAGACGGAGTTTCGCTCTTGTTACCCAGGCTGGAGTGCAATGGCGCGATCTCGGCTCACCGCAACCTCCCCCTCCTGGGTTCAGGCAATTCTCCTGCCTCAGCCTCCTGAGTACCTGGGATTACAGGCACGTGCCACCATGCCCAGCTAATTTTTTGTATTTTTAGTAGAGATGGGGTTTCACCATGTTGACCAGGATGGTCTTGATCTCTCGACCTCGTGATCCACCCGCCTCGGCCTCCCAAAGTGCTGGGATTACAGGCTTGAGCCACCACGCCTGGCCATTTTTTTTTTTTTTTTTTTTTTTTTTTTTTTTTTTTTGATGGAGTTTCTCTCTGTTGCCCAGGCTGGAGTGCAGTGGTGCAATCTCGGCTCACTGCAACCTCCACCTCCTGGGTTCAAGCGATTCTCCTGCCTCAGCCTCCTGAGTAGCTGAGACTACAGGTGCGAGCCACCAAGCCCAGCTAATTTTTTGTATTTTTCATAGAGATGAGGTTTCACCCTTTTAGCCAGGATGGTCTGGATCTCCTGACCTCGTGATCTGGTGCTGGGATTACAGGCTTGAGCCACCGCACCCGGCCAACTTGTCTGTCTCTTTAAATGTCCCATCCCCAAATACAATTACATTCAGAGACACTGGGGATTAGGACTTCAAGATATGATTTTGACGATGCAGTGCAGCCCACAACAGTATGTTCCAGAATGTTCTCATGTGCTTTATAAATTTAAACGTTAATGGATATAACATTCGTATGTTAAAAAACCTTGCAAAGGTGTGGGAAATTAAATACTTGTTTCACGACATACAAAAAAACTTCTGAACACTAAATAAACCCATGACTTTGACCTTCAAATTGGAAAGACAGTTAAACTGGGAAGGTGAGTGAGGAAGAATCCTCTTGGTGATGATGGCGACCCAAGCTCAGGTTAGAGGTCACCATCAGGGCTCCAAGGCGAGCTGCCTGTGCCTAAATATCCAGCTAAATAGGGGAACCTGAAGACATTTGTTGGAAAATGTGATGTGAAAGGAAAAAAGCACTGAAGGGAATCATGGCCGCTTGGGGAGAAAAACAATTTGTTGGACTGTCTCACACTTATTTTAATATAGTTAACCCTGGAACAATGTGGGGGTTAGGGGTCCCACCTCCTCCTACAGCTGAAAATTCATGTATGATCCCTTAAAACTTAACTGCTAAGATCATGCTGTTGACCAGAAGCCTTACTGATGACATAAACAGTTGGTTAACACATATTTTGTATGTTATCTGTATTTTAGGGTGTATTCTTACAATAGAGTAAGCTAAAGGACAAAAGGTCATTAAGAAAATCATAAGGAACAGAAAATACATTTACTTGTCTTTAAGTGAAAGTGGATCATCATCAAGATCATCATTCTCATCTTCACACTGAATAGGCTGAGGAGGAGGAAGAAGAGGAGGGGTTGGTCTTGCTCTCTCTGGGCTGGCAGAGGCTGGAGAAATGGAGGAGGCGGAAGGGGTGTGGGAGAGGCAGGCACCCTTGGTATAACTTTTATGTTTAAAAATCCATGTACGAGTGGACATGCCCAGTTCAATCTTGTATTGTTCAAGGGTCAGCTGTATTTTTATTTTCAACTACTTATGGGGAGGACAGGATATTATCCCCCTTTCAGAGCTTGTTACCCTGGTTACCTTGTTACCTAGTGCCAGTGGCCTAAAAATCTTGTCAATAGTTGGATGCCAGGCCTGAGCCCTTTCCTAACAAACCACAAAGGACACTAGGAGTTGAGAGGGGAGGGATGGATATTCCTTGGCTTGTATAGATTTGTTTGAGATGATAAGGCTGAAGAATTTTATTTTTTGGTAAAATTCTGATTTTTTAATAACATCTAATGAATTTATTGTAAATTTTCAATGTAGAAAATTGAGATAAGTATACAAAAGAATTACAACTCCCTGTAGGGACAACATTTGTATGTTTCTGCCTTGATTATATATACTATATATATGTATAAATATAATGTTGGCTTTTATTTGTGGATATGTACATATGAGTATGTATATATATAAAATTGGATGTATATTACAGACAAAATATTTTACCCTATTCTCATAATATAGTCTGAGTACCTTCCACAATTTTAAATACTACTTGAAAACATATTTAATGGCTGTTTAATATTCCATTTTGTGAAGGTGGTAGGGAAGCAGGCGCATAGGAGAGCCAGGGCGACAGCATTTTCAAATCAACTCTTAAAACTAGCAAGGCACATTCCTTGCCAGTCACAACTGATGGTCATAAGATGTTTACAACTAAGGAAGCAGCTTAATAATGCCCGCAAGGACAAACTCCTACGACAACGAAATGCCCAGATGTCCTAATATCACATAAGAAAATATGCTCTTAAAATAATTACAGTCATGCTTTGATGTACTTACGCACAAAAATACCAAAGATAACTTTTTAAAAATCAACAAATTACTAAAATGTGTCACACTGTCAGGCTATCTACAGGTAGACAGAACTCAGCTTTTACACAGATAAAACCTCTATATAAGAAGAGTTTAAAAGAAAGACACTTTCTGAGGATGCCCTGTTCTGCAGCTGAGTAGCCTTCAACAAGCTGCCTCTTCTCACAGCACTCTGTGACTTGTCTTGAATTCCTTCCTGTGCCAGATCCAATAACCCTCTCCTGGGGTTGGATCAGGACCCCTTTTCTGGCAACAAACGCATCTTGATGTATTTAACCAAGATGCGTTTATTTGTGGGTATCTGAAATTTCCCCTTTTGCTATGACAAGTGACCCCATGATAGACAAACAGGTATCTAAACCTTTGTGAGCATCTCTCATCATTTTCCCATAGCTGCATGTGATGGTTAATATTGTCAACTTGATTGGGTTAAAGGGTGCTTAGATAGCTGGTAAAGTATTGTTTCTAGGTGTATGTGTGAGGGTGTTGCCAGGAGAGATTAACACCTGAATCAGTGGAAAGGGAGAGGAAGACCCACTCTCAATCTGGGTGGCACCATCTAATTGGCTGCCACTGCAACCAGAACAAAAGCAGGCAGAAGGTGGGATAAGCTGGCTGGCTGAATCTTCCCGCCCCCATCTTTCTCCTGTGCTGGATGCTTCCTGCCCTCAAACAGCAGACTCCATGTTCTTTAACCTTTGGGCTCTTGGACTTACTCCAGTGGTTTGTCAGGGGCTCTTGGGCCTTCAGCTATGGCTTCCCCATTTTTGAGGCTTTGGGACTCAGACTGAGTCACTACTGGCTTCCTAGCTCCTCAGCTTGCAGATGGCTGATCAGTCTGTCATGGGACTTCACCTTGTGATCGTGTAAGTCAATTCTCCTTAATAAACTCCCTTTCATATGTACATATATCCTATTAGTTCTCTGTGATCGTGTAAGTCTATTCTCCTTAATAAACTCCCTTTCATATGTACATATATCCTATTAGTTCTCTCCCTCTGGAGAACCCTAAAAGATGTATATTGTGAGGAAGTTCCCTTCTCTCTTTTTTATTTTTTGAGACAGAGTCTTGCTCGGTCACCCAGGCTGGAATGCAGTGGTACAATCTCAGCTCACTGCAACCTCTGCCTCCCAGGTTCAAGCAATTCTCCTGCCTCACTCTCCCGAGTAGCTGAGATTATAGGTGCCCACCACCACGCAACTAATTTTGGTATTTTTAGTAGAGATAGGATTTCAGCATGTTGACCAGGCTGGTCTCGATCTCCTGACCTCGTCATCCACCCACCTTGGCCTCCCTAAGTGCTGGGATTACAGGCAGGAGCCACCATGGAAGTCCCCTTCTCTTGAGAGTAGGCACATCATTTATGCTGGAGAAAAAGCACTTTCTTTTTTTTTTTTTTTTTCTTTTTTTTTTCTTTTTTTACACAAGCTTAATATATCTATTAATATTAAAAAGCAAAAAAGCAAGAAAGAAGAAATCAGATGCTAGCTTCTTGTCATTTTAACCTGTAGAACTGTAACTGAAACCAAAAACTTGAGACCAAAATTAATAGAAGTGAGGAAAACCCACATATTTCATTTCAGTTAGGTTACAGACAGACACATGCTAAATGTTATCACTGGGAAACAGCCATTACATCAAATCTAGAAAGTATAAAATTCCTTGTTAGTTTTCACTCTTTTTTTTTTTTTTGAAAAAGAATAATAAGAAAAAGAACAAAGAAGAGGAAGAAAGAGAAAAAGGAAGAGGGAGAGAGAATGGGGGTATTGCTTTGCTGCCCGGGCTAGAATGCAGTCCAAATATGGGTATGACTACAATTGTCCCCAATAATGGAGACATGAAAGAAAATGAGGGAAGAGAGCAACAAACAAGGAGCCAACCAACATTTTGTTTAAACTTCCAAGTTGATATGATGTGGTACTGATAAGAGTGTATATTCTGTGTTAAGTGGAGAGTTCTATAAATATTAATTACGTTTACTTGTTCCAGATCTGAGTTCAAGTCCTGGATATCGTTATTAATTTTCTGTCTCATTGATCTGTCTAATATTAATGTTGAAGTCTCCCACTATTATTGTGTGGGAGTCTAAGTCTCTTTATAAGTCTTGTATGTCTGGGTATTCCTGTATTGGGTGCGTGTATATTTAGGACCTTTAACTCTTCTTGTTGTTGCATTGATTCTTTTATCATTATATAATGTCCTTCTTTGCTTCTTTTGATCTTTGTTGCTTTAAATACTATTTTATCAGAGGCAAAAATTGTAACTTCTGCTTTTTATTTATTTATTTTTGCTCTCTAGTTGGTTGGTAAGTCTCTCTCCATCCTTTGTTTTGAGTCTTTGTGTATCCTTGAATGTGAGATGGGTCTGGATGCAGCATACAGTTTTAGTTTTTTGTCCAAATTGCCTGTCTTTGAATTGAGGAATTCAGCCAATTTAAATTTAGAATTAATAATGATATGTGTGAGTTTAATACTGTCATTTAATGTTAGCTGGCTATTTTGCCCATTAGTTGATGTAAATTCTTCATTATATTGATGTTTTTTACTTTTTGGTATTTTTTAGAAAGGCTGATACTGTTTGTTCCTTTCTATGTGTAGTGGTTCTTTCAGAAGCTCTTGTAAAGCAGGCCTGATGGTGATGAATTCTCTGAGTGCTTGCTTGTTCACAAAAAACTTTATTTTTCCTTCACTTAGGAAGCTTAGTTTGGCTGGATGTGAAATTCTTGGTTGAAAGTTCTTTTCTTTAAGGATGTTGAATATTGGTCCCCACTCTCTTCTGGCTTGTAGGGTTTCTGCTGAGAGATCTGCTGTGAGTCTGATAGGTTTCCCTTTGTGGGTAACCTGACCTTTCTCTCTGGCTGCCCTTAGTATTTTCTCCTTCATTTCAACCCTGGTGAATCTGACGATTATGTGCCTTGGAGTTGCTCTTCTTGAGGAATATCTTTGTGGTGTTCTCTGTATTACCTGGAGCTGAATATTATCCTGCCTTACTAAGTTGGGAAAATTTTCCTGAATAACATCCTGAAGCATATTTTCCAGCTTGGATTCATTCTCTTTGTCACATTCGGGTACACCTATCAAGCGTAGATTAGGTCTTTTCACATAGTCCCATATTTCTTGGAGACTTTGCTCGTTCCTTTTTATCCTTTTTTCTCTAATCTTGTCTTCTAGTTTTATTTCATTGAGTTGGTCTTCGACCTCTGATATCCTTTCTTCTGCTTGATCAATTCGGCTGTTAAAACTTGTGCATACTTCACGTAGTTCTCGTATTGTGTTTTTCAGTTCCATCAATTCACTTATTTTCCTCTCTAAATTTTGTATTCTTGTTGACATTTCGTCAAACCTTTTTTCAAAGTTCTTAGTTTCTTTAGATTGTGTTAGCACAAGTTCTTTTAATTCACAGAAGTTTCTTATTATCCACATCTTGAAGCCTGCTTCTGTAATTGGAACACACTCGTTCTCCATCAAGCCTTGTTTCATTGCTGATGAGGAACCGTGATCCCCTGCTGAGGGAGAGGCGTTCTGATCTTGGGTATTCTCAGCCTTTTTTGGCTGTTTTCTTCCCTTCGTTGTAGATTTATCCATTTGTGGTCTTTATAATTACCGTCTTTGTAATTGGGTTTCTGAGTGGACGTCCAACTTATTGATTCTCAGCGCCGAAATCTGAGCAACCCACTGCACCGGCCAAATCAGCGGCGTTAAGATTGATGGTGCCTTTCTGACTCTGCACCAAGAACCGACGCTCCGAGGCGCCGGCAAAACCGCCTCGCCGGTCACAGGAGTCGCGCTGGCGACCCGTGGGGCTCCTCCGCTGGGAATCTCCTGGTACGTGAGCAACCAGAATTCATGTGAAGGTGTGGCGTCCTCTCGTTCTTTGCGTTTTCAGTAGGAGCTACAATCCCGAGCTGCTAGTGATCAGCCATCTTGGATCTGAGAAAAAGCACTTTCAACCATCCCACAGGCATGCATGCAGCTGGTTTCAAAGGTCTCCTGAGTTTTTGGCAGTAACAAATTTTACTCTGTACTAAATGACCAGTAGTCAAATCCTCTAAGCCCAACGGCTGCACTTTTAAAAATCCAAGTGTTTGTCAGGCATCGCTCTCTGTCTTTTCTGCAATCTTTTGGGGCCCTCTTTTCTCAAGGTACTGCTAATTCTTCCTCTCTGAAACAGGGTAGAATATTCCTAGCATGGAAAATCTGTGTGAATCAGGACTCTTGGACATAAGTGACAGGAACCCAAGAAGAAGTGACTTCAGCAAAAAACAAACACCTAACTGGCTTGTATTGCTAGCAGGGGGTGCCCCAGTGAGCACTGGAACAGAGATTGAGGGCTATTAATTCTTTGTTGCTCTTCTTCGATTTCTCTGTCTGTGTCCACTTTATTCTCTCAGACTGGCTTATTCCATGAAGCCAGAACCGGGGACACTGGCAGCACCTTGCCAACGTCTGCCCAGCTCTGTCCACAGGAAGCAGAGACTTCTTCTTATTCCAGTTCTGAAAGTCCTTGACAATTAAGGCTTTTGTCCACCCTGAGGCTTTTGTCCCTCCCTATAGCCAGGGGATGATCAGCCAGGGACTTTTACCCCCAACAAAATTTCTATGCTGGGAGATGGGACTTTCTGAGATGGAAGTTCCTCTTGAAGTCACACTAGCAGGGAAATTCAAGAGCAGAATTTCCCAGAAGAGAAAATAGTACTGGCTCCAGGAGAATAGATGGGAGCTACCTGGTCAACATTAAGGTCACCCAAAGAACACAGTGACAGTTGTGTTCCTTAACTCCCCACTTAGGCCCCTAGAAAGCTGGGATGGTGAAGTTTTACCATTCAATCCTTGCAGGGTTACCTAAAGCTGTTCCCTGCAGAGGCGTCGACTTGTTCATTGTGAAGGATGAAGAATATCCCTTTATAGCAAAAAAGGAAAGCTCCCACCTTAGCATTTCATGTGACCCCATAAATCAGTCTAGTGGCATGCATGATAACCATGTTCATGGGCATTTGCTATGGGCCAGATATGGCATTGTTTTCTGTGAATATTGTCATTTATACATCACAGGAACTATTAGCTTTGTCTTACAAAGGAGCAAACTGACCCTTGGAGAAAGGTGAAGTAATTGCCTAGGTATATGTGGCTCAGGAATTGCAAGGCCAGGATTTGAACTCATGCTCTCCAACTCCAGAGCCCACATGCTTAACCTATCCAATACTGCCTTAAAACACTCCGGAAAATGGAGGGGTCCATTTGCTTAATCTTCTTAGTAAGTATTTTTGATTGAGCACTTTCTATACGTAGACCTATACCAGGTGCTTTATACACATACGTACATTTATTTATTTAATAGGGTTTTTAAGAGCAGTTTTAGGTTTACAAAAATATTGAGCAGAAAGCACATAAAGTTTCCATATACTCCCTCATCACAGCCTTCCCCCACCACTTTCTCCTGTTATACGAACATTTTGCATTAGTGAGGCGTATTTATTACAATGATGGTTAATACTGATACAGTATTTTTTATTTTACTTTTTTTTTGAGATGGAGTTTCACACTTGTCACCCGGGCTGGAGTGCAATGACACGATCTTGGCTCATTGCAACCTCCACCTCCCTGGTTCAAGTGATTCTCCTGCCTTAGCCTCTTGAGTAGCTGGGATTACACCCACCATACCTGGCTAATTTTCGAATTTTAGTGAGATGGGGTTTTGCCATGTTGGCCAGGCTGGTCTGAACTCCTGACCTCAGGTGATCTGCCCACCTTAGCCTCCCAAAGTGTTGAGATTACAGGCACCAGCCAGCATGCCAGGCCAATATTGACACATCATTGTTAGCTAAATTTCAGAGTTGACATTAAGGTTTATTTTTTACATTGTATGTGCTATGGATTTTGACAAATGCTGGATGACATGTATCCATCATTACAGTATCATACAGAAGTTATACTGCCCGAAAAATCCCCTGTACTTTACCTATTTACCCTTCCCCTCACAAGCCCCTAGCAATTACTGATCTTTTTATTGTCACCACAGTTTTGCCTTTTCTAGAACATCATATAGTTGAAATCCTATAGCACATAGCTTTTTCAGATTGACTCATTTATCTTAGGACCATGTGTGTTTTCTCCATGCCCTTTCCTGGCTCAATACATTATATGGATATACCACAGTTTGTTCATTTACCTATTGAAGGACATTTTGTTTGCTTCCAAGTTTTGGTAATTAGGAACAAAACTGCTATAAATATTGCTGCACAGGTTTTTGTGTGGATATACATTTTCAACTCATTTGGGTAAATACCCAGGAGCTTGACTTCTGGATAGTATGGTGAAGCTATGTTTAATTTTGTAAAAAACATTGTCTTCCAAAGTGGCTGTACTGTTTCACATCCTCACTGGTAATGAATGAGAGTTTCTGTTGCTTCACATCCTCACCCGCATTTGGTGCTGTCAGTATTTTGGATTTTAGCTATTTAGTAGCTAAAATGTAGTAGTATCTCATTGCTTTAATCTGCAATTTCTCCAACAGCTTATGATGTTAAATATTTTTCCATATTTTTATGTGTTATATGTGTATTGTCTTTGGTGAAGCACCTATTCAGATCTTTTGACTATTTTTATTTTATTTATTCATTTATTCATTTTTGAGACAGCATTCTATTCTTGTTACCCAGGCTGGAGTGCAATGGTGTGATCTCGGCTCACTGCAACCTCCACCTCCCAGTTCAAGCAAATCTCCTGCATCAGTCTCCCGAGTAGCTGAGATTATAGGTGCCCACCATCATGCCCAGTTAATTTTGGTATTTTTAGTAGAGATGGGGTTTCACCATGTTGGCCAGGCTGATCTCAAACTCCCGACTTCCGGTGATCCACCCACATCTGCCTCCCGAAGTGTTAGGATTACAGGCATGAGCCACTGCGCCCAGACCTATTTTTAAATTGAGGTGTTTTCTTATTATTCAGTTTTAAGAGTCCTTTGTGCACTTTGGATACCAGTCCTTTATCAGATATGTATTTTGCAAAGATTTTCTCCCAGCCTGTGGCTTGTCTTTTCATTCTCTCAGCATTGTTTTTGCAGAGCAGAAGGTTTTAATTTTAATGAAGGCCAACATCAATCATTTCTTTCATAGATAATGCTTTTGGTGATGTATCTAAAAAGCCATTGCTAGATTTTCTCCTATGTTGTCTTCTAAGCATTTTATAGCTTTGTGTTTTACACTTAGGCCTATGATCTGATTTGAGTTAATTGTTGTGTGAGATGTTAAAGTCTGCGTAGATTCACTTTTTGCATGTGGCTGTCCAGTTGTTCCAGGACGATTTGTTGAGGAGACTATCTTCTATTGACTTGTCTTAGCCACTTTGTCAAAGATCAGCTATTTGTGTGGGTCTATGCTATAGTTTTGATGTTTGTGTCCTTCAAATATCATGTTGAACTTTGATCCCCAATGTTGAAGGTGGAACCTAATGGGAGTTATTTGGTCATGGGGGTGGATCCTTCATGAAATGCCCTTCCTGGGGGTAGGTGGGATGGGGAGATGAATTTTCGCTCTATTAGGTCCCTCCACAGCTGGTTATTTAAAAGAGCCTGGCACTTCTCCCCTCTCCCTCTTGCCTACACTCTTGCCATATGATCTCTGCACACACTCATACTTCCTTTCATCTTCCACCACGAGTGGAAGAAGCCCAAGGCCCTCTCCACGTGCAGATACCCAATCTTGAACTTTGCAGCCATTATAATTGTGAGCCAAATAAACCTTTTTTTCTATATAAATTACCCAGACTCAAGTATTCCTTTCTAGCAACACAAAACAAACTAAGTCTATTTCTGAGCTCTGTATTCTTTACATCTTTATACGTAGTTTTCATCCTTTCCATAAAGTTTGTATGTATCCAACAGGTAGTAAAAATCTTATTTTGAAAATGAGGAAACTGAGGAACAGAGTAGACAAGCCCACACTCTCCCCAGGCCAGCAGTTTGTAGGAAGTACAGTTAGAATTGAAACCCACGTTTGTCTGGCTCTGATCCTCTGCACTTTCTGTACCCCCATGGTGCCTAATGGTCCTAGAAAGGGATTTAGTGTGTCAACTTTAACCTTAAACGTTGCTCTGTAGGGCCTAAATTCTAGCATCTCCTCTTCTTAATGGTCACTGGACTCTTGACCAGCTGCTCTTTGATTGTAATGAAGCCTGCCTGTCACTCATGGTTCCACTGAACCTGTAACGTGAGTCCTGACCTGCCTAAAAACTGGCTTTGCTTAAAACATTCAGCCCATTTCATCAGCATCCTCTAATTTTTTTGCTGAAATTTTATGCATAACTATTTTTTCCATGGTTCACACTGAATCCTTTTTGCTGAGAAGTCACTTGCTCATGGGCCTTGTCTTGTGGTCTTTTTGAAAACAGGACCTTGCTGAGTGGGATTGCTAAACTGAGCCCAGTGCTAAAATTCTCCTGGGTTAAATTTCACCCATACTCCCATCAGGGCCTGGAGCACTTGCTCTCAGAATTTACAAACATTAACTTCATGTTGGCACTCTGTGTTGCCAAGGAGAGCATCTCTACAATCTACAAAATTCTGTTTTACTGCCAGAAGTCAGCAAAGGGGAAAAGAAAGACAGATAGACAGAAAGAGAAAATTCCACAATCATATTTCAAATACCAAGGGCTAGGTTTTTTTTTTTTTTTGGTAGGAATATAAGATTTAAAAGCTCCAAACAGAGGTGAAACAGTTTGCAGAAGCTCTCACAGCAAATGAACTGGTAGAGTTCAGATTCAAATCCTGATGTGGTGCCAAGGGCAAAGCAGGTGGTCTTTAAACCCACCAGGCTTCTCTCTGTGAGAAGCTGACATGCTTACTGTAGCCTCACAGGGAGAGTAGGCTGTGTGGGATATGGGAGATCACCTTCTGTGAGTGAAGGGCACCATTTCACCACTGTGCAACTGAACTAAGATTTGTTTTATTTATTTATTTATTGAGACAGAGTCACCAGGCTGGAGTGCAGTGGCACAATCTCAGCTCACTGCAAACTCTGCCTCCTGGATTCAAGCAATTCTCCTGCCTCAGCCTCCCGAGTAGATGGGAATACAGGTTCATGCCACCATGCCCAGCTAATTTTTGTATTTTTAATAGAGATAGGGTTTCACCATGTTGGCCAGGATGGTCTCGATCTGTTGATCTTGTGATCCGCCTGCCTTGGCCTCCCAAAGTGCTGGCATTACAGGCGTGAGGAACCGCACACAGCCACATTTCTTGTTTTAAAACAAAGCATATATGGTGGCTTATTATGATGTAAAGCACTGTTCAAAGCACATTAGGAAGCTGGGCAGGGTGGTGCTCACCTTATTTCCAGCTACTGGGGAGGCTAAAGTGAGGGACGGGATCGCTTGATCCTAGGAGTTCAAGGCTACAGTGAGCTATGATATTGCCACTGCACTCCAACCTGGTGACAGATTGAGACCCAGTCGCTAAAGACAACAAACAAACAAGCAAAAACAACTATGTATTTTACAATTGCTAAGCCATCTGAATGTGCTCATTAAAATTTTTCTAGGGTTAGGTAGAGTGGCATATCCCTGTAGTCCCAGCTGCTAGGGGGGGTTGAGGCAAAGTGATAGCTAGAGAGCTGGTATTTGAGGCCCGCCTATGCAACATAGCAGTTACTACTCTCTCTCTCTCTCTATATATATATATATATGTGTGTGTGTGTGTGTGTATGTGTGTGTATGACACTAGGTGTGATGACACAAGCCTGTAGTTCCATCTACTTGGGAGGCTGAGGCGGAAGATCGCTTGAGTCTGGGAATATGAGGTGACAGTGAGCTATGATTGCGCCACTGCATTCCCGCCTGGGTGACGGAATGAGACTCCTGTCTCTAAAAAACAAACACACAACAACAGCAACAACAACAACAAAACACTTTTTCTGACGCTAGCACCATGCAATTATATACTTTATAAATTGCTGGTCTAGTTCCAAGGGAGTGTAACATCCAGCAGCTAACATTTGCGAAGGACCTGTAGAGAGGATTCGAAGGCCATGGACACCGTCCACAACTTTTCTGTTTTACTACAGGATGGAGGAAGGATGGCAGTATTAATTTATGCCCCGCTTACCTATCCCAAGTCCCAGATCACTGGATCTTTAAAGATTATGACTCTTGCTTGGTTTTCGGTGCAAAGGGAGACAAAGAGGTGAGCACGGTGTGATTCAGGACTGAAGTTTCTGCCACCTCCTGGAGGTAACTGCAAAAGTAAGCCGCTTTGAGTCTCCGTTTGTGCATTTGCCACTGCCAGGGGGCACAGGTAGATTCAGGCTTTGGGGCTCTTCTGACAACTGGCAAGGATAAGGTATTAGCAAGGGCAAGGGAATAGCAATAAAAGAATCCAATAACAAAGACATGAAGATTTACAATAATTTTTAGGCCGGTGCAGTGTTTCAGGCCTGTAATCCTGAAGGAGGCCCAGGCAGGAGGATCGCTCGAGGCCAGGATTTCCAGGTTGCAGTGAACTGCGCTCCAGTCTGGGCAACAAAGCAAGATCCTGTCTCTAAAAAGAAAATTTAAATTTAAACCCGTTAAGTGCATACTAAATCTTCTCGAGCTCCGTGTGAGCTCGCTGGGGCCCGCAGGGACAGAGTTGGCACGGCAGGGCCTGCGGCACCAGTTCTGGCCCGGGCGCTGGGAGAGCTGCAGGGCTGCTGTGGTGCGGTGGGCTCGGATTGGCGGAGAAACGGCCAAACGCCGGCGGGGCGACTGCCAAAGCGAGCCGAGGCGCCGCCCGCCAGCCAGCCCCGGGAACCGCAGCGTGGGGAGCCGAGCGCGCGAAGACTCAGAGGTCCCGCCCACCAAAGGCGCGTCGGTCCGGGCCGCTGCCTCTGGGCTGGCAGCCGCCGCCGCGCCGCGTTCCCATTGGTTCCCGGCTGTGACGCGGCCGAGCGGGGCCGGGGCTGCCTGGCCCGGGGCCGGGCGCCTGGCTGATGAAACCTGGCGCCGGATCCCGCCCGCTCTGGGCGCCCATTGAGTCCGCTCGGGCAGGTGTGAGCCGCGAGTCAGCTCCCTGGCAGACGCGCACGCGGCCGCCGGCTCCCGCTCACCGCAGCCTCCACTCCGCTCCCCGCGCGCCGCGTCCCCGCCCCGCCCCGCCCCGTCTCTGCGGCCGAGCGTCCGTTGGTCCTTGAGCGCGTCCGACCGTCCGTCCGTCCGTCCTCCGCCCGCGGTCCTGCCCGAGTCCCGCCGCCGCCGACTCGGTGAGTGTCCGGACCCCGCCAACGCCGGGGCAGCTCCTTGGGCCCCGGTCATCTCGGAGGGGGCCCTGGCGCCGCGTGGGGCCACGGGAGTGGCGAGGGCCCCCGCGCCGGGGACGCTGCCATCCTCCGGGGAGGGCAGGGCCAGGACCAGAGCCCGGCAGGCCCCGGGGTGGGCGCGCGGGGCCGGTGCCCATGCAGCTGTCTCTTCCACGGAGTCCATTTTGGCTCCCTGAAGCCGCGGCGTGGTGCATGATGCAACACCAAGTGAGTAAGCGTGGGTGACCTGGCGTTGCCCGCCCCGCGCTCGTGTCCGGGGACCGGCTCTCCGCGACGCACGGGGTGGTCGGGGTGGGTAGGCGGGCAGCTGGCGAGGGGGCCGGCCCGGGAGGCATCCGGAGCCCGCTGGCGGCGAGACCTTCCCTTACATGGCGCGGTGCATAGCACCCCGCCCCGCCACGAGGTCGGAGGATGTGTCATCAGCCGTGGGTGGGGACCCTGCCGGCTGCCCGGAGGGTGGTCCCGCGGCAGGTGGCCGGCCCGGGGAGTGTGCTGCTACCCCTGCGTGGTGGTCGCCCTGACCTAGGGCGCCCAGCCCTCCGCTCTTCCATAGACCCCTGAACGCGCCGCCTGCACCTCTCGTCAGGGTCTGCAAGATTGCTTCTAGGAAGTCTCCCCTAGGTGGGCTTCCTTGTGACCCAGTGTGGCCTTTTCTGAAATGTCAGGGTTCCTCAAGCCCTCCACGTGGTCTGGAGTGAGAGGAAGTTCTTCCACCTTTTTTAGAAAGGCACCCTATTCTCTGGGTGTTCCTTTCTGCGTAGTAGAAAACTTCCTGGGCACGGGCAGGTCAGTCATTGCAAAACCTGCGTGTTCACAGAACGGCAGCTGCACTGTAGTATCGCAGCAGCCTGCAGGTTCGAGGAGATGCGGGAACCAGATAGCAGTTGTGTTTGACCTGTGTGACTAGGATAGTCAGACATGTGCCTTCAGGAAAAAAAATAAATAAATAAATAAC
Source organism: Saimiri boliviensis (assembly GCF_048565385.1). NCBI lineage: Eukaryota > Metazoa > Chordata > Mammalia > Primates > Cebidae > Saimiri > Saimiri boliviensis. Next base: position 79,257,083 of record NC_133464.1, read on the forward strand.
CTACATTTCCCAGTCCTCACGTCATTGCCGCCATGCCCTCATGTGTTGGGTTTTAGTCCAGACGTAGTTACCAGATGGTTGCGGTTTCAATCCCAGGTGTATCTCCCTAAAAACTGTTTCTTTTAACTTACATTCAACTAGTAGAATTGTGTCTGTTGGCCTCTGGCTGAATGCCTTAATTGTATTTAATTAGAATTATAATTTATTTGGCATTTATAACATTTCTTGTCCTTTATGTTTGCTTCAGATAATAGGAAACCATGATACATTTATTCCTCTGATATTTTTAGTTGGTCTCAGTGGAAATTATCGTGATCTTTTATATGAACACATCCTCCTGTTATTAAAACAAAAGATCTTATTTAAGTCACATGAACAGAATAGAAAGTTAGGGGAAAGGTCAACAATAGATTAAAATGGTTTTTAGAATAGGTTTAGCGTATTAAAATAATGTTTAATTATTATAGAGGTAAAATTCAAAGGATGTCAAATGAGTTTTGAGTAAAGAGGACAGGGCTTAGTAAGTAAATCGGAAATGTACTCCCTTGTTTAGGTCTGGCTCTTAGCGCCACGTGCTCCTGTGCATATGATCATTTGCTTTAGGTGAAAAAAAAAAAAGGCTTAAAAGACAAGATAGTTGAGTCCAAAGAGTTTAAATTTCCTATTTGGTAGAAGAACTTATTCTCTGATGAAATTAAATACATGTTGATGAATTATTCTAGTCTGTAGTTTCTTTTAACCGTAGTCCTTACAAATAGGTAATTATGCTGGAGGGCACAGAATTATGTCCAATTAAATTAATCCTTTCTCATTATCAACTATGTATTTGGAGTGATTGCTGTTAATCCTAGAGACAAATTTGAAATGTGAGTAAGTGCGTCCTTGTTATGGAGAGAAATATTTCCTCCCTCTAACTGTGGCGATACTTGGGTCTCGGGGTTATCTCCCAGAGGGATTTCAGAGATGCCTGTCACTCTACCTGGCTCTCCTTACTCCAAGTGAGACCTTCCGATGGGATGCTGGTGTTTTTCTGTCTAGTTTCCCCCTGCAGACCCAGATAGATTTTAAAGGCAGATCCAGTGGGGTTGGCGAGTGGATTCCTGTGCGGGTACAAAATGGTCGAGCGTGACTGCAAGCACTGCAGAGGTGCTGTATTAATGAGGGGGGAAGGCTGAGCAAAGAACGTGTTGGATCAAAGAGGGACTTTTTGAAAGTCACAACTGAGCTTTTTAGAATTCTCATCCCCAGGGTCCGGCTGGAAGACTTATCCTCTTGGGGCCCCTCTCACGTGCCTGCCTGTGTGTTACAGCCAGCTTTATTGGCTCCTTCCACCAAACCTGGGGGGCTCTTCAGTCTCTGTCTCCTTGTTGCCCATGGCCTCCCTTTGCTCCCCTGCCGCCCTCCAGTGGGCCGCCTAGCGCTGGGCTTGTCCTGTGGGATGGGGACCCTCTAAACATGGAGTTCAAAGGTCCTGGGGTGTTCCTGGATCTTCGGGACATCTGCCTCTCCTCGGGTTTCCCAGACCTCTGGCAAGGGGGCATCAGATCCCTGGCCAACCTGCTATCCACCCCAGCGTTTAGACCTCTCCTCCACTGAGGGAACAGAGTAGTAGCTTCGTTTGTGGCAGATTATCTGCCTTGTGATAAACTTCAGTGGCCTCTCTGTTTCTTGATAATCTGCCTCCTCCCCGACCCCCTTACCCAACTACAATGCAGCCTTGAAAATAACCATCCCTGTGGTTCAGGGTGGGTCATGATCTGTCAAGCCAGGTTTAGTGGATTTGCCAAATGGAATTGCCGGAACGATGGGCAGCAAATTGGGAAAATGATTTCGTGGCTTGCTAGCCGTGTTCATTTCTCTCCCAAGGCATTCGTTCAGATGTGCAGTGCTGGCAGACCCAGGGGATGCTGGCTGCTTGGCCCACTGGTCAGGATTTGGTCATCCCAGGAACACAGGGTGTGGAAAAGACATTTCTGGACTTCGGAATGGATTCTGACTGGTGTGCGGTTTGCCCCTCCTGCCACACCCAGCGGCTCTTTCCCTCTGACGATTGTCAGGAATGGTGGGGACTGGCAGGTATTCCATTTGATGAACACACTGGATGACTGGAGTCAGAGCCGTGTGACTGAGGGAAGAGGCCTTCACAGCTTCAGTGCAGAATGGGGTGATTATCTGTCCCGAAAGGAAGAATGCTGCTTTGAGGAACCAAGGAGAGCTAGGACCAAAACTGGGAACAGCACTGCTCCTGGCTTCTGGAATCCTGGCTTTGCTTCTCTCTGAAGTAATTTAGACTTCCTGAACCTTACACACTGGCTCCGTCTGTGTATTGGGAGAGCCTGTCCCTCCCAGCCTTACAGTAGTAAAATTAGAAAGCATGGCGTCCATCTTGTTCTTTGAAAGAATAAAGGTACCAAGTCCATGCATTTAGATTTCTCTCTTGAGATCAGTCCTTTTGTTAGCAGCCTGCAATTCTGACCATGGCAACAAAAAAATCAAGTGCAAGGAAACCTAGGGGTGGATCTCGGGGTGGGAGAGAATGTCCCTTACCTTAGTAGGCCTGTGTCTGTCTACATTGTCTTTCCATTTTTTTCTGATTGTCTCTTTGTCCCTCCCTTTTCTGGGGGTACAAGGGCATAGCAGTTTTGCTTCCTAGCTTTCCATGTTCCTACCGCAGTGCTTTCTTCAGAATATTTGTTCAGACCAGGTTCTTGGCCATGAGGACAGCCAGCTGCTTTCCTGTTTCTTTAAAAGTGGATCCCACACTCCTGTGTCCTCCTACACAGTGAGTTGTGCGTCCTAGAGACCATCTAGCAGTGGTGACTCTGGGAGTGGCCTTTGCTTGGTATGGGGCCTCTGCAACTTGAGGTTGTGGGGCCTCTGCACTGTGGGGTCAAAGGAGACATTATGACCCCTGCTGGCAGAAAGCGCAGAGCCCCCGAGTGGGTTCCACTTACAGGATAAGTGGCTTTTCTGAGATATTTCTCCGAGCCACATTTAAATTCTTTTTCATATTGTTTGCATAGTAATTGGCTTCTAGTGCCTCTCTTATAGGACTGAGAGGATTTAAATGAGATAATCCATGCTACGAATTTAACACAGCCTTTGGCACACACTAAATCTTGAATGTAAATGTTAGCTATTATACTGGAAAGAAGGCTCTGTTCCTTGATTTAGGTACGGGAGAAAAATAATTTTTTTTTTTTTTTTTTTTTTTTTTTTTTTTCTGAGAGAGGGTTGTGCTCTGTCACCCAGGCTGGAGTGCAGTGGTGCAGTCACAGCTTGTTGCAGCCCCACCTCCTGGGATCAAGCGATCCTCCCACCTCAGCCTTCCAAGTAGCTGGAACCACAAGTGTGCACCCCCATGCCTGGCTCATTTTTATTTTTTATTTTTGGTACAGAAGGGATCTCATTATGTTGCCCAGGCTGGTCTCAAACTCCTGACTTCAAGTGATCTACCCGCCTCGCCTCCCTAAAATGCTAGGTTTATGGTTGTAAGTCACTGAACCTGTCCCTGAGAAAAATCACTTTTATAACAATTTAATTTCACTCTCTTATTTTACCAAGACATTAAAATGCTGTGCTCTTTCCTTGGACTGGTGTCTAAATTAGAAGGGCAGACATAGTCCTGGTGTGCTGGAGGAGGCCTGTGGGCCTCTTGAGGCATCTGCTGACAGGTTCACCGTCCCATCTGGTCCTAGGTCTGAGGGAAGAACAGTAGTCTCTGGGCTGTTTTGGCTCTGACTGCCTGGATGGACTTGAAGCCATCCCTCTTTGGGATCCTGGTGCCTCCCTGGGCATGGGGTGCGGGTTTGCTTAGGTCTCAGACCCGTACACCTTGGGCTTGGTGACTCCTTGGACCCATGGGAAACAGAGCTCACAGCCCCTTTCTTAGTGTTTGCTCTGTGTGTGTGTGTGTGTGTGTGCGCGCGCGCGTGTGTGTGTGTGTGTGTGTGTGTTTGGTAGGGGGCAGGATGGGAGTGACTGCCCTAGCTATAGTCATTCCTGTTTCCAAACATTTTGTTCAAATTACTCTGAAGCCCTTTGGTTTTTTGGAAAAAGCAAAGGTGAAACTCTGGGCCATGTGTTTCCCACCTCACTTATCGCGTGCTTGGGTCAGTAGGATGGGATGCCGCCATACAGGGTGGGTTGGTGGGCGACACCCACCTGGGGGCAGCAGTGAGAAGGCAGGGGATCATCCTGCCCACAAAGTGGCTGGAGTTGGTCTGGTACGTTCAGCTTGGAAGTGTCCTTCTCTGCATCGTCTGCCTACCGAGTGCCATTAGCCAAAGTCTGTTAGGCCAAGTAGGAAGGAAGGGAGGGGCTCCGGGGCTAGGTAAGATCAATCACTGCAAGCACTTACTTAGTGCTCACCATGTTCTCTGTGCTTTATCTGTTTCCTTTGAATCCTCCCAACCACCCAATGAGGTCAGCCCTTCTGCTTTGACTGATGGGGAGAGGGTGGCAGGTGACCTACGGGCTCACAGGTAGGCAGTCAGTGGCAGAGTGAAGATCGGAACCCAGATGTCTGTCTGTGCCTGTCTTGGGATGGGCCTGGCCTGGCCTGGCCTGTGCACCCTGAGCGGGAGGCAGACAGATCTGAAGCCCGTCTGCCTGCGCCCCTCTGTTTCTGGCTGAGTCCAGGTGGTTCTGGCTCCGGCAACCCCCACCCCCCACCCCCCAATGCTGGTTGGCACCTGGCTTCACCTCTCTTTGCCCTGATTCCCCTCTGCTGTCTCTGAATGCAGGTCTTTCCCCTCCAAGTCCTGGAACCTGGCTCAGCTGGAGCCCTGGGGTCCCTGGGGCAGCTGTGCTGGGACGTGGCCAGTGTCAGGAGCCGGTGTGTGTGACAGAGGCTGGGCTGCATTTTTTTCTGGGACAGTAGTTTGGCATTTACATCACCAGCCTTTTGCTGGATATAATGTCTCTTGCTCAGACCACAGGGGAGCCTTGTTTATCACCATCCAGCCATGCCCACACTCCACCACCATCTCCACCTGGGGAGGCCCCTTCACAAGGCGTCTTGTGGGAACCAGAAACTGCTCATAGGGGAAAGTCGGCTTCCTTTTCTGTATTTCATCCTTAAGGCCAGTGGCCACTGTCGTCCTGCCCTTGGCTTTGCTTTGCTGATTTTAACAGTGTCTTGCAGAGGTGACCCCTTTCCTTAGAGGATGCTTCTTTAACACTCTCAGAGAGCCTGAGGCAGGAGCGGGCCACATGAGGGCCTGCAGCAAAGGCCCATCTTCCCCAGAGTGACTTGGGAGTGTCTTCTTGGCCTGCAGCTTTTCCACAGGGTCAGGGAGCCCTGCTGCTCTCCGTTGAGATGAGGCCTGGTCCAGGAGCTGGGGGCATTAGGGTGCACGTCCTGAGACCCCATGGAGGCCCCCTGGAAAAGACGTCATAATAAAGTCAGGAAAACTCTTCCCTACCCCCTTTTGTCCCTCTCCTTTTCCCCTTTTATTTTTCACCAGTTTTTGGATAACATTTCAAATTTAAAAGTTGCAGAGGCCGGGTGCGGTGGCTCATACCTGTAATCCCAACACTTTGGGCGGCTGAGACAAACAGATCACTTAAGGCCAGAGTTTTGAGACCAGCCTGGCTAACATGGTGAAACCTGTGTCTACTAAAAATACAAAAGTTAAGCAGGCACTGGTGGCGCACAGCTACTCAGGAGTAGGTAGTCACAGCTAGTCGGGAGGCTGAGACACAAGAGTCACCTGAACCCAGGAGGCAGAGGTTGGTCACTGCACTCCAGCCTGGGTGACAGAGTGAGACATTGTCTCAAAAAAAAAAAAGAAAAAAAGAGAAAAGTTGCGGGAGGGTAAAGAACTCCTGGGTACCCTCTTCTCAGATGCACCAGTGGTTTATGTTTTGCCCCTTCTCTTCTCTCTCCACCCACACACAAACTCACACATGCACACAGACGCAGACATTTTTTCTGAACCATTTGAGAGTAAGCTGAAGACATCACGCCGTTTTATTTGCTCTGTATACTTCAGTGTATATCTCCTAAGAACTAGGACCTTCTCTCACATAACCACGGTACGATAGCAAAGTCAGGAAATTGAACATTGGCACAACCGTGTGATTCAGCCCACAGTCCGTGTTCAACCTTCAGTCTTCCACATAATCTCCTTTATAGCTAAATATTTTTTTGGGAAGGAGTTGTGCAGTGTGGGGGTTCTTTCTAAAGGGCTGTAGTCTAATTTTCTACCTCATGAGCCTTTTCGAGAAAAAGTGCTTCTAAAAGTTAGAATGCTTATTGTGAAAATTTTGGAAACTACAGAAAATTAAAAGAAGGAAAAATAATCATTCGTAATTCCAGCTCAGAGGCTGAGTGATCGACCAGGTAAACGGCTTGCAGAAAGGTGGTAGCAAGACTTTCTCAGCTCCTTCAGCTCTGGTGACCTGGCCACGCAGACCTGTGGTCCCTCCACCACCCACACCAGGCAGGAGCCCTGAAGCCGAGTCCTGGGGCTGTGGGAGGAGCTGGCCCCTGTCTGGAGCTGACGGTCTTCCATGTTCCTGCCCACCCCTTGGGCAGGTGCCCACCAAACAGGCAGACTTAACCAGCCTTGGTGGTGCCTTTGTGGTGCCTATCCTCCAGGTGGGGAAGGGTGGAGATCGTTACTACATATCCAGAACTTGTTGGAGACTTGAAATGTTGCAGGCCCACTCTTGTCTGGTTTTTGCCTCTTGCTTCCTGGACTTGGCAGAGGTTAAGGCTGGGGCCTGGGCCGTGAGTGAGAGGAACAGCACTGGCCCCGAGTCAGTGACCTCTTGGCTGCTTCGGGCGGTAGTTAGACTTGCCTTTTAATGAGCCTCTTGGCTCCTGCCAGTGGGCTACAGAAGAAATAAAATGTGAAATTCTACCATGTGAGGTTTGCTGTTTGCTGATGACTATGCTTCTCAAAAGTTCCTAGGGAAAGGTTTTAACAGTGGGGCAGGTAGTGAAGTTTGGATCTCGCTTCTCGGCTTCGTCTGCTTAGCTGGTCCTTTGGCCATAACAGCTGTCACTGAGAATGGGTCTCCCCTTTCCTGGCCCAGAATGTGTCTTTGCTAAGCCAATCTGGTTTCTGGAAGGACTTTGTTCTTAGAAGCTACTACGTCATTGTCTTCAGCTCCCCGTCATTTGTACCTCAGTTTCCCTGAGCTGTAAATCTACGTTATGTGTGAAAATGGGCCTCTGAAGGTCATGATCAAAAGCCTTGAGTATTTTTCCATTTTCCATGTGTTTGTTTTTTTCTACTCCGGCCCCAGACCCTCTCCTTGAAGGAGCTGGCCTTGAGAGTGACTTCGGTGGGCAGCCGCCCAGACTCCACACACCCCGCTGAGTCCACGTAATGCCCAACCTGGACGGGCCAGGGCTGAAGGACTGCTCTTCAAAGAAACCCTTTGAAGTGCAAACATTTCCTTTCCTGAAAAGAAGGGAAATTGAAATGAAAACGTATTGTTCTGTGTAGACAATGTTCTCTTCGATCAAAGAGGGAGTGGGGCTTATAAAGGCAGATGCACAAATTAGAGCTTGGTGGGACCGGTGGTGTGGACGTGAATATTCATCCCTGTGGAGGAAAATAGTGGGGTCTCTGAGATTGGTAAGATTGTATTTTCCTTTTTTTTTCTTCTTTTTCCTTAAGGTCCTGAATCTAGGTCTAATGTTCTATTTGATGATGTCTCTCCTTTGTGTTTTTATCTCCTGATAAGCATTGGGAGTGTCTTTCAGTAAATCATAATCCTATTTCCATGTTAGAATATTATGTAGCCAGTAAGAACGGTGTTTTCAAAGAACTTTGATTTTATGGGAGAAACTTCAGTGTTAAAAGTGAAGCCAGCTGGGTGCAATTTTCCATATTCGGTCTTAACTTAATGAGATATATGTATTTGCACAGAAAGAAAAGACTGGCAAAATTGGACTTTGTTTTTCTCACTGCAGTGTTTGTGGCACCTAAAATAGGGCTCAGCAAATATTTATTGAATGATTATTTTTATAATTAGTCAAACTATTTAAAGGAGGAATGTCTTTGAGCTAATGTTTTGGCAGGTGGATGGGACAATATATTACTTTAAGTTTCTGTTGTCATTTGCTCTGGCAGCTCAGTTCTGGTTGATTTTGTTCTTTGTACACATATGTACCCCACTTTGCACTTTGGCACAAATTATACTGTGAATGGGTGACTTTAACATTTGTATTTCTGGAAGAATCTGGTCTGATTGAAATCACAGTATCAGAATGTTGCCTTTTTCCTAATGTTGGTGATTAGGTAGCTTCCCAGATGGAGTAAAATTACAGCTTCCTCTTACCCTGTAGCTAGGGAACTTTGGGCCAGCTTGTCCTGTCCTGTGGTTGAGAATTTTTGCCTGATATACCCGGGGTTTCTTATCCTTGAGCATCCAAGGCTACCAAGTTACACTGTTCATATGTCATCCTGGTTTCTAATGTATAGTTGTCCAAAAATGCAGCTTTCCATTTTTACGTGTACTATGGGTTAGCTTGGAAGATGTCCATCCCTGGCCTCAGTGGTCTTGTTTAGGGAGTCTGAACTCCCTGCAAGGACTGTCACAGCTGTCCTTCCCTCTCTGGTGAGGTTGTTTCATTCCTCCTTCAGGCACTTGGGATTGAGAGCCCTGTTGGCTGCCTCTTCTGTACTGTCAGCCTAGTACAGGGTTCTGGAAGCCTGGTGTTGGGAAGGCCCTTCTCTGGGTTATTTGGGATGGGGCTACTGGTTACCCACACACACTGGTACTCACTGCATGTTCCTGAGGATGGCAGCTTTTAAACTTCTTTGACCACAATCTACAATAAGAACTAAATTTACATTGTGATCAGGTACATACACAGAGGTACACATATTGATAAATAGATTAAAATGAAAATTTTTATGAAACAGTACTTATTTTTACTATCTGTGGTACACTGAGATAATTTTTATTCTTTTCTATTTCATTTCAAGAAAAATTCCTGGTAGCAACTAGAAGTTTGCAAAACACACTAGGTTTGGACATACGAGCCACACCTCACCTGCAACTCCACCACAGTGTCCTGCGTTTCATGTTCACTGCTGACACTACGGGATGGTGGTCGGTTCTCCCTCCAGACCAGTTTGGGCAAAGGAAGTTGGGGAGTTGAGGTTTCTTTTTGTGGTCATTTGAGAGTTTCTGACTGAAGGGGACATTATTTTCTGTGATGATGCCCAAGTAGGTGAGTAGGTTTTCAGGGCAGACCTGTGTGAATTCCCCAATGTGGTTTGCCTGTGCAAACTGGGGTATCTGTCCTTAGCTGACCTGACACGCTGGTGTCTCAAAGGTGGCCTGGTCAGATTGTATGTGAATTTTTGGAATTGGCCATATATGTTAGTTTCAGTGCTCTGATTTTCTTTGAGTTTATTTTCTTCAGTGTGATGTGACGAAGAACCTATCTGAAAGAGTTAAGAATTTTGGGGAAGAAGAGTGAGAAGAGATACTCATAGAAATGTTATTATTATTATTTTTTACTACATCTTATGGGTTAAATTGAACGGTATTGAAAATATGATATTAACAATAGCAGCCACACCATTAAATAGTTCTTCTTGAAAAGGTCGGATGGATTTTTGCTTAAGAAATGCTTGAATGTTTTTCTTTTTTTTCTTAGAAAATAAAGTTCAAGTAACAAGTCTGTGTATATAATTCATAAAACAATTGTAAATCAAGGGAATTGACTCCGCCTAACAAGGGCATAGTGACATAACAGAACTAGAAAAGATAAATTGCCTCATTTATTGAAACAATGTGCAAAGGTCTGTCCTTGTTCTTCGTAAGTTTCTTTTATTTATTATGGTTCTCAACAAAAATAAATTAGTTGTGAGAATTCAGAGTACTTAATTTACAATATTCTGAAAAATTCATATAGAAGTTTCAAATATTGGCCAGGTGCTGTGGCTCACCTATAATCCTAGCATTTTGGGAGGCTGAGGTCGGCAGATCACCTGAGGTCAGGAATTTCAAGACCAGCCTGGCCAACATGGTGAAACCCCATCTCTACCAAAAATACAAAACATTAGCTGGGCATGGTGGCACATGCTGTAGTCCCAGCTACTCAGGAGGCTGAGGCAGGAGAATCGCTTGAGCCCAGGAGGTGGAGGTTGCAGTGAGACGAGATCGTGTCACTGCGCTCCAGCCTGGGCAACACAGCAAGACTCCATCTCAAAAAACAAACAAAAAAGAACTTACAAATATCACCATCACTATTGTTGGTATTTGAGAAGAAACCTCGTGAACTTGATCTTATCTTATGCCATTATATATGTTGATGTTTGAAATAAGGGATGACTTTGTCATTGCAAGTGTACTCCACTTCCCCCACAAACCTGTAACCTCTCATATTTAGCAGTGAGTTTTTTTGTTTTTGTTTTTTTAACTTTTGTTGGAAGACATTTCTTTTTCAGGTTGCTGTCTTTCCAGAGGGCAATCGTGGGAGAAATTAAGCAAGAGCATTCATTAGTTCCTTGAGTAATTTTATTGAACTGGGAAGAATGTCTGTCTTGCTGGTCTCAGAGTTTGATACAATTAGAATTTTAGAAAATTATAAGATCTAATTTGTGCTGGGATTCAGGCCTGATTACCCAAAAACTGTGTGGTCTGGTGAGTCAAGGTGCAGGCACTGCCGTCTCATGTTTCTTGGGAGATTTTGAGTAAGGCAGTGCTCAGGGCAGAGGAAAGCTCTCCACGCAAATCCAAATCACTTTCCTGCAGCTCCTGGCTGCCTGTAAGTGGTCCTGTGTGGAGCATCTGCAAGGGAGGTCTTGCTGAGTCACCCTGCGTAGCCTTTGAGTTGCTGGAAGAGTTGAAGCCTACTAGGGGCTGCTGGCCTTGACCCACAGAGGTCCCAGCAAGGGTCTCTTTCCAGCAAATTGTCCTGCTATGTGAAGGAAGAAAGCACCATTCTGCCCTGGGGGGCACCTTGAAAGCAGGGAGAGAGGGAGAGCATGGGTTTCTCGACATGGATGCTTTGTGGGAGCAAGCAGTACTGCCCCAAATCCAAATGAACAGTGACTCAGACATCTGAGTTCTTTCCCCTTTTCCGGAATTACCCTTGTTGCTAGACTTCCTTAAAGGAAGAGAACTGTATGGCACACTTTATTATGCATGTGGGCACAGGTATGGGTTCCTTCACAGTTCTGGGGTGGGGCCTGAGGACCATATCCCTGCCGGGTCTAGACCTAACGAAGGGTCTGCACCTAACGATGCAAGCCGTGTAAAATAAAAAGTTAAACCTGGGGACAAGACTAATTAACTGCAGCATATTCTTTCTGGAAACGTAGCACACAAAGCAGGAAACATTTCCACTGTAGTTGTGTACATTGGGTGCATTTGGTAGTATGCCTTCTCATTATGACTGTTACTTCTTCATTGCTGTCTAAATAGCATATAGGCAGGCAAGGCCATATGGGTTGGGCAGAAGTGGCAGTAGGGGCAGGCAGCAAGGATAGAGAGAGCGTGCAACTTAAGAGTTAAGTACTTGGCATAACGCAATAGTGCATTTCATATCCTAAAGTCACACCATGGATATCTTTAAACTGTCTAGACCAGCACGTGCATACAAATCCTCCCTTGGGGACCCCTGAAATGCAGGTTCTGATTTCGTAGCTCAGGGAGGGGTTCTGAGAGATTTTCATTTCTAACCAGCTCTCGGATCACTTGGAATAGCAAGCACCTCCAAAACTACTGGACCCTGGAATGACTTCAGGGAGACCCAGGGCACCCAGGAGACCATATCTCCCTGAGGGCCTGGGATGCATGTATTTTTGTGCCTCCTGTACCCCGAGCAGTGCGTGGTATAAAGTAGATGCTCACAACGATCTTTTCAACTGAACTGAAGAAGCTGCTGCCCCAGAGCCCATTTACTTGAGTGGCCTTGGAACGGCAGGAGCGTGGTGGCCCAATCGTAGCCTGTGCCCTCATTTCGGCCCAGCCTGGTTATCACTTTACAGCGGTCTGCAGATAGGAAGTGTGAATTCGACGGCAGAGGTGGACTCCTGGCACTAGCAGGGAGTGATAGCCGAGGGCTTGGCAGTGAGGACAAGAACAGAACACCCACGTAAGAGAGGCAAGAACTCAGTAACCACCGCCGTCTGGGATGAGTAGCCAAGTGTCAAGCAGCCCTTCTCATTTCAGGAGGTCTGTGTTGTACACGCACATGCAACTCTGTGCCTCCGTTTCCTCATTTGAAAAATGGGGAAACTTACAGTCCCTGTCTTGTAGGTTATATTAAGGATTGAGGCTTTTAGAGCCTTGCCAGGCTCAGCGTGAGAGTACAATAAATGTGAGCTGTAATTAGGATTGGTGTGTAAAGAGTTAAGCCCCAGCCTTCAGGGAGGTTTCTCCCAGAAGAAAAATCCCATTCCTGAGGTTGCACAGAAATGTGTTGGTATTTTGCTGCTAAAGGAGTAGGTGTAAATTAACATGCAAAGTGATTCTTCCAGAAGGGTGGGGGTGGTGAAATGGGCAAAGGAGAGGTTGCTACTTGTTCCTCATCCTCAGGAAATTCTTAATGGAAGAGGTGGATGTCAGGAGCCTTCTAATTAACGGGCAGGCGTGGGGGAAGATGAACCCATCTCAGAGGTGCACTTCAGGGGCAGGCATGGCACTGCCAGAGCTGGCACAGGGGTGAAGTTCCAGGGACCCTTGCCCGTAAGACCTTAAACCAGAGTGCCACTTAGAGGGGATGGCAAACACTTGGATGTACACTCTGGTGCAGGCGTCCCCAAACTATGGCCCATGGGCTGCATGCGGCCCCCTGAGGCCATTTATCCCGCCCCCCGCTGCACTTCAGGAAGGGGCACCTCTTTCAATGGTGGTCAGTGAGAGGAGCACAGTATGTGGCAGCCCTCCAACGGTCTGAGGGACAGTGAACCGGCCCCCTGTGTAAAAAGTTTGGGGACG